>NC_142716.1:0-325000 GCF_055471065.1 Atractosteus spatula | reverse complement strand
TAAACAAAAGTGTGAAAACGCAAGTGTGATATACTGGACAAACTCTGGTCTCTCATCTTTTGGCAAAAACAAGACCCTTCAGCTGACATGCTGTTTAGTTTGGGCTCCAGGAGAATATTATTCTTATATGGTTCCAATGAAATCACTGAGAAGTAACAATAGGGATTTTGGACTGGAAATGAGTTATTCTAGAGAGGAAATTCCACAGAAAAAGTATTCAGAGGAAAGAAATGTTTTTCCGAAGCTTGGCCTAGCACAAAGACCATTTTGAAATGGAGGCCAGGAAATCTTGCCATAGAGTATCCTGTAGCGAAGAACACAAAAACTTTAAAAACATTTGGTTTCTGTTTTTCATGATTGAGGCTACATTAGATAAGTCATTGTTTTAAAGCGCAGTCATCTACATTAGTTCATCTGGGGTCTTCTGTTGGAAGAATGGTTTGTCTTCTTTAACTAGGCTTTCATGTTTCATTCAAAGAAAGAATCCAGAGCCAACAGGCTTTCCTGGGCATCTGGAATTGCCATATAAAAAGATTCCTGATTGTTAGGAAGATTGTTAATCTGTGCCATTGTCTTACTGAGGGATCCACTGTGTCAGCACTTGTCAGAACAAGTTAAACAATGTTCTGTGATTTTTTTTCTTTTGTTCTCTATCCAGAGAGTTATTTTCATGATGACTATCACAGCAGAAGCATTAGCTTCTGATTAGTTTGCATAGCTGAGTGAGATGAACAGATGTGAAGAAAATATAGCAGTTCTTGTATGATGCCTTAACAAGGGAAATGCAGAGGTACTGGCAGTACAGTTCCGTACTGTATGTCATCATACAAAGTTACTTCTACTGATGATTTTCGAGAAGTATTTTATTAATTGTTTTGCAATAGTTATTTATCAAGATGAGAACATATAAAAAGTAGATCCATGAAAAACATTAATAATGAGATTTGAATTACAGGCATTTAAGAAATTAAGTAATAGGAATACTACTGGTAGAAGGTGCAGTAGTTCTTGGAGAGCTGATCTTGATGAAGGTTCTGTGGGGAATGGTATAGATTGCAATACCAAGCTCTGGGAATAAAGAAATTGCAAACTTCATCTCAGCCTCTCATGGAACAGGGAGCAGACTTTCCTACTGTTTTCAAGAGTTATTGAAGATTTATGACTTGACATTTTTTGCACTGAGACTTTCTGGCACACCAGCCTAAAATAAGAGATGAGTAAATTCCCTGGCTTTCATGAGACGTGAGCTGCAGCCTTCCTTGGTGATGAGGTTTAACAGAGGGCTAAGAAGATGAAGAAGGGTAAGACAGGGTCAGGCAGGCTGCTGGGTGGCGTGAGGCGCAGGTCCCGGTCAGTGAATTGAGGCTGCTCTGCCTGCAGCTGCTCCAACCCTTTGGCCATTGGGCTCCCCTACATGGAAGGAGAGACATAGGAAACACCACCCCTGCCACACATAAACACGGTCAGCTGAGTCATTCAGAGTATCTGCTACTCCAAGTCCTTTTGTCTGCCATGGTTTCAGTGTGAGCACTCTCACCTTATTTGGATAGCAAAGAGATGAGGTCATTGTGTTAATATAGTCTCATGGGAGTTTCAGAAGCCATTTCATCAGACATCAGGAATGTTTTTATTATTAAGTGATTGACTGATAATGTTTTATATATTGAAACATGATGCAAGATATGCAGTGGCTTGATGTTGCTGTGCTGTTAGAGGATGCACTGTGCAGTGTGTGTTTTATGTCCTCTCTCACAGGATTGTGCTGGCTCTATGAGTGACCTTCAAGTTTGCAAGATGACTAAGTCCCAAAACCTGATCTTTTAACATTGGGCTGTAGAGAACCACAGCTAAGACATTTGCAGACCTTTACGGTTATTCAAAAATCTTCACAAAAGCTTCAAAAATCTAAAGAAGGAAAACACAGGATGATATTCTTAGTACACTGATTTTTTTCCCCTCTCTGTAGCAGTTGTCAGTGTACTCGACACAGCTTTGCTTGAGAAGGATGTACAGCAGCGTGTTTTTTGTAATTTAGTTTAATTATGCTGTCACGCTTAGACTGCTTGGAACTGTTTTTTTTTAAAGAAAAATTCTTCCACCCACAGAGACAGCTTGAGCACTACTACTGGTGCATATGTTCTGTTACCCTTTGGGCCTCCATGTCTCAGCTAATTTCTTTTGCAGCATTAGAACAAGGAATGGACTCTTAAAGATCCTTCACAGCCTTCTTCCTTGAACTGTGAAAGGCCTCTTCAATAAGAGTTCACTCGAATAATGTGCTCGTGTGTAAAGATAAATGTGCTGTAATCTCTGCTGTAATGGTTTTTAGCTTTTGTATTACAGTTTAAAAGTAACCATCTGTTCAGGGCTATGGTTTCTATGAATAAATGTTGAAGAGCAGCAAAAGATATTTAACTTAACTTTCTGTTAGAATGAATGAAATAGGAATGTGCATGAATAATTACCCTATTTTCTTTCTTTTTAAACAAAAAATGCAGATCAGAACTGTACCAATGTGAAGAACATGAATAACTGTAGTCTGCCCCATGTTAAATCAATTGTAAGCTTTATCTTTCATCAGGATGTTGAACTAAATGGATGTGACACCCTGAGGTGCCTTTGATTGGTAAATGTTTATTTTATGTAAAATGTGCAGAGCCTGAGAAGTGCTGTTGAGCGGCTAGCTTACATAGCCAGAGGAGCAGTGCTTCAAAAAATTACTTTAGACATTTTTTCTGTGGCGTAGTAGGCTTCCTCCTGTGTCGGTGTGTGCAGACATCTTCCAGATTGTCTTACTTGAACCAAAAAACGAGTGATATCCAAGATTAGAAAACGCCTTTTTGGCAGATAAATATAAAATCACCAGCTGCATAAAATATGTTCCTTCTCTCAGGTTTGCAGCATTATCATCTGAGCCCTTATATAGTCAAAGAGTAGGTCAGTGAGCAAGTGAATGTCTTTCACAGGAGAGAATTTGGTATTTGGACTGGGAATCACATCAAGTATTTAGAAGAGATCCTCTTGTATTTTTATCTTCACTGAACACATTGTGGATATCAGAATGGCTTCTGGAGTTATGTAAACATTCATTTAATTCTATTTGTGTCTTTGGCACATGCAGAGTATCAGGTGGGCTTTGCAGAACATTCTGCAAAAGATTCCCACAGAACTGCTGACCAGAATCCCAGCAACTATGATTCCAGTGGAGCAGCTCATAGAAACTAATAACGTAAACTTGCCCACAACAACCCCCTTTTCACCCAGAATGAGAGCACATATTACAGGTGTTAAAAGCACTTTCTGGTTTGTGTGTTATCTGTGATTCTGCTGTCTGTTATAGTTAAGTGCCTAGGAGATTGCATGTAATGAAAAAAGAGGGGAAAAAATGTAGAAGCAAGAAACCATGTATTTGGCTGATGTTGCTGCTACAGACAGTCAGCAGGCAGGGGCTTTACATGAGCCCCAGCTCTCCCGCCACTCTGCTCTGACAACCCAGTGCCTTGTGCCTCCTGACCTCCCCGTGTCGAGACTTTAGGGTTTCAGGCTGGCCTGGCCTAATGTTAGTCTAATCAGCCACAATTACGTGAAAATCTGGTGTAGTTTTTGATAAAAATCCACACATTAGTGTGATGGCATGGCATTTTTTTTTTGCTGAATTATAATCTGCAATACCTGATGGTATTGGCTTGTTGAACTGTCATGGAGGCACCCACCTATGGGGTAGTAGACAATTCGTAGTCAATTGTCTGGAATAGAAGCATGTTCTTGTGGCAGAGATTCAGGGAGTGTGTTGTAACCATGTTGGTTGCTTACAAGGAGTCTTTTCTTCTGCCAATACCCAGTCAATGTGCCTTTATTGTGCCATCCGCTGTGAAGAGCAACAACTTTTCAGAGTTGCTTTATTCTCACAGATGACCGTCAATATTGATTGCAGTCTGAGACAGCCCAGCTAAAAGTCATTTTTGGTGATAAGAAAAAACAACAGATTTCTGTGAATGAAGGAGCCGTTTCTAAATTATCCTCAAAACATTTTGGTTATTTTGTTTGTTTTGTTTGTCATTTTGTGGAGCATAATAATCAATGACTGAAATATACATTTTCTTGAAAGCCGGGGGCAATGTTCCTGAAGCTTTTGGGTGGTAGGTTAAGTGAGAATCACTGTAGAAACAACATAACGCTGGAGTTATAGTGAAACCTTATTAAAACGGGGAAGGTCTGAAGTTGTGCTCTGAGACTGAGACTGTCCACACTCAAGGACGTCTGGGTGCAGCTCTGGCATCTCCTCATGACAGGAAAATTAACATACACCACAGTAATTTGAAATGAATTTTAAAGGCGGTCGCCACTGCTTACTCACTGCACATGCTACTACATGTGTCAATATGATTCTAGGGGATACCCAAAACAGATTTCCAAAAGCTAGGTTTCCTTAACTAGCTCATCACACTTTTTTGAACAAAGCATCAATAATGGATACACATGCAGTAAATTTGATATAGTTACATTTTTAGAAGGAATTTGATAAGGCTTTCATCAGATATTAATTCTGTCTTTGCTAGCGGTATCCATTAAAAGTTATGCATGTTTTTACTTGAACTGGCTAACAGATGTAAAAAGCAGTATAGATAAATGATGAATGCTCAGATCAAGGTGATTTCATTAGTGCAGTACCACAGGGATCAGTATGTGGTCCACTACTCTTAATTTATATGAATGATATACTGTAGATTCCAAGATAGTTAATAAACTGGTCGCTTTCTCAGATGATACGACATATGAGGATCAGCAAACACTGCAGAAGCAGCAAAGCTAATTTAAAAAGACAATCTGGAGAATTTTGACCACATTCATAGGCTTAGAGGAATGTTTGTTAGAAAATTATTAGCAACTAAATGATCTGGCTGGACAGAAGGGCCTCCTCTCATTTGCAAATGTTCTTACACATTTTCATAATCAGTATCATCGTTATTATTATCATTAGAATTATTATAATAATAATTCCCCTTTATTCTTCAGGGCTCTGTCACCCAGAGTGTGGAGCCTGGTGGGAGAAGAGTGAGAATACCTTAATCAGCAGGTTGTCTCAGGTTGAGAGCTGGACTAAGTTCATGTGATAAGCACTTAAGATTACCTGGGGCTACACTGTTCAGGAATTTATTAGTATTTAGCCTACGTAGTACCCGTAGAACAGTGTCAGTTACAGTATGTTAAATTTACCCAACACTTTTGGCGCTACTTGTGTAACATGGCGATCGTTAGACATGGCACTATTGGAGCTACTTGTGTAACATAGTGCATGTTGTAAAAGCCTGAGTCAAATGTTCATTCCACATGTTTCCTCTATGTCACATTATTAATAACTCATAACAGTTTCAATATACTGTAGCAGTGCTAATATTTCAGAAAACTTAAGCAGAAACCATAGCAATATTATCATCACAGGGTGATGATAAATGAGAACTATAAACAGATACCATATTTACACCAGCATCTACATGATTAACAACTACTAAAGCCCAACCAGGATTGTGACACTTTTCAATAGTCATATCCTGGGATAAGAATCAAATAATCTTCAAGAGCACAAAATCTTTCAATAGGTGCCAAGTTTCTTATACAGAGTAAATCCCTTTTCTGGTAAATAATGAACTTATTTAGAACTAGAGTCTTGTTCTGTGGAACCTACACAAGTGTGAACTATGATAACTAGCAGAGCTGCCTACTTGGAAACATTATTTTGAAACCCCGAAAAAAAATGGATCTAAATTCATGGTATCCATTTTAAAACCACTAATGATTATGAGTCATACATTTTAATAATTAATCACAATTAAAATTGAACTCAGATCAGACCTTTTTTCTGAGGAGATTGAAGGGATATTAATTCTGAGGAATTAATATGTTCTCGAGGGTTTGCAAACGGTCACTGACAGCATCATTTAAACTTTATTATCTGCCCTAATTAATATCATGAACCCAGAAAACAGGCATTGTTTTTGCAACAGTAAAGATACACACAGGGTGACAAAGTGTTTGCTGTTTGTGTGCTATTTATTATTGTTTTTGTTTGTTGAGTTCTCTGTGTGTAAGGGCAATAGAATGGATTTCACTATAATTTATTTTATCACTGGTGTGTCTAGAGTGGTATATGAAGATGTGTGGGGTGGATGTTGTCTATCATTGGCTTTGTTGTGTATTTGTATTGTATGTGTTTTAACTGTGTGTTCACCAAACCAAATATCATACAGCTTATTGTTATGGCAATATACTATTGAATTTAATTTAGACAATAGGAAAAAAAAATAAATGACTGAGCGTAATGAATTGGTTCTTCTGCCAGACAAGCTTTATTTGAGGAGTTGAATCATATAGTTGACACATAAGCAGCAGTCAGCTGTGTAGTGAGAAATGCTGCAAAGCAGAAATCAGTGTGATAAGAGAAATTCTGTGGCACGTTGTACAGATTCATGGAAAAGGCAGATATCAAAAGGTGGGAGAAGACTCTTAGTTAGGAAGACAGCAGCTGTTTTGAATTGTAAATGACTAATATTCTGTGTAAAGGCATCCCCCATAATGAATTATTCTGGAAAGCTGTCAGCTGTGCAGGCAGTGTTCAAGGCACGGGTGATTAACGCTCAGTCTTTGTGTGGTGACCTGTGAGACTGACGTTCCCGTCTAGAGGCTGCTGTGCTTTGCGACCTCGCCACCTCAGCAGCTGTGAAAGGTCAGATCCCAGACAGATGCAATGCTGCCCTGGAAGAAAGTTTCTAAATCAGAGCTCAACCCTCCGGCTGTTTTCCTATTGGCTGCCCTTGCCCAGTGAAGTCACACCTTCCAGAATTTGGAGAATCTGAGGAATGGAGAGCTTAAAGAGCTCCCTGACAGCTTAACTCTGTCATACATGAGGGAGAAGAAAATGCTAGCTCTGTTTTGGGATTCTTTGCTTTTTTTTAAAAGAAATAAGTGAAAGAAGTAACTGGGTTTTCATATTTTCATAGAATTTTGTACTAACCTTCTTGAAGAATAAAACCTTTTCTAGCCCCCCTTCCTCCAATGCATCTTCACTCCTGCAGCTGCTCCCTGGTTGATTCCTTGTGAGTGGGGGGGGGGTCAGTCAGTCCCAGCCTTACAGCCAGGACTGTCATGTCCTCAGCCAGGCAAGATAATGCCAGACACTAATATATTCAGCACACTTCCCCTTCATATTCATCATCCCTTTTCGTTAATTTTAATCCAACTGAACTACTGATATTTTTATACATTTACTATTATCCATTTCCTTTTGGTATTAAATACTTTTAAAAAATCGAATTCTCTTCTTTTACCAGTGTGCGCCTTCAGTGAGGCAGCTCACCCTGAAATCAGTTCCATCAGTAAGTTCAGACGGCGGTGCTGTTTCATTAAAACTCAAGTCACGGCTCCTTTTATTGCAAATGGCATCAGTCTGGGGTGATCAGTGCTTCAGTCGCATCAGAATATAACGCTCAGCTTATAGACTGGCTGCCACATTTCTGAAGGGTAACCTCCTACTTAACTGTAAGCACAATAGAACAATATGTGTTTTACAGATGCAACAGTGCAGCCTTTCTGCAGAAGAGCATTATGGTAAATGGAGTTCAAAGAACTATTTTTTTCCCCAAATAGTTTTCCAAACTTCCCTTCCAAGAGAGACAAAAAAATAAGAGTTCTTACGGTCTACAGTAATCTGCAGATCAGATGGTTGTGGGTGCTGTAGTATCTGTAGTGTACAGTAATCTCATTAAATTGTGGTCCATTATTTCCCAAATGAAGAAACTCCTAGGTTTGGAAGCCATTCAGGCAGAGACGTTTGGTATTCCCCCAGGTGTCTGGGAAGTGTACATTTCCATTACCTTCTGGCTAGATGTGAGGCTTGTTCATTTTTTTGCACTGAGGCACTGATTACCATGGAACTGGGCTTCTGCTGAGCAGGTATTGCACTTGAACAGCCAGTTGGTAAGTAACAGATGGAAGGAATTTGTTTCATGTTGGACATTTTTTGCAAGTGAACAGATTATTGCGGAAAATAAATGATACAACTTGGCAGCAAATCTTTGGATTTATCTGATCTGTGTTGACCAAAAGAGTATAAATCTCGTTTCAAATGTGTAAGATAAAAAAGATATAATTTGTATTGCTCTGTTCAGATACTTCTGCCTTGAAGAGGTAATAGCTTTAGTCTGCAAAATGACTTTAGAATCAGATTTCCAGAATTCAGATTAAGAAGTTGAACTTGGAAAGTGAATATGACAGACATTGTCAACATGCATGAGGGGAAATAATGAGTAAGTTTACATGCATTGAAAATTAGTTTTTACTTTTGTGCACACTCTCCTTTAGTTTCACAAATACAGTAGTTGCACAAAACAATTTCACAAAATGTATATCCTTTGTATTTTGATGTACCTTGTAACTTAAGATGACCTTAAAATTGAAAAAATTCAGCCTTTTTATTTAGACAGAGGGCCTGGAAATTGAACTTGCAAGCTGTAGTAGGAAAGAGTCTGTTCCCAGTGACACACATAATGAGCTGTTGCCACTGTGCATAAAGAAAATGTGGGCTTCTTTTTTCAATTTGAGCTGAAAAAAGTAACTGTAGCCTTGTAAAAGCAGTTTACATTAGCCCAAAGATTTTGCTTTCATGGGCAGAGCTATTTAAATTTTAATGAGGGTAGCCTAGAAAGTAACTTCACGTGAAGCACTTAATCAGCAAACAATGCCATTAGGTTGAAGGTCATGAAAGAATGGGTTATTTAAAAGACAGAGAAAAAAGACCTTCTGTGGCCTTGAAATCATTGCCTTTAAATCAATGGATAGCTCTTAGGTTTTTCAATGCATAAAATTAATCTTGTAGCATTAATGGAAATCGAAATAGGGTTAGCATTTTTTTCCATCTTCAGGAAAAAAAGAAAATCCTTTGGCTGTTTCAGTGACATTATCTTTGATTACAATGTCTGTCCTTGAAGAATGAAAAGACTCTCTAAAATGTATGTATGTCTAAAAAGACTGAAAGGGGAGAAGAATGGCACACCAGGTGTAGGGTTTTATATAGATAGATCCAGGAGCTCCAGCTGAATAATCTTGTTTTGTTGTTTTAACCATGGAATCGTGTCTCTTGAGGTTAGTGCTGGGGGTTCATGCTGTGATATTTAAAGAGAAGAAATCTTGTGATGTCTGCTAAAGCCATGGTCTCCCAGCACATTCTCTCCAGTGGTTCCCTTAGATCTCCCAAACCCCTTAAGTCACAGTCCAGGAGCACAGGCCTGTTTGCACTTTGCCATGTCACAGCATTGCAGTGCAGCTTCAGAAGCTCTTTGACTGTTCCAGAAAGGATCACCATTTCATAATCTACCTACTGGAACTAAAAAAGAGTTATTTGTGCAACAACACAAGGGCCAAATTAACTCAAATCCCACAAATCACAAATACCAAACCCAGTACATGTTTGCATCCATTTAGTGAAAAGCAGCCATCAAGAGCAGCCATCAAGGAAAAGAGTGAATGATCTACTCTTTGCAGTTGTGAGTTAATCTAGATCCAGATGTACTGATGCCCATGGGAGATACTGAACAGAGGAACAATTCAGAATCTCAAATATAGTACAAGCCAAGACAGCAATTCCTTGCTTCCTTGAGTGAGTCATCCATAGCATATAAACCATGGCTGTATTAAGATTGCACAAGTATGTAATAAAGGCACTTTTCAAAAGGCACTAACCCTAACCCTCAATTTCCATTTGGGATCAATAAAGTCTTGTTTATCTATCTATTTAAATTGTACAAACAAAATGTTCCTTAGTGTTGTATTCTGTTGTGAGATGCAACACACACACCTGCCTCACTTGTACAGCTTTGTGATTTAAAGAAGGACACAGGGTTTTACAATAAATGTCACATAGTGAATATTTTCACTAGTAGTACTGTAGGGAAGGACAAAACATTGTCTGGAAGAAGTATCATTAATAGGGATTTTAAGAACTATACTAATGATCACCCACCTTTGCTCTCATACTATTTGCTGCTCAAATCCCCTTTAGGTCTTTTCAAATTAACATGCTGCAAATGAATAGTTACACATTCTCAAAACAGGCTAAGAACTTCACAGCTGAAACAGAACAGCTGACATTTGGGTCAATATACTGTACCATCACTGGAGAGGATGAGGATAGCAACAAGAAGTGTTTATGGAAAATTTTTGAGTAATGAAGGTCTTTTGTCTACACTGACTCACTTCTTGGGCTTTTGTTTGTTTTTATTAAGTCTTTTGCACAAAATTCTGTCCTGTTTTCTACTGCACTGAAGGTGATCTCCAGAATTGTGATAAGAGTAATCTCTCTTATAATTACTTTGTTTTTCAACCGACTTCTTTTTACTTGTTTCTTTAGTTTTCTCTGTCCAAGTCTAGAGAGGTTATGTTGCTTCAGCCTGTCAGTGTAGAATATTTGATCAATCTTATTATTTTAAAATTCACTGAACATGCCTATTCTCCCATTTCATCATTTACTGCTACTACTGATTCTCTCATGTATTGCAGGGAAAGGTCAGTGCACAGTTCTTTCTTTAAGCTGTCAGAGCTTCTCATTCTCTCAGGATGTTCATTACAGTAGAGCCTCCTCGATTGGGAATAACTTATTCCGGTGTGCTTGGTCCCAGTATGTTGCTGTGGTCCTCTGTCTTGGTTGGTACCCCTTTATTCCTTGGTTTATGGGGCTCATTGACACAAATCAGGTAAGGCATTCTGCCTTGGGTTTGCCTCTCATTGCTGTAACCCCATTTGAAGGTGGTCCAAATTGTTCATCAGAAGAAGGGTATAGTGCCAGTAGTCCTTTCATTCACCTTCTCACAAAGCAATGCTCTCTTCTGGGAACACTGGCTCTGGTGTGAGAGTGTGCATGTCTGTGTTTGTGTCTGTGCGTGGCTGGACTGGTGTCCTGTCCAGGGTGTGTTCTGCTTGTGCATATTTCTTGCTGGGATCAACTCCCCTGTAACCTTGAATGAAGCAGTTAGAAAATTAATGGGTAAATCAAGGTGTTGTGGGAGAAGCAAACAGCTTGTTGGCATCTTCTTAGTGTTGTCACAACCGCATTGTGCAACCAAGCTTGGCAATTGATCACAGCACCTGCGTGGCTGCGTGGTGGAGCCTCGTTACAATGGTAAACCATACTGGAAAACCTGTTGTATAAGAGTCCTTTAACTGCTCTGTGTGGAAGCTCTGAATTGTGTTTTCTTGGAAATATGTCAAACATATTTTGAAAATTTTTTATCTGCTTCTGGGAAAACCCCTTTAAATATTTCCAGGCATATTTGTTACTTTTGCTAAATTGAAAAATCAAAGAATTTTCCATCTGAATCTTTACTGTTCTGGCAAATTTATTATTCTATCGCATTGAGAAATTCTTGGTGGTAATACACATGTATAATTACTGCCAAGCTCCAGGACTTCCATTTCCTGTTGGAATGAATCCTTTATGTCTTTTGGAATCACTCAGATCTGCTATGTGTGGACACGTTCATTTGGTGTGAAGATGTACTGAACACTGTTATAGGACACAGACAGTGCCCAGCTTGTACTGCACAGCACATTATACACTCCAAACCATTGGAATGCGAGATTCCATTTTTTAGTTTCCAGTAACAGTTTCCATATAAGAGCAAATATTCACAGGTTTTATTCAGGTTGTCTGAAGTTTGATTTTTTACCAGTCCAGCATCAGAATGGTATTTGTTCCAGTTGAGGGTTGTGGCTGCCCAGAGCCTTCTGGGAATCATACAGAGCACATTGCAGGGCACTCAATCCAAAACACACAGGGAGAACTAAGATAAACCAATTTGCCTAGAGCACCCAAATACCATTCTCACTGGGAAAATATGCAAACTCCAGACGGAAGATGCCCCAGTCCAGAATTAAAACTGTGACACAATGTCTGTGAGGCAGCAAAAGTTGTCTTGCACCACTGTACAGTTTTGTTTTTATCTTCATTAGTTATAGATGTGTGAACAGCACTTCTTCAATACGTGTTGTCCTTTGTGAAACTGGTAGCTTACTTCATTTTGAACCCATAATCTTTCTTGTCTGTGAGGGAACCACAGAATATCGTCGATGACATAAACCTAGACCTTTTTACTTTGATACTGGTGCTCTTTTGCTCTCTAGTTTGCTTTTATTCAGTGTTGGCCTTTTCTGTTGGGTGTGTTGAAAGTAAAATACTTCTGTGGACTTTCTTAGCTCATCAGCTGTCAGAAGGATTAAGGGATGAGAAAGGTGTTGTTCCAGGTGGTATCTGTCTTACCTCACGCCCAGAGTGCTGGAATTTCAGTCCTTCTCCCACTTACATTTACATCTCATTTTCCTCTTCAGGGTTATTTTTTAAATGACCAGATTAACTAATGAGACATCATCAAGAGAATTTATAGTGGGAATGTCTTATCTGAAACTGTGAAACTATAGACAAGCACACTAACAATTCATTCCCAGAGAAGGTCTTGCTAATGCAAGAGGTCAAAATGTGTAACAGTAGGGCTACAGAACATCACTGCAAATCAGATGTCTCTGCTGTTGTTGGACAGGGTCTATAAGATTTTGGGTGGAAGGCATGTGGGGGTCAGGGCTCTCTTGCAGAAAAGTTCAGCGTAATTAAACTCAAGAAATGTAGAGGTTTTCAGAGTCACCCTTTTTGAGGTCTGAAGTCATTTATGTTGGGGTGTTTCATTTCAGCTCATTCATTGCCTTGCACGTCATTGTTAAATGCCCAGTTTTCCCACAGATGTGCAATTTCTCTGTTTTCTCATGTGTAAATGTAGAATATGCTGAAGCACTGTTTAGGCCCCTGGTCAATTCTTGAAGCCGACTCAGTGTGTGGTAGTACAGAGACATGGGTCTGGTAGTGGAAGTGAGGGGCTCTTTTCCTGCAGGAGAGCAATAGTGATGCATACTTTTTTGCATTAATGTACAGAATAAGAAAAACATGACTATGGGCTACAGGCCAGAGCCCAGGAGGCGAGAAGTGAATCTTGCTAGTATTTCTTTTGTTTTGTTTCCTTCTTTTAAAATATGTTGAATATTTTGTTCATAAAATTCCCCTATAATTTTACTGCTGAGATGTTGTCAGTTTCTTTAGGGCTGAAATGGTTTACCCAGCCAAAGCCTGCATAAGATGAAAAGGCTTTCTTAATTAAATATGAGCTTTGCTATCAGTCTACTGACAACCACTGCTTTTCAATGAGGGCTGTCAGAAACTAGGGTGGAGAGAATTATTTTGTAAACTTGGAAGGAACTGGAATGAAAACAAAAAAGGCTTGGTTTAAAGTTATGTGAGTTCTCATGAAAACTTTGGAGGCTTTTTGGGTATGTTTGTTGGGAATCTGTTATAGTAGACTGTCCACAAGGAACAGTTTTCCTTGGGTAGTTTCTCGCATTGGCTTGGTTCTGCCAAGTTACAGAGTGTAAAATCTTCACACAATGACTCTCAGCCTGTTCCCTGTGGTGTGATGAATCTGTAAAACTGCTCTGCACAATGATGAAAGGTTTTGTAGTTAACTGTACCCATACTGAGATGATGCAAAGTTTACTTTAAGACTAAATTACTATGACAAAATTGGAAAAGGAATGAAAAGTCAAAATGCTTTTATCTTTCATTCTGAGAAGCAAATATCTGACAGGCAGGGGGCTACAGCAAGTAGCGAAGATGGTTACAGTATAGTAAATGCCAATTTAAGGAGCAATGATTTACAAATACTTTCTCTATGGGAGTCTGTTTTTTTGTACAACTGTGTTCTTGAAGTGTGTGACAAGTAAGATTTCAGTACTCAACGAGAGATGGAATCTTCAATCCCAAACTAAATTAGATGCTCTCTTCAGTTTGTAATTAGCAATTAATGGACATAAACTGAAATCCAAAGCAGTTTAAAAAGTTAAAAGAAGACTACATACTGTACAAGTCTGTTTACAGGTGACTGTTTAGGTGACTGTGACGCATTTGAAGAAAACTGACTAACAGCTCTATACTCCTGAGGTGTGTGACATCACGCTCTGCAGGCTGGCAGATAATCTGAGCAGCAGACAGACGTGGCACCGACTCCGCTCAAGAGGGGCAGCAGAAAAGGGGGAAAGAAGTATCTTTGAAAACTACAAAGATGTAACAGCCTCTTCCTCGCTGTGTGGGAATTAAATCTAAGAACCCTGAGGTTCCTGCATTATGCCCATGAAGGGGGCTGCTGGCCTTGAGAATGGGGGACAGAATGTGACACTGAAAAAGCTCTGTTGTGCCAAACTGTTTTATTTCCTTTCTCTTTACTGTGGGAGTCTTCAGCCTGCGGGTCCTCTGGGTTTCAGTATCTTAAATCTCCCAAGAGATGTTGGTATTGAGCTGATAATGTCCTCGGCTTTCTGTCTTTATACCCCTTTCTGGACAAGACAATAAATGTGGCCCAATTGTGAAGCTGGATTTTTTAGTTTAAACTCCTAATTTCTCAGGAGTTAAATTTGAAATCACTGGCAGCGATCTGTGCTTTCCTTTTCCTTACCTACCAGCGGACAGCTGGTAGGTAGATGGCTGGGATGAGCCACACAAAGAAAGGAGAAATTTATAAATCTTTAGAGTTTAAAATAGATGGGTCAGCTCAGCTGTCAAAACATTGTGCTTAGGTTGAGCTAAAGGTATTTTGTCTTCAGGAACCCAGGATTGATTAACGCTGTCTTTCTGTTATTGCATGTTTGATTTGATATTTGTAGAAACCAGTCCTTTCTGCTGCTTTATTTATCTTAGAATCTAAATTGACCACTGATCTGGCTTAAAGGCTGTTTATAACCCAGCTGCCCATTAAGCACTAAGTTTTTTGACCATCAGGGTACATTGAATGCATTTATTTTTTCTGCCTTTTTACTGGTGTGGGTTTATGAGCCTTGTTTGTTTTCAACTTCACATACTAAAATAACAGTCTTTGCACATTTGTGAATCGATATGCTGTAGTGTTAGTATGTAGTAAATGCAGACCATTGCTCTTATTTACAAATTAGCAAGGAAAAGTTGAATAGTTTCTTTTAGCTGACTGTTTATATGATGGAGGAATACCAGGTGCACTTATAGTATAGGAATACTGGAAATGGGGCCTCATTGGCAATTTGCTTCAGGAGAGCTAACAGGTTTATGCTGGGGTGGCCCTGCCTGTTCTGTGAGCCATTCCCCACATCACTGGGAACACTGTCTAAAGTGGCTAAATCACACCTCTACAGTTACTTTACTGCACAGCATCCTAGCACTTGCAAATGCAGTGTTTTGGGATTGCTTGTCACAACAATGACCCTTCTTCACTCATGCTCTAGAGTGAAAGAATATGGACACTGATACAAATTTTATTAGCTAGCGTCTCTGTTCCAGAGTGAGAAGAGAAAACATCTAACTCACAATGGAGTCCTAAAGTTGTTCCAAGTCCTGTCTAAAGTTTCAAAAAGTCCCTTCTCTGACAACCAAGGTAACATTTGCATTGTTTTTCAATAAATTTTTTATAATGCTTCATAATTTTTTCTGTTTTTCATTTGAATTCAAGCATTATGAAGCATATCTTCTTTTGTTCCTCTTAAACCCCTTTATTGTATATTTGAGACATGAGGCATTATTAGATCAGTACTGCAACAGGTCTCGAGATCTCACACTCCAGTTAGAGAGTTCACAAAACAAGAGACCAGGAGCTGCATTTAACACTCCCCTTATATACACATACCCTCCCTCAGAGTCAATAGATAGCAGCTCCAATTAATCAGCCCAGGGAACATTATCATTTAGCCCACCAACAGTCCTAATGCTCTCTGGGAGTTGTTGTTGTTTCGTTCAGTTGTTGTTAGCTACACCCAGAAGACTACTTGCCAGCTTTTCAAAACCATGTACCCACCTATGCCTCTGTATGAACTTTCTCCACATTCTGTCACAAGACTATTCTCTTCACTGTCTTCAATAAAGCAGTTTGTGATTTGAGCCACAAGTTCATGCTCCTTGACTGCAGTAATTGGAGCTGTTCCTCATAGGGTAGGACACGATTCCTTCCTGAAAATTAGATAAAATCCGTGAAATGTAAAATGATCTGTGAGATCTGACAGAGCGTGGTGCTCTGCACAAGTTCTGTTTATCAGTGGCCTCTCGTGAAAGCTGAATAACATACTCATAAACTACACTTCTGCAAATGAAGGTACTCGAGCAGATCTGAAATGTGGGCTTTGGATCAGTCCTCTACTCAGTGGTCTTCAGTTAACATTTTACAAGGTGCTTTTGCAGTCGTTATTCTGCTTAATATAAAGTTTAATAAGTTAAAACATGGAGAATATCTCAGCAAATGTAAAATGTAAAAAACATAAATCTTCCATATTGACACAAGTAGGAAATAGAGGGGTTAGTATCTGTAATCCATTTAGGTACATTTGAAAACTGGAGGTGTTGTATGTCAGTGACATCTATAAACTCCCCTGCAGTCCATAAAGACTCTTTACTTTACTAAGAGTAGACTCTTTACCCTTTAATACTTCTAATCAGCTGGACTGTATACATTATATGACAAGTGGTGAAAGCATTGATTGGAACCTCCCTGCTTATAGGTAGCTGATAATACAGCTGAAAGTGAAGTAAACTGATTTCAGAGTGGGACCCACTGGGCTTGTTTTCTGTGCAGACAAAATCTTGTGAATTCCATGTTTGCAGTTGAGATACATTTATATCCTTCAGAAACAAGATCTTTACCTGTATAATTTACTCAAAGTAAGGCTCTGTGTTTCCTGATGTGATATTGGAATCTCACATTGTAGTAATTACATGTATACTGTATGTAACAGAGGCAATTCTAGACGTTCATCTTGACCTGGTGATTATCATTTATTCCATAGCTTAGCAGGAATGTTTGAAGTATTTTAACCTCAAGCAGTAACCATATTAAACTTTTTTGTTCTCTTGAACACTGTAATTAAATGATTGAGGCAGTTCTGCCATTAACACGTGTTTAAATTTAGATCTTATCTGCCCCTAAATGAATAGTTTCAGTTATATGTAAGAGTGGCCATGGTGCTGCCCTGTCACTGGTGAAACATGATCGTTCCTTGTTGAAACAGTGGAATGTTACTGTGTGGCTGATTTTGGGGGTGCTTTATCTGGGAGAGGGCTC
Source organism: Atractosteus spatula (assembly GCF_055471065.1). Taxonomy (NCBI): domain Eukaryota; kingdom Metazoa; phylum Chordata; class Actinopteri; order Semionotiformes; family Lepisosteidae; genus Atractosteus; species Atractosteus spatula. The sequence continues at coordinate 307,838 of NC_142716.1, read as the reverse complement.
TTTAGCAATTTGATGCAATATCATTCGCTCTAGGCATATAAAAGCCTCACTTAGGCTGTGCTTTCTGCTTGCTTTCCCATCTGTTCAGGAATGAACAGAATGTGACAGGCCGCCTTTCAGCAGCCTTCATGAATTTTAAATGCTTTTCAGATTCAAAACAGGGTGCACAGCGTGTGGTCAGTGGCACACAAGAAGCTGGCACCCAGTGCAGGTATTATGGGATATTAGGTGTCTCAGAGATAATGAATGCTTTGCTTATCCAGGTGCATTCTTGGCCTGTGATGCATGTCCAGACAAAATAGAGTGTGTTTCTCTGTCCAACATGTAACAATTGATCATTTTATAACTGTACTTTCTCAGCATGCTTATGCAAGACTTGCATTTCATGTCATCGTAGTTTATCGTGGAAATCTGTGCTGGAATTTTTTTTGGGGATTGATACAGTCATGCTTACAGCTATTTCAGAAATAGTTGTTGTTCTGCTTGATTAATAGCAGTTTTTCCATTTCTTAAAGGGGCAACTTTTAGCCTTCTTAAAGTGCTGTGAATTGTGTGGTGGGGGTTACTTTGTTGCTGGAATAACTGTAGTGACTGTCATCTGAGCCTTTGGGGATACATGTAAAGTACATATTTCATGTATAAATAATTATCAAAAAGAACTTTACATATAGGAGGGGCCCTTTTTCATGAAATACTGAAATGCAGCCCCACTTGCACGAGCAGATGAGTTAGAGAAGTGAGGAATTGATTCACCAACTGAATTAATTGGTTACTTTAGGGAGGCAAGATTGATCAAGCCCAGAGTGGAATTTAGCTGATAGGTGGGGATTAACATGCCTAATCTTACAGTGCCCGGGGATTTTTAAGGACTGAGTAGTCAGAACCTCATCCAAAGAACAGTGGTTCCAACATTACAATTTCCCTTGTCATACCAGAGCCTGGGTTTAAAAATGGTGGTCCATAGAGGAGAGCACCAGTTACTGATTCATTTACAACACACACAAGAGCAGTAGCAGATATTATTTGATAATAGGTGTTCAGAAAATCACCTAGGATATTAGCCTGATGACGGTGTACCTGTGATATGGCTGTTAGGATTTTCCTTCTAAATGTTAAATTAAACAAATAACTGCATTGTCGTATAAAAGAACACATAAAATTGTAGCTTATGGGCTACACATGATGTAAGTAATGTTGAAAAATGCTGAAACCCCCATGACAAATATAGTTCATAATGTGCGCGGCACTCCTGTCCTCTCTATTCAGTTTAAGTCTGCATAAGGTTGTTTACAATTGAGATTGGGACATATGAGCTTAAGGCATGGTCAATGTGAGAAAAGCATATAAATAAGCCACACTCTATTGTTTGTTATGTATCTGGAGCATCAGCAAAGCATCAGTGCATCACACACACTTTCTTCAGTCGCATAAAAAGACAGAACAAAGAACAGAGTGGCACATGAAACTGCACTGCTCATGCTCGTAGGCCTCCAGCTTCACACATCGCTTACTTCTTCAAACAGCACAACGTCTTCACTGTGAAATTCATCTTTACCACTACAGTGACCTTCAGAAAAGAAATATATATGTGAATACCACTATATATAAATCTGTGTAACCTTGACAAGAGCCAATTTCCTTTTTGTGTAAATGACGTTTGGATCCCATAGTTCCTAGAGTGCCAGGAAAAAAAATGGAATTGCATGTATTCTTTCTTCGTTGACATCTGCTGTTTTATAGTGCTGCCAGAAACTGGTCCTTAAACTGCAGTCACTCCCTCTGTGTTCATTCCTGAGTGAGATGAAAGAGCATCTCAGGTTTGCAAGAAAGCAGTGCAGGAGAATAAAGTAGGGTATCGACAAAACGCAAATCCTGGGCCAGCTGTTTAAACGTCATAATTTTTATTTGTAAAAGCTCATAAAGAAAGTCCAATCACTCAAAAATGGTCAATATGCCTCTTTTTGGACAATTGAGTCTCAAATTACCCTTAAACATGAGCTATTGTGTTGGAATTTTTTCCAGGACTAACAGCTAATGGTACTCTCTAACAAATCAGCCAATAAAAGAAAACATATGCAGGTAATTGCCTACATTAAATCAGAATATTTGAAACTAGAACATTCTACAGAAAAGCACACTGAGTGTGAGTTATATCTTACTTAACATGACATCCAAAACTCTTTTGGTCAGATCTCTTTCTGCTGTAAATTGTGCTATGCTGAGGAACACTTGTGCTGTTAATTAAGAATTATTGATTACTATAATAATTTTAAATAAATGAATTACTTTAATAAATTACTGAAACAAACAATTGAAAAGTTGGTGGGTTTTGTTTTTAAAGAGAAGTATAGCACAGAGACTGACAGAGCTGCGTTGGTGTTCAGCTCTGTTCTTTACTCCCAGGGGCACCAGGGAGCTTGCTGGTGATCGCTGTGTGTTAGCAGGAGGTTCAAGTTTTGATAGAACAGTAGGACTGGGAAATTCAGTGATTGGTGTCGACAGGGCCAGTGAGAGACGCACTGACTCTCTGCCAGGCACATTCTGCAGTCATCATTACTTCAGTGGATGCTGTGGTTCGAACTGTCTCACAGACTCGGCTTGACGAGGGGGCCCTGAGGTCAGTGTGCACCACAGCAGGCCGATGGAAGAGGGATCAGTGAGCAAAGAGCCCAAGTGGGCAGGAGTCTGTACGCAGCACAGGGACAGACAGTTTGCCGGAGTACTGGTTAATTTGTCGGATGATGAAAAGCCTTTGCTGTGCTAAAAAAGCTTTAAGAATCAGGGTTCATTTATTTTAATTAGAGTGGTGCCTGTGAAAGCCTGGAGGAAGCTGGAGCATGCTAATTGTTTTTACTTTGCTTGCTGATAAGAGGCTTTGCAAATTTAAAGTAAAGCAAAAAAAGTAAGCCTGTCGCTATAATGATAAAACACATAGCTTGGTTCTGTAGTTTAAGTTTTTTTTTTTAATGAGGCTGTCCATCTGGACAATAACAGTTTGTCGAAATGTCAATGGCCTTGTTTTGTTTTCTGAAGTAACACAGGTTCTCCATAGGACTGTATTCTGAATGGCTGAATGAAATCTTTTGGGTTATGGCTTTAAAATGTGCTCTTGGATTTCATGTTTATTTCTTTGTTTTGTTCTTGGCTACTTATCTGAACATGTGCAACACACAGCTCAAGGAACAACCAAAAGCAAAACTGGTAAAGTTTAGTTTGTATGGAACATTGTATTAAAGCAATGCAATTAAAGCATTTTAAAATTAAGAAATTAAAACAAATAAAATACCTTTTGCCGAATCTTCTCATTATGGCTGAATTACTGTTTTTTTACCATAGGAACAATGCTGCAGATTTAGAGATGATAAAAATGCACTGATTCAGTACTTCACCACATTTTTCTTGGAATAGGGTCATGTAGCAGAAGGTAGTCCACAAATCGCACAAATTAACTTTGTACGGCTGCCTAATCGTTTCCCAGTACAAACATTTTCTGAAAATTGTGGTAGATGGCAGCAATGGTTATATCTCTCATGTGCATAATTTCATACTGGAAAACTGGAATTTATAGGCTCCACAGGCTATCAATTCTAATAGATGTATTGAAAAGAAGTGACAAATATGATGTGAGGTAGAGTTTTATTCAAGCATGTGATATGATGATCTATGCAAATGGTATTTCTTTCAGGTACATACTTTGCACTGCATTAAAAAAAGCAGTTATTTCACTGATGCACAAATCAGAAAAAATATTATTTGCCACCCTGAACTGTTGTTATAATAACCAACCTAAGACATTGCTGTGTTTGGTTTATACAATATAAGCTCAAAACCTGTAGTCAGACAGCTTTAGCATCTACCTCTAATATCCCTTTCTATGATGTCTGTCTTTAAGCTACAGCAACTGATTTCTAAGGGCTGGTGAGATCCTTTATCAAAGTGTTTGTTTTGTATACCCAGCAGAGTGTGTGTTGCCATAGATACCCAGAGGCATTGCAAGGGCTGTCTGATCACTAGCTTGCACCCTGTGTGTATAACCGCTGACATTACATAACTGCTGTAGAAATGCATACATTAATGTATTCTTGTAATACCAATGTCAGTAGTTAAGTACTGATTTTTTTTTAACAGAAGATTGCTGGCTCATGGGAATGTAAGTTGGCTTTAGTAAGCTCTTGGTTATGGGCCATCACAAACAACATATATTATGCAATGAGGTATTTGCCTTGATAATAGTCTGTTTAGCACGAAGTATCACATAGGTAGGCAGCCATGTCCAGCTGCATAGATGGTGAATAGGCACTCAGATTTTATAGTGGCATGTACACTACATTTGGGACTGGAAATGGAATCTTGATATCTGTTTTGGCAGCTAACTCTAACTCTGCAGGAAATATAGTTAAAACATAGAAATGAAATCGGTGTTATATTGAAACTGTGAAATGCATTAGTATGGCCTCGTTTAGAATATTGTGCTCAATTTTGGTAGCCATGTTATAGAAAAGGTATGATACACTCTCTAATTTGTAATCTTGAACAGAGAAGTTTATTAACAGAGTTGACTCAAGCATTGAAAAAGGCATCCCAATCCCAAAAGAATAAACAATGAACCATGAACCAGAGGACATGGGGAAATCACAGGGAAGTGTATTCAAACAGAGGACAGGAGGCCCTGCTTTTCCCAGAGTGGTGGGAATCTGGAACAGGCAGCCTATCCATGTCATTCAAATCGATTCCCTGCTTTCTTTTAAGAAATCTCTGGATGCTCCATACAGGAACTGAGTACAAAGATAAGACGAAAAGCTCTTGGCAATTCAGCAGCTGGTAGAAATGATGGGTTGCAAACAAGTTGAGCAGTGTTTTGAAAGACAAAGAAAAATGTAAATATAACATTCTGTTGATTTCCGTTTCTCCTTCATTACAACACATCTTAACAATTAAGCTTTTCCATTTTAATGAAACAATTGTTTTTCACAGGAAAAACAGCTTTTGTTTTCCATTTGTTTCTATAGTGTCTGACAGGGAAATAATCTACAGTATACCCTCACACACTAGCAGTAAACTGCTCTATTTCGTATTTACAGCAGAATTGTAAGGTCATTATCTGCACTGACCTTAATCTTGGAACTTCATAAACAGCTGTGCAGGATCATTAAAAGTGTCATTTTATTATATTTCTGCACTAATTGCTGAATGCTGAATGTTCTTAAATTAACATTTAGCAAGTATTATTAAATTAGTGCTTATCAGACTTTATGAAGTCAAAAACCTTTGTTTGCAAGAAAGAAAGTCAGTGAATTGAAAACACAAACAAAAACTTCCACTAAAACACAAGAAGCTTATGTAATTATTCAGTATATTGTAATGCCTCCAATACAATAAGTACTGATTGGTTATTTTTTTCTGAACACTTATCTTTCCGCACTGTACTGTGCGTGTCTGCTTTACATCTGGGACAGATCTTCACTGTGAAAATGAGTGAATGCTACACAATCAATTTTGCCCTTTCCGACTGGAGAAAAAAACTATTTCCTAGCTCATCAGTGTCTCTTTTCAAGGTTCTGGACGCTTGACTTACAGACCCTGATGGTATGGACAAGTTGCATTGTATGATTCCATAGGAAATGCCTTTGGAATGATGCAGCTTTTACTAGACAGAGCCTGGAATATTCCTGTGGAGCTCACAGCTGTGAAAGCAAAAAGTCCTGTGTTCCACATGGGGTGTTTGTACTGCAGGGTGACTGATGAGTGACCTGAGACAGTAGAAGAGGAAAACATTCCCTGTCCTGCATATTTCACTTATTCCCCTTCTTCTTGGATTTATGGAATGGGATAAGCACTAAAATCCAGATTTTTTGCTAAAATCTTTGCAATTGACAGGCTAATCTCAAATAAGGAAATACTTGTTCTGATATTTTATACTCAGAGATTAAAAGCAAACGTTTTGGTATTGCTGTTAGATTGGTGCTGGGTTAAGCTCAAATATCACTGCTTCGTGTTGCCTGGGGCCATTAGTAATTAGAATAGAGATCAGGCAGTCACCTTAGTGTCATGTCTACCAGGATTAAATGACATTAGAATATACTGCTGTCATTTCCCTTTCCTGAACAATGATTGCAATAAGGGCACACCTGTGAAATTTTAAAAAGCATGTAAATAAGAAGGGGATTCAAAATTAAGAGCTTCACTCTGCTCACTCCACAGCAAAACAATCGAATAAACAGTTTACCTGCTGGGGAGTCAAGGATGAGAATGATTACATTCTAAAAAAATTTAATCTAAAATAATATCTTTGTATAGTCTTGACTATTTAAGGACAGATCTCAGGAACCTGTGTATCAGAAATTATTTCAAATTGCCTAGTCATAGTCCAGAAATAGCTCGTCTAGTCAGCCAGCACTTGACAGCCAGTGGCTTTATTTTACCAGTAGAGAGGCAAGACTGGTGATCATTTCTGGAACTCTCAGTGCGGGTGATTAGTGGAGACTCTTAGTACAAAACAGCGGGGTCTAAAGGGAGTGAATGCTTATGAATTATTCTTAATAAAATATGAATTATTCTAATAAAAATAAATGTTAAACACATAAAAGTTAAGGTTTAAGACGAAGCCTTTGTGTATATGATACAGGAGACCATTCAGGCACTTGCTGAGAAGCAATAAGCAGGGGTTAATGATACAGCCTGGAAGATTATGGTGATGAACAGTCTAAAATATGCATCTTGATCATTGTGTTACACAAGACTCCTCACAAGACTATTGTAGACAAATTAAATTTCGTTTTGTGATGTGGCTTTGTTTTCATACTTTCCATGAAAAACTAAGTCCGTGTTTATAGCCGGATGAAAACGCAGTTTAACTGCATTAATTAAGAGCAGAAAGGAAATTTTCTCATTGCTCAGTAAAGTACTGCACAGATTTCTTTAAGTGGCAGTTTCTGTTTAAAGTTAAGGTCTTTTTTTCTGGGTAAGGTTTCTGTTTGCTGCAGAGAATGTGAAGGACGAGCCTCAGTTTGTTTATACAGGTGCTGCTGTCCATGTGCCAGGAAGAGAAAGGGATATCCAAGACACAGCAGACTCGTCCAGCTCAGCTTCTTTATTCCCTGCTGAGCAGGAAAGGCCAGGCATGGTTTCAGGGGCTAAACACTTTTATCAGAGCTGAAAACGTGGCTTTGGCCTGAGCAGCTCCCTACCTGGATGACTTCATGACTTGGCTTGCTCCTCTGAAAAGAACCAGAGGCCTGTGACTAACCAACTAACTGACATCATTTTTAGATAGGTCTGTGGGTACAAGCAATGTGTTTGTGCTTTAAAATCAGGCTGCATTCAGATCCCTGTGTACACTAGGACAGGCAAGATCCCTGTGTGCTCTGTCAAGCACCCTGGAGGAGGAATGGCCAAAGTAGAAAAATTAGCCTCTGAAAGCCTGAAAGAGTCATATAGTTTTAATTTAAAAAATGTCTCGTACTTTGAGAGAGAGCCTCAGAAGGAAAGGAAGTCTCTGCTACAGCTGTAACAGAGGACTGTGTGCCAGCTCTTCAATTTTAACTGACATAGCAGCAAGGTCTGTTACACTTGAGGGCTGCAAACCTTGACACAGCACTGGAGATTTCATTAGAGTCCACTTGAACACCACCCTAGCTCCCCTCTAGTTGCTGTTATGTACATCAAGTACATAACAAGCTGCGTCAGCATGCGTAGGCCGCAAAGGAACAGGTAACGGGTTTATTCCATGCCGAAAAGAAAAGAAAGGAAACACAATGTTTCGGCTGTGGAGCCTTCTTCGGATGTGAGGCGTTATGTACATCATTCCTGCAACCAGACCCAGCACAATAAGGATACCGCTAGACTGATAAACTGTAATCAGGGTTAAACCAGTTTGTAGCAACTGAATATTTTGACTACCAGTTCATTAATGGGGCTAAAATCCCCTCCAATAAAATAATATATAATAATATAACCTCATACTAAAATAATTATAACATCATATTTTATGTAAAGTTATTCAATGTTGCCATTTTGTATAAACATATGCCTGCAATTGCTATAGTTCAGTTCTGAGTGCTTAATTTCACTAATACTGTATATGTTTATGAGAGGAACAATTAGTTTGAGTGAAGACAATTCATACAAAGTAAGTGTAGCCAGAAGCATAAAAGTAATTACAACACAGAGTTGAAATACAAGTGCAAAATTGCATAAGAGGGAGAAAGAGAGGTTTATAGACACAGTGTAATGTATGAAGACATTAATTTAACACCATCATTTCATATGACTGATGATGTAGCAATTTGGTATATTAGAACAGTTATCCAAAATGAAATTTTACTGTTTGAGGCAATGAAAAAGAATAGCAGTCGACTGGGAATGCGTGACTTTCACCTGCACCACCATACTTACTTCACACTCGGGGTTTTCTGGGAATTGCTGAAACACTGTGCTGAGGTCCTGTGAGCCTGGTGAGTTCAGGGCTGCGGTGCACCTCCAAGTGAACCCAACTGATCTTGCATTCATTTCTGAAGGAGCCACTCCAGGCATGTTTTTTTATGAAGCTTCTCTGCGCTCTGCCTTTGCATTTGAGCCGGCTTTACAGGGTGAACCGTCCCTGTGTTTCAGACTGAAGCCGTGGGAAGTGCTCTGAAGGAGCTGAGCCTGAACGTGGTGGAGATGGTGGAAGAGACTGCCACGCTGGATGGGGGAGACGTGCTGTTCACAGGTGTGTGGAGTGTGGAAAGATCACGCTGGAGTGGTTTTTTTCTGATGATTTATTGGTTTTACATAGTATATAGAATGTTATGATATTAAATAAGAAAAGTGATGGAGATGATTAACTTCTGCTTACTTTTTTAGACTATATTCCATTCAACACTAATGTTCACAATTCTGCAGAACACTCAAGTAGCAACAACAGTAGCAATCAACAATAAAGATTAATTCCACTCTGAAATGATTCTGAGGAAACATAAGTGTTTGATCAGTCTTATTTAGGTAGGTGAAGAGGACTGAATAATACAGTACACCCACATAAGCTTTAAAGGGGTTGAATGTTTTTTTCTTTCTCATTTCAGTGTGGTATTCACCTCAGTTTGTTATTGTGCAGATACACACTGACTCTCCACTCAAAACACTGTAGAAACTCCATTTTCGTTTCAGTCCCCCAGAAAGCATGTCCACAAGGACTTACTTGTCACACTGAGCAGACCGGAGACTCTAAAGCCTACTGTACCTTGAAAAGTACATGTTCTCTACAGATTATTATACAGCAAATGATTGAGTGTCTACGTAGTCGTAGATGAGTGCAGAAGTGATCCAGTGAAATTTATTTCTCCAAACCTTTTCAATAGTTCTTTGTTGAACAATCATAAAATGGCTATTAACTTTGATATACATATTAAGAAAAGTTTTTTTAAGCTTCTGACTATTTCATAATAGTTGTATTGTGAATTTAAACCTGTTGTGCACTTAAGTATCCTTCTAGACTTTGCAGTGCTGTCTGCTGTAATGAGTTGCACATGGCAGTGTTTGGCACATAGCAAAAGAGCTAACATGTTGCCTCCAGGGCTCAGTTTGCAGATGTCTAATTTGTAATACCGCAGCGCTGGACGAGCACACCTTCAGGGTGAAGTGACTCGGTCTCTGGTGGTTTGGGGCAGATCACCTGGTGCTCTTTTTCCATTTTTCCAGGTAGAGAGTTCTTTGTGGGCTTATCAAGGAGAACAAACCAGCGAGGAGCAGAAATCCTAGCAGATACATTCAAGGTCAGTGAAAAGTTCTGAATGGTTACATAACCCTGATCCACCAAAAAAAAACAACAGTGTTAACATCAGTTCCTAACTGGAATTTATTTTAGCCATGAGCAAATACTTACACACAACTTACAAAAATTAAACATAAGCAATATTCCACAACGTTGCTTTTGGAATCTACTCTGACTTGAGTGAATTGGTTTTGTTTTCCAGGCTACATTTTCTTTCATTCCACCACCTCCAACCTGCATGCTGAACACACTGATTCCATGCCAGGGATTCTGCATTAGCCCAATTTTCCTAAACTTGTGTTTGTGGTCCTTAAGATCTTTCTTCAATTTCTGTGCTACAGCACAGCCTTGATTCTTTCTGCTGGTCTTGGAACTCAGACTTGCACAGAAGGAAGGAAGCAAGAATCCTCCTTCGCATGACTTCCCTATCATGTGTATATTATCACTGCACCACGAGCCCTGCCTGCAGCTGAAAGAAGGTCAGAGAGTGTGGTGTAGTCTAAACACTGACGCAGTATCTAAATATCTCTCTTACACATTTTGTTCCTTTCTCAGTTTCTTCAGTATCCCCTTCCTTTGTACTGTAATTTGTTTGTGTTATTATAAAATGTTTTTTGTTACCATCAGCATATTTTTACAGAATGTGATTGATAGCTCAGGCTAAACTGACACTGTGTGGTCTATAAAACACACTTTGCCGTGGTTAGATTAACAGGATGAAAGGATAATGCTAACAAAGATGACATGGACATCACTACCAGCCAGCTGATTGCTTGCATAGTTTTCTGGCACCAATGACAGTGACATTTTATCAGTTTGACTGATATAAAGGGAGACATATCTTTGCTATTAGACGTATAAAATATCCTTATAGCCTTCTACTTGGGTACCTGGCAGATAAGAAATAGAAATGTTGTAATTTGAAAGAACAGTTGGTGCCCATTTTGAATCTATGATGAAGAAGACATGGGGATACGAAAAAGTTTAAAGCAAAATGGAAGCACATGTAAACATGCATAAATGAAATCATTATTAAGAAGACATTTCAGTTTGTGGTGTCCTGCTTTGATCCATTGCAGGACTATGCTGTTTCCATGGTCCCTGTGCTTCACAACCTGCACCTGAAGAGTTTCTGCAGCATGGCGGGCCCCGGCCTCATTGCTATCGGCTCCAGCGAACCTGCACAGAAAGCCCTGAAGGTACTGCATTCCGGTTGGCTGTGATAACCACACGGAATTCAGGAATTTGTTCCGCACTCTCTTCCACTTACTCAGCAACACATCGGCGCTGTTGTTTATGAGCAAAGAATAATACAAATGTCAACATTTTAAACAGTTTTTACAACCTTTTAGGTTTTGTTTTTTTGTACTTCATTTTTTTTTGTCAGTTGAAGTTCACATGATGGATTATTAATTCTGGGCTTATTCGGGCTGCTTGCTTGATGGCTTTTCTCAAAAAGCTCTTTTAATTCAGCATTTCCCGACTCTGTTGTTGCATAACGTACTCTGCTTTTTTTCTAAAATCCAGTAAATTCCAACTGTTCTTTCCAGAATTTTAGTTACCTTTTGAAAATGGTGTTTGGGTCTTGCTTTAGAGCAAAATATGTCTTGTTCTGTGGTGTAGGGCACTGAAGGGTAAGGCTGGATTATTATAAGGAGACATAGTTAATTTCTTCCTGAGTGGCCTCAGTTTGTTTCTGCATACCCGTGTGGCAAGAATCTACCCATTCTGCTGTCACTAGGAACCTGCCACCTTGCTGTCCTGGAGCACTTCAACTGTGTTCTAGTAGGAAATCAACCACAGACGTTTAGACCCGCATCAATTATTGCTGTTATTGCTGGCAGGATAACTCCTGAAAGAGTAGTACTTATAAGAGTAGTACTTATTGAAATCTTTGTGCCAATGCACAAAAGAAAATTGTTTGTGTCTCATATAACATTATATGGTCCATTTTCAACACCCTCCTAACAGTATAGTACAGAGCCTTAAAGTAATGAAGGAATTAGTCTGGCTGTTTTCCTTCTTATATTTTCATTTTTATATTTTGGAGATAATTCTCCCTGCATTTTATAAATGTGAGGATCCGTAAGGTTATTTTTGCTCACTCTCCAAGAGGGTAAACACAGATTTTGAAAGTTTGCATAAGAATTTCCTGAATATACTGAATCCTGAAATTGTTGGGTACTGTAGGGATGTTTGCTAGAAACATTTCTGTTCTAAATCCTATTTATTTTATTGAACTAGTGTTATAATAAACTGGTCAACTTTGCACATTATATCAAACAGGGAATATTATGTTCCCTTGTGGAAATATTGGTTGTTCAACCCCAATGGTTAGGCATGAACCGGAGCTGTACAAATGTACAAATGCAGCTCACTTCTATTTTGCTAAAGACATATGCACATAACATACACAAAAACATGTTAGAAGAGCTAAAGAGTCTGGTTTGTGACCTTTCTTCTGTTCTTATGTTCCTTTTATTTTTATAAAGCAAATGTAAGGATATCAGTACAGAAAACTTGTTGTTGGATTGGAATAGCTATTAGTTAAGTTAGCAGTTATGGCTGACACCCTTGCATCTTGTACTATTTAAGAGTAATTTTAACAGTGAGCTACTTTTACCAGCAGAAAACAAGACAAGTATCTGGTCTTTGAGCTCAAGTCTGTCAGTTCGTTTTGACGTGGAGTGCTTGCTGTGCTCATTACAGCTCAGTTCTGAACAGACACTGTGCATTCTCCCAGGGAGCCACCTGCTGAATGGTTTCAGAGCTTGTGCCGCATGTGCTGACTACAGGGAAGAATGAGGTGTGTCTAAAATTGAATTAAATTAGAACAGAAGCAGGCCATGTTTTGAGGAACTGGCTGAAGTACACAAAGTTTGTGAAGAGTTTTCACAATTTCCATTGGTAGGCAGTTGGATCATGAATCTACGTAATCTGCCTTGTCCAGGTACATATCTGCTGAAAGGAGCACCAGAGAGGCTGAGTCAAAACCTTATCTGCTCTTTTTACTCAGCACATACTCGTATACTGTATGTGCCTGAGAGAGCTGGCGTCGCCCACAGTTCATCACAACCAGCTTCCTGTCTCATGAAATCATTTTCAATCTCATGTCCTCCCTAACCTCATTTTATTGTTTAGATTTGTGTGGTCACAGGAGGAAAAAGAGAAATGAACTTCTAACTTCTATTCTTTTATCCTTCTTTACTGAAGTGCCCAGACAAGATTATTTTATTTTGTTTGACATACTATATCTGCTGCCTGCATAATCTAGCAGTCTGTTGAGCTCTCAATGGATTTCAAGCAGGTACTCAAATACCCTTGAGTGCTACAGTATATAGGATATATTTTGGTCACCAGCCCTCATGTTTCATCCGATATCATCCACTTATTTGTAAACAGATCACCTGTTTCATAGTATCAAAGTGGCATCATCAATGTGCTTCTAAATAGACCTGAACATTTTTTCATTTTTATGTGCTCTAAGGTTTCACTCATAATGTGAGTTTAAAAAGTAGTTTTCAGAAGTCATTCGCCTGAAGCATGTGTTTCCGTGCTTGGCAGTGGAAGACCCCAGGCCAAGGGCTCCTCTCAATGCTGCTCTGTGATTACCTACTGGTTCAGTGGTTCACGGTTTTCTTTCCACACTTCCAGAAGAGGCAAATGAAAACCTAAAGCTGACCTTAATGGTGTTTTGAGCATTTCGTTTCTTATTTTTTGGTTATTCTTCTAGTCTTTAAAGATCATACGCTTGGTTCTAACACAAGGTTTCAGCTCAGACAAGATTCAGCAAGCTAGAAAATAGATAAGGGTTGTAAAAAACAGCAAAAGTTCATTCTTGGGAGTTTTTTAACATACAGCTCAAGTGGAATGCACATGTAGCTTGATTTTGGAATGTTGTTTTTACCTTCACAGGTACTCGAGGCAGCATTCTAATTCTAATCATAGTCATGGAAAATGAGCTTAGCAGTGCCAAATCCGGAAAACAGACATTTTTTCTCAACACTGACGCAGGTTCATCTGGCCCAGCTCCAGAATCCTAGCAGCTGTGTGATTCCTGCATCATGTGAAACACTGTATATGTGAGTGTATTCTGAAGTCTGAGCTGAGCATGAACATACACCATCAAACATTACAGAAAGCTAAAAAGATTTTTTATTTTCAAAGTCATTCAAACAATGTGGTAGGAAGCATGTATCTCAGCCATTAACCTTTAATAGATCCTCTTATTAGAATTGATTCAGGCCTAAAATAAAACAACAATCCAAGACAATCAATGTCTAAAAAAAATAAAACTAAGTTTATTTAAAGGGTACATATGCTGTACATATAAAAATTAACATATTTACATTCCATGTGTTTGAAAGTGGCCATGTATCAGATGCAGGATATGTGAGTAATACCCTAAATTCACCAGGTATTTGTCCAATACGGTTTCTTTCCTGTTATCCTTCCACATGCATACAGGGGAGGCAGGAGATGTGTCCATTGGTCAATTAGCTGATATAACTGTGTACCTGCTGAACTTAATCGGCTTCTGAGCCTCTGAGCTCTGAGGACATCTTGAGCATTTCTCACCAGATCCTGCTTGGACCAGATTACACAGTGGCCTAGGCAGTGTAGGCAGGGGTCCAGATTTATCTTAATATCTCTGTAAAGGCATGTGGTAATACCTTAATTCCACAGATTCTAGTGCAGTAATGTCAACTGAATAGGACTGGGATTCAGACCTCTAATAACCTGAACTAATCAAACTCTAATAACCAGAACTGGACTCTCCTTGATGCAGAGTGTTATGCTTTAATTCCGAAAGAGATCAATGACGATCAAAAAGGACAGACAGCTGATAGTGCCTACAGAAAAAATAACCCTTACTGTGAGACATTTGGAGGAAAAGAATTTTAAAAATGAATACATTTAATCCATTTTAAGCTTTACCACTTTACCAGCCGTTAAAAGTTTGTTTATAAGTCTGAGTAGAATCATGCAGTAAGTTTATCTCTCTACTCCTTATTTTGCTCAAAGTTATGTATACTTGTTCTCACTCAGGTGTTCATCTGCATTATAAGGCTTTTGTCTTCTGATAGAAAATCTAATTATCTGTAATTATGTATGAATCCAAAGTCTACTTACTGTACAGATAAAGGGTGGTGGGTGCCTGCTTTTCTCTGCATCAGGAGAAATCCATGCATACAACACCTAGCCTATAGCTGCAGCTGCATAATTAACCCTTCATCTTCTGCTTGCACTGGCAGCTGGGATGAAGTTTTATAATTTTATAAAGGGTATTAACATTTTCAGCAACTGATTTTTTTTAGCCTTTTGCAAACTTTCTGCTTTCTTGCACGTCTGGTGAATCTACTTTGAAACAATGTGGGGTATTTGAAGATGTATCATTTTACCAACATAAATGCTGTATTTCTAGGGCGTTGGTAGCTTTGCAGTTAATAATGGCAAACCTCAGTACATCTTCTTTTGTATTATATTGCAGTGAATATTTCATAATCTCGTTGCACATCAGGTACAGATCTCATTTTTCTGAGCGACAAGTGTACTTTTCATTTGCGAGTGTGGCTGAGCAGGCAAGAGTCTTTCTAAACATCTTTTCCTTGAAATGTAAACTGGCATGTTCTGTTCTTTCAGAAGTTTTCTTTCTATTATCTTTAACAATAGTGTTCATTGACAGAACACTGGCTTCTTACAAGGAAAACAACAGATAAGAACCTAAATAAAGAGAATCATGCAGCACAAATTCATTCATCAGCACTTCATAAAAACAATGATTCTCTATAAATTACTGAAGAAATCTCTATAATGGTAATTAGGTTTTTATTTTTTCTCCATCTGTTCTTACAGAATGCAGACTAAGACTGATTTAGAAATTAAGTGGTCATAGATTTAAAAGGGAGCTGTGTAATATGTTAGTATTAATAACCACTGCTCTCTTTGCAACACAGTGTCAGTTATCAGAAAGCTTCCCCTAAGTTCCAGCAACCTTTTATATCACAGCCTTCCTTTTGCGAGCTGGTTTGGCACACCACAGAACTGATGAGCACTGCCTGAGATGAGCCTTGTGGCACCAAGGATGGCTCTTCTGTAGAAGTTTTAATCCAGTGTTGAGTGCTGGGATTGTGTGTCTGCAGTGCAGTTCCTTTTGTCTTTGGTCTCTGTGCCTAGTAACTAGGTACTTGTGCATCCTTTACTTTGAGAGCTCCTGCATCGGGACACCAAGGTGCTTCCAAAATAAGCTGCCAGTGTTTAACACAGAAGAGGAAGTGACCAATACCTATCCACCTTATAACACCAGAATAACTGTGAAGCACAGCAGGTACAGAAGCAATGACATCAAAGCTTTAACAACTTGCAAGAGTGGGATGTGACTTGTGAGTTGAGTGTCTTGGAATGGATTCTGAAACTGTGTGAACAAGCATGAGGTTTTTGTAAGTGCAAACTCTTGTCATTAGTGTCAGTTAAACATTGCCCTCTATTGATGGAAATTCTGTAGGTTATACCTCTAACAGATCTGTACTGTTGTACCCATTTACCCATCTGTACTGTAAATGTAGCATGAACATCTAACTAAAAATCCTTAGGACATTCTGAGGCATGAATATTAGTATTTGTGAGCAATCCAATTGATACAATAATTTGTCTAAAGTTGTCATTCACTTTACTTTGGGGAATTACGACAACAGCACAATGGAGCAGGCAGGTTCAGAAAGACTTTTGCTCTTGCATTGAATTAGAATTGGAGGATTCTGGCTACATCCCTGGTTAGCACCCTGTGGGAGTCTCAATTTCCTAAAGGATTTCGCCTAAAATTAAACACTTTTTCCTTTGACTCTGACACCACCCAGAGTAACACTCAGAGACTTCTACAACAATTTTCATGGAAATCTGTTATTATGTTATTGATAATAAGTACAAGATCGTTTGTTTTCTGTTTTAATTATCACTTATAACACTTGGGTGACCATAAATACCCTGTGCCTTGATTTAAATCATGATAATTTGCAACCTGAGAGTGGGTCATTAACACTACTTTGATGCTTTGTGTGTTTGATTCTGTTGGCACTAATTAAAACCCACATCACCTGCTGCAACACAGTTAGCACTTGTATAGCAGAAGCAGACTGTGGCTGTGAGTGTGTAATTATCTCTTTGTTGCCTCAGTACTGCTTGAATAAGATGAACTGCTGTCTTCTTTTCTGAATATAGGTTGGTCAGGAATTCCTGTGGAATGAATAGGGCACCTACCAGATGACAGATCACAGAATGTGTCTCCTATGAAAACCATTCTGCCATCCCTTGTGTAGTTAGGAAACTGGCCCTGCTTCATAGTGGTATACATAATTCATCAAAGCACACAGAATTGAGCAGCCCTGTCTCTCTAGAGCTCTAGAAGGTCAACCCTCTAGGTTCTCTTTTTGTTGTTTTATGGCCCTAAGATCAAGAAAATATGTCAGGTTCTGCACCTTGATGGGGGATAGGAGCTGGTGTACGAGATGTGTTTGACACTGAATGCACTCTGAGCTTCATCAAGCTCGTTAAGGGAGCTGATTGACAGACTGTGAGCACAGCGTGAGCCTTTCCCCTAACCCACTTTGCTCTCTGCCTCTGCAGGGGACCTCTCGCAGGGAGACTGACATGAAGGCCAAGGGCCGCATGAGTGGAATGAAGTCATTATCTCACAATGAACATCTGGGCTGAGACTCCCCAGTTCTCATCTCCCTAGCATTCCCTTTGCAGACTGCAGCGATAATGATAGCGTGGGGAGTACTCTGGACAGCAGCACACGTCCTGAAGTAATGAGCATGACTCTAGGATGCTAATTTTCACAAATACTGTTAGTGGCGATCTGAGCTCTCATGGGTTTTCTATCACATTATTGCTAGTAAAATATTTTAATTGCAAACATATACTGAGAATGAAATGAGAATTAATTATACATGCCTAGAAGTATTGCTGTAACTAGTTTATTTTACAACCTGGTGATAATGCTTGAAAAGCACAATATTTATTTGTATCACATTGTTTCAGAAGGAAAAGGATCATCTGTTTTTGGTTACAGTGTCAATTAAAATGAATTAATTTGAGGCAAAGAGCACTTTCAGAGTTTGCAGCTGAAAAAAAAGCCATAAGGAAGCTAATTATAATAATATTCGCTCTTGCAAGACAGTTCTCTTTCTTGTCTGAAAGACATGTGGTCAAACTGTCAGTCAAACTGTCTTCATTAGGCTCTTTTACAGGGACTGTGAACTCTTGCACGGTTGATTCTGAAAGTCAAAGGCTGGTTTGTTGCAGGTGATGCTGATTGTTGTAAGAGGTTCATGAGAAGAAAAGGCTGGTTTCTCTGTACAGAACCACAAGAGAAGTGGCCAGCAGAGAAGCCTGTTGCTTTAACAGAATAACCTGGTCATTTCAAGCTCTAAGTGGCTTGTTCCTCCTGATGTGGTAATCAAACAGTTCTATACAAACCTCATGTTTCTCAAAAACGGACTTTCACAACAGTGAATATGGCAAAGATTGAGCAAACCTTGGGGTTAACCTTGAAGGTTATGGCCCCTCAAAAGCCCGATCGAGTTATTTCACATATTCTGCTCAAGGTTACAGCACTACAGGCTTGTTCCTCTGCTGGCTTAACACATGACTTGATAACCTGATGTGTGAGAGGTTAGCTTTTTAAGTGTCTTGAGTTATTCTCTTGATTGGTGGCAGTGTGCTAACCTGAAAGACTGATTTCACCAGCGTACCTTTAGGATTTTTCTGCAGTCTGAACCTATATTGAACTGGGTACCATGTTTGGTAAGTGTATCATGCCAGCTTACTGATCAAGGTTGGGCTCATGTTCCGGGCTGGATCTGGGTGACCAATTTTCTGTGTGATGCATTGAGAAGATCTGGTCTTGATGGGAATAGTAGTTTGTGAGCACTCTTGATTTGGTTTTGTCTTTCAAAAAGAGCAATAAGGGCATCTTATTATACAGCAAGAGAGGACAACACTTGTTGATCTATCCTAGTTCCCTCTCACTCGTGTAAATACCAGAAAAATATTGCTTACTAATCTAATAATGAAGAGAACTGAAGAGAACAAAGGAGAAATACATCTTGTGTTTCAAACCATGTTATGATGCTTCCTCAAACTATTAAAGATTTTAATGTAGATATCGGCGTTTATGTACTAAATCACAGTAATAAAGAAAGACGAGGACGACTGTAGTAGAGTCCCACCTGACTGAGGAAGGGCTTGGAGTGGTGCTGTTGGTCTTGAACAAGGGTTCCCAATTTCAGACCTCTGGGTCCAGAATCCAGCCAATTTTTTTTCCTTTTTAAATTGTCTGCAGCTAAAGGCTATGGAAAATGAATATAATGGTGTAGTTAGTCTTTGTTCAGTTTAACACTTCTCCCAGGCGAAAGAGTGTTTGTAACTAATGGAGACATGATATAAGCCTGCTGGACTCCAGACTCCAAGGACCAGAGACAAAATCCTCTTGTCTTCATCAGCATTTGACTCCGAAGGGTCACTACACCCTGAAGTGTGCTGGTGATCCCCAGCTTCCTGGTTATCTTATTTACTAACTTGTCAGGCCTGCATAGCTGTCTGTGCTATTTTATCTTGTTTTGTGCTGTGAACAGCAGATAGTGGTCTATGATAAACTCAGCTGCTGCATCAAATGTACAGTATCTAGGTATGACACTGGGCTTATTTCTATCATATTTGCCCTGCAGGGAATCATTTTCCCTTTCTTTACCTCTAGAGAATTTATGTAATTTGGAATAAGCTAACTATTGTACACTCTGTGGTATGCCACTGCCTTTCAAGGAAGAGAAAAACAACTAATTATAAAAACAAAGTAGCTGACCCTATGACATTATATAAAATAAAAGAAACTTTCAACCAAATTGTGCATGCATGCTTAGTTGGGGTAGTCTCAAGGCAACAGCACCTTGAAAATATTAATCCTGTTTGATTTTCTTCTCTTCTGTTTTTGTGCACAGTGGGTGCTCATGTGAAAACTACCGGGTGTAATTTACAATGAGGTGCAATGCCTGGTTTTCCCTTCTATAAAACCCATTTGAACACATGTTGCTCCATTGTGTGTGAATATAATACAGCCTGGCCAGCACAAGAATTCTTCATTTGCATGACTAAACACAAAAGGCGTTGGTCAACATTTCTGCATCAAAAGCAAATCCTTCAGTGTGCTTGACGACACCCTTGGAATCCAGTTTTGCTTAGTCGTCTGGAACTGATTCCAGTTCACCTGCCCTTAGCTTGAATTTTCAGGTCAGCCCCCAGGAGAAGGTTACTCTACCTTTGCTTGTGAGCTGAGCGCTTAACTGAAGGCCCTTTCAGACTACTCCATTGCAGAAGTGTGATACAATCTGCATCTTAATTGTTATGTTGGTTTATTGTTAATTGTAGTTCAAGTAGGTAGCTGCATCAGTATGTGTAGGCTGCAAAGGAACAAGTTAAGGTTTATTCCATGCTGAGAAGAGAAGAAAAGAAACACAATGTTTCGACATTGGAGCCTTCTTTGGGTGTGGTTCTGCTGCGACCCACTAGCCTTCCTCTAAATCTTTTTCTAGATCTCTTCCTCATTCCTTCTCCTCCCTGGACTACTTGCCCCTTCTCTCACTAAACCAGCATTCCCCACACCCAAAGAAGGCTCTACAGCCAAAATGTTGTGTTTCTTTTCTACTCTGCTCAGCTTGGAATAAACCTTTACTTGTTCCTTATTGTTAATTGGTTTATCAGGTAAACAATAAAGGAGCTCGTTAGAGTAACATTCTGTAATGGAGAGCCTTCTAGCTGATTGGCTGTGCTCTATTGGAGTATCTTTGCTTAGTGTCCATGTGGAATCTGTTTCCCAGCCCTCGGCTTGTTTGAGAAACTCGGTGGTGTACTCAGAGAACCCACATTTCCTCCACACAGTTACCAGATGACTGCTTTCCCTTTAAAAACAAGGTCACTGATTTTCCCCTGTGTCTAAAACTGTTGGAAAGAACAGTCCTCCTGAGCTGTAGTTTATGCACACGAAGGCAAGATTTACTGCACCAGACATTGGTACCTGTCTTGCATGAATTTTCTTCTCATATCACATCTTTGTTTGGAGTAATGAAGAAAAGACTTCTATCAGGTATAAAAATAACCTCTCACCATGATCCTGCATGTCTTCTGTGCCCAGCAACACATGTAGCAGTGACTGGTTGCCCTCATTTATTCTGTTAAATTATAAATTCATAGTATCAGATTGTCCTGCTTTTTAGTGGTTTGTGCCTTATTAACCATTTTAGGTTTTTTTCAAGTCTCTTGCAGAATTAAATATACCTTTATCAGGTACATACCTGACTGTCTCGGGTTACCCGACTGTCTTTGACTTTATCCTAAGACAATGGATGTCAGTGAAATCTGAGATTTGGGTGATGAAGGTACTCATTTTTCTTCATGCATTACAGATGTTTAGGATGAAACAATGAAGAGGGGGCTTTGACATGGCCAGATCCTTGCTGTAAGATGCCAGCCTTCATTGTTTTTTAATTACAATTGCCTCTTATTTTTGGTTTACCCAGATAATTTAGCCGATGCAATTTGTGTGTTTTTGACATCTCATTTCTTTCCTAAGAACCCTGTAACCACACACAGAGGAAGTGTGTGCGGGTTCCTCTGTCCCTTGTCCTATGACACATCATGGGCAGCACAGGCCCGGTATCAGGGGCTCAGTGCCGAGTGGAAGAGAGCTGTGTCTTCCACAGACAGCACTGCATGCTGTACCCTCGGAGGCCACAGGGGGCGCTGTGTCACCCCACCCCATCCTCAGCAGTGCTCAGCTAACTGAGCGCCACCTCCTGGGGAATCCTGGTCAAGCACGCTGGTGACATGACCCAGACTCTCACCCGTGATCATAGAGCTCAGACTGCTCTGTAGCTGAATGCCTTTACCACCCTTTTTTAAAAAGTGCTTCCGTTGTGAAATATTCATGACATCACACAGGACTTACTGAGACATCGTGTTCTTTGTGAAAGATGTTGTCATGTAATAGACATGAGCATCATGCCTCCCTTTTGGTGTTTCCAGTGAAGTAGTCCTGACTCTTCATGCAGAGATGACGAGCCGATGTAGAGGCTGTCATGCTGACAGGGCCGTATGGACTCAGCCCTGTCGTCTCTTTCAACACTTTGCTCAGCTGCATGTTGTTTGTACTGTGTTCTGTCTTCCGTGTTTAATAAAATAATGATAACAATTACCCAAGTGGTTCATTGATTTATAGTAGATTTTAGCTCTGTTTATATAATCATTGTTACATTGTTCTTTTGCTCTTAAAATAAATTGAAAAATGTCTTGCCTTTAAGTGCTGATTTCTTAGGAATACTTAGATTTTGGCTGTACTTGTACTTACTGTAACTAACATAGGCCACTTGCAGACTGGGGCCCCTGTTATGTTTTCTGTTTAGTCCTCTTAATGTCCTTTTGCTCAGACCTATCCCCTTTTAAAAATTAATATGTGGTATAAAATTATGCGAGGTCCAATCAGAGTAAAAGCTTTATCCAGCTGGAGTGCTGTCATGTCAGGAGGAGCAGCATGTGAAGTTCCAGCGCTTGGGTCAGTGTAGCACTGTGCAGTCAGATTAACAGCAGTCACTTCTTCTAATGCAGTGGAACCGTCTTCATGAAAACCATCACAAAGATGGAATGTGAACAATGATGTTAGTCTTGGCAGAGTGTCCCAATTCGTGGCCTGTTGTTGACAGAGTGTGTTTGACTGTGAGGTCTTACGAGGTTAGACATTGCTGGCTGACCACAACCCAGTCGTTGATATTTCATTCATGATTTTCACCAGGCTTGAAATTCAACAACTTAAATCACCTATGTTTTGAATCAGTTATCACTAAAGAGGTGATTAGTGCTCCTGCAACTGTCAGTCACTTGAGTATATCACAATCACGAATGATGAACTAATCACAATAATACCAAAAACATGTAATGCATAACCAAAATACTTTATTTTTTCCCAAGAACATGCAGAAATAAAGAGGTTTTCATTTTCAAGACCCTGGAATCAGACCTGTTGAGCACAAATAAGGCTGTGTGGTTTTGTCAAAAGAGTTTTTTTAACTCTGTTCTGTGCCTTTTCCAGATCATGCAGCAGATGAGTGACCATCGTTATGACAAATTGACGCTGCCAGATGACGTTGCGGCCAATTGTGTGTATCTGAACCTTCCTGACAAAGGACACGTGCTGCTTCACAGCTCTCCAGAACAGTATCCTGACAGCGTGAAGGTGAGGCCCGCACTCGCTTTGGTAATATAACTCGTCTTTCACTGACAAATGGGTTACACTGCTGCATGTTATAGCAGGTATGGCGTTAATTTTGATTGGGTAGGATATTCTTAGAAAAGACCCAACCAGGTGGTGTTGTAAATCCTCCTCCTGCCAGCAGTGCAGGTGAATAAAACATTTCAATTTGTTGAGGTGCAGTGGGTCCTGGTGAAATGACTCTGATGTTTCTCACTGAGGAGTGAGTTAAAGAGAGTGAGGTGTTGTTGGAGTAGGCATGCCTGCACCAATCAGTGCTAGTACTACAGCTAAACAGGAAGCAGCAGGCAGCCATGACAAGATTGTGATGAATTTTGGATAGAATTTTATTTTTTTTAGGAACAGCATTTTAATGGAAACAGTGAAGATACCATTTTTGTTTTTTATAGTTGAGGAATTGTGAATAATGACTTGACATAAGCACATTTTCCATAAATTGCTTCTAGAACTTCAGTGTTGTCCATTGTATATATATATATCTGTTTTTAGCACTTACACACTTGTCTATATTAAATATAATATTTTATAGTGTCTGCAAAAGGAATTTAACGTGTTTTGGTTTCATCTGCATGCTTCTCCAGTTTCTGACTTTGCCAGAATATGTAGTTGTGCTGTTACATAACTTTCCAAAGGTCATACTGCATTCTGAGCAAATCTCACTTAAACCATTAATTTAAAATTTCAGTTCATATTAGAAACAAAAAAATTTTCTATTAAATACTGTACAGATTTTTTGCTTCTAGTTTTCTCCATGTTAGCATAGATATTTCTGTTCAAAAGTTTTTTTTTATTATTGTACAAATGCATTTCAGGTAATGTTTGTGAAAAAATGCTTTATTGTCATTTTTCCGAACATATCCACAGAACAGGTTGTACTTGATAAAGTGCATTGCTCAAGAACCATTACTTAAAAATTTGTAGTGTAATTTTGTAACATAATTGAAGCAGGCCTCTAAGGAACGTATGAGAAGAATCAATCCTATTGTGTGAAAAGACAGCTTGTTCTCTAACAACATAATGAGGGTAATTTGCTATATTGTTAAATATTTTATGGAAGCAAAAATACAGATTTTGATTAGGATTGCATCTTCCTCAGGAACATTCCATTCTGTTCAGCTCCAGTCTGCACTCTGCATGCTGCAGAGGGGTCCGACACCCTGATTATGCAGCCCTTGGCCACCAGGATTTTACAGTACTAAAAACAGCTCCAGCGATTGACTTAAAACCCGGCAGATTTGATCTCACTAAAACCAGATCCAGATATGCAATTCACATGTTACAGTGACACAGTTTACCACACCATATCATCTCCATCTTGCCAAAGCATGTCTTGAGCTGCTGCTTGTTGTGTATCACTCTGCATTCCCTTTACTCTCTGTTCACTGTGAGGCGAGAGGCT
This sequence comes from Atractosteus spatula, assembly GCF_055471065.1. Lineage (NCBI taxonomy): Eukaryota > Metazoa > Chordata > Actinopteri > Semionotiformes > Lepisosteidae > Atractosteus > Atractosteus spatula. The sequence goes on along the minus strand of NC_142716.1, from coordinate 283,370 downwards.
GCGGATTGTAGAAGCCTTCCAACCTGCTAATGGTTTTTTCATGGTTTTTTTCTTATTTCATGAAGAATGTAGTTACTGCAGCATCTGTCTTGTTTAGATTCTCAGTAAAGATATAAAATCTTACCAAAATAGAAAAAATAATAATTTGCCTCACAGTGAACAGAGTTCTGGGTTCTGGATATCTGTCTTTGTCAGCAGAGATACATATTTTTATAACATTTAATGCTGAATTAATTTTTAAGAATGTGGTTATTATATAGCAAAATCATTATCAAACAAAAAGTTAGAATTATTCACAATCAGGGACTTTGACAAAAATTATGTCATAACATCTGAGGGAAACTCACACAAACTACATTTAACTGAGGAAAAAAGATCAAAGGCTACTTGTGCCAAGTTCCTTGTGGTTGTGTAAAGTATACGGTTGTGCTAATCGATAACATGGCCAAGAATTCATAGCTGGTATTCTCTTGCACTATGCAACACAATTTGTCTTCCTCAGTTTAACAGAAAGAAACTGAATAAACAGCCAGCCCACTCCACTGTGTGGCTAGTGCCACATGGCCATGCGGAGATGTCAGAAGCAAATCACTCTTGTTCAACCTTCTCATTGACTGAGAAGGATGCTTCCTACAAAGCCACTGAAACACTTCAACTTGGCTGACTCATGCTGTTAGAAAACTGCATACTGGGTTCTAGAAACAAATCCAAGCCATTTGCAGGAAGAGATGAGTGTGCACAGTATCTCCATGGTATTGATGAGTGCAGTCTGACAATGGCTCTGTTTCTGAGCAGATGTAAGACAACCTTCATGCCACTGTTGTTTACCTGTTGAGGCACTATTTTGGTACCAGAGATGTTTGAAGAGCTGTAAAGGGTAAATTTGTGATCATGCAAGGAGCTCTGTTTTAGAACAAGAGGCAAAAATCTGACAGATTGACAGATGTGAGTTTGAAGTGCTCTGTGGGTGAAAAGCTTCACAGCTCTGACATTTCCAAGCAGCAGAGAGAAGATTTATGGCAGCTCTTTGAGGGGCTTTAAGGTTCTGGTTGTTCCTCTTAATGCAAAACATTCTCACCCAAAGTCCCTGGGATATTTTTAGAACTGCTGTTACACAAGAGTCCCTCTTCAGTAGAGCAAAGGTAACAGTTTGCTGTAAACTCTTATCTTTTTGTTGCTGTTCTCTTTGTTGTTGTGGGAGGGAGGGCGTGTTTCCAGAATTCACAGGCAAACCAATTAAATCACTGGACAAAGGGCCTTGGAGACTGGACAGCCCTGCAGAACATATAAATTACCCGTTTGTGTAATAGAATCACAGCTGGAAGTACAGGTCATAATTTAAAGAAAAAAAAACCAACAGCTATCAGGTGATTAATTTAGTAATGTTATGGTGGAGCTTTCAAAAGTGTATACTTTCACGTTTTCTTTGCAGCCAAAATGTTTAATCAAAGCAGGGATAGAGTACTCTTGACATCATAGGGACCAATTCTGTGAAGGTACAGCTAACTGCCCTATCACTACAGAGAGACAGCTCTCTGAAGAAGTATTTTGGCTTGGAAGAGTTCTAGGAAAACACTGGTTGTTTCTGGAGAAGCTCCATAAAATGACACATTAGTTTATAAAATTTTTTTTGGAATGGTGCAACTATATTTTTTATGAAGGATTAGGAAATGCGTTTTAAATTATATCTTTCTTTTAACCCATTAGGATCATTTTTTCTTTTACATTTATATTGTCCTATCCTCCTTGTGCTGTCTGCATTTTTGCATCTGCATGCTGTGATTGTGTGTGGGGCCTGCTGGGCAGCAGCATGTGGACCCCAGTGACCTCAGCGACCTCTTGCTGACCAGACGTTCCAGACAGTCTTGCTGAGGAGATGGTACAGTAGCCCTTCTTGCAGGACTTAATACTTTGGCAACAACCCCAGCAATTTTCTTCTCCCTCGGGTGATACCAAGAGAAACATACCATCACTTTTGTCCCCCAGCTGTGATAAATTCAGTTTTTTTTGCACCTAGAATTGCAATATGATTGGTGTGCCCTGGAGAAGGCCTCAGTTGTCAATATTATCAATTTTTAATCTTTTGTGTTTTTTCATACAGTACATAAATAGGTGAGATGACAGTGATGTTACCTTATTGCATCTGAAAGCACATTTACATTTTTAAATAGGTATCTTTTTATTGGATATGTTCTTAATTGTGGTTCTCTGGCTCCTGGAATGCTATCTGAAACTGTGGTGAACCTGGGCTGCAAGGTTAGGGTTTAGCTGGAGCAGGATGAGAATTGGGGTGAATGTGAAGTAAGTGCGGGTCAGAGAAGATGTTAAGGGAGGACCTGCTGTTAGAGCAAGGATTTAGATGAGAGTCAGCCCCATACTGGTCCTCCAACAGAAAAGTCAGATTAACCAGGCAAACTGTTAGCCAAGCTTGTGGAAATACTGATTTGTAGAGTCTAAGTGTTTTAAATTAACTTCCAAAAAGGGAAAAAACATTCTGAAGGTATATTGTTTTATATTTTGGAATAATTTATATTTTTGATTTTCTGTTGCTCACAATCTCCATCAGATATTTTAGAAAAGAGTCCTGAGAGGGTTATGAAACCTAAAAAACTTGCAAAGCTATGTTCAAGTGAAAGAGCTGCTTAGAAATGTTTATGAATGCAGTTAGATCAGACATTTATTTAACCTTCTGATATATTGCTTAGCAAATCCAAGATGGTAATATTAACAAACCAGATTGAATCTGTTCAGACTGAACTTTTTTAAGATAGCAGCTGAAATAGCACTAGTAGGGGTATTTCCCAAACTAGTTTGATACCAAAAGTTTTACCTTTCCGTGTTGCTCCACAAATGAGGCTGGTATTCCCGAGCAGCTAACGATTGCGTTTTCTCCAGGTTTTTGAGAAGCTGAAGGATCACATGCTGATTCCAGTCTCCAACTGCGAGAAAGAAAAGGTTGATGGAGCCCTTACCTGCTCGTCTGTGCTCATCAACAAAAGAACGGAAATCTGATCCAGACACGAGATCACCTCCGGAGGGCTGACAGTGATGTGCCAACAACGCGCAGTGCCTGAGCCTGTTCCTCACCGAGTCCTCCCTGTGTGTCTGTCCTTGTGCTGCTGATTGTTGTTCACAGTCCTTAAAACAACTGTCTAGCGAAGATTACAGTGGGCTAATTGATTTTGTATTAGCTTGAATGTCCCATTTAGTAGATGTACAGTGTTTCTATGCAAAGTCTTCTGAGACTTTGAAGAAAACTAAGACCAGGTAGCAAGTGTGGACATGACTGATATTACTGATTTTTTTAATTTTGTAGATTTATCATGAACTATACTTTTGAAATCATTTCATGTCATTTTTAAACTCAGAGAATATTTTAGTTTGTTATATACATTTGTCTCCCTGCGATGGACTGGTGTCTCCTCCAGGGTGTACACTGCCAGCTGACTGCCGCTTGCTGAGATAGGTTCCCCTGCAACGCTGAATTGGAAGAAGAGGCACGTAAATTACTATACATTTGTATTTTAATATGTGGCTGTTTTGAACGTCAGGCAGAAAGCAGACAACCCTCAGAACTTGCCAGGAAAGACTTCTAAATTCTTGTGATTGACAGGTGCTTACGTTATTGTCTTCTGCTCTAACATTAGCCCCCCTTTTTTAGCATTTTCTCTTTCAGGACCATCAATTCTCATTTCACGGCTGTGATTAGGTGGTGCTAATTATTATATCCAGCTGATTCCCAATACCTTTAAAGCTGCAGAGGCTTTGTGTATAAACACCTGAAGGAATTAAGTACTAGAGGTATTTCTGCAAAATGTCAGTTTCATTTGATTATGCTATTGATTAGTAAAGTACTGTATGTGCTTTCTGTTCATGAATCCACAATCTGTGTGATAAACTGCTTGGAAGATGAACAGAGCTGTCCTGTGCTTCATAACTGGATATAACCACGTAACTGGAAAAGGTTGATTTCTAAAACTTTATTTCAAGCATAACAATGGTCACATATGAGCTATAATTGGATGATACTTTATAACAGGATCTATATATTCTTCTAAGAAAAGCTGAGGGGAAAGAAAGTAAAGAGAGAACAGTTTAGTAAAATAGTAGTGGAGGAGCTCTGCCATGGAAAATAGGATACAGAGTAATTCTGCACTTTCACAGTGCTGTTCCGTTTGTAGACCCACAGGCCAAGTGGGAAATCAGCAGGAGAGATTCCCAGCTGTGCTCTGGCCTGCTTGTTCTCTTGTACAAATACCTTGCACAGCATCTCCTCTCACCAACAGTGGATACATCTCTGAATGTTCAAATCACCCAACTTACCAAGAAAAGAAGTAAGAACTTCCTACAGACATGGATAGTTTTCTTAACTTAAATTAATGGACCATCTAAACTGAAGAGTACCACTGTGCAGAATAATTATTTTATATTATCATTATTAAATTATATTTGAATGGCTGTTTATTTTTACTTTTGAAAGAATAGCCTTTTATATTTAGAATGAACAGATAGGGTGTATTTTTTCCCTTTATTTCTTTTGCAACATTGTTTAATTAAAGGTTTTAAAAACACATTAAATTATTTTCTTTAGATTATTCCAGATCCTCCCCACCAATATAAACTACAATGGCTGTTCTCCTGCAGTTGCAGAAAAAGGCAATGTTGTGATGAAACGTGGAAGGAATTCTTTTGGAATACATTCGTCAGCCAGTAAACAAGCCACTTTCTTATTGCTTCACATTTTTGGTATAATTTATGACAATGATATCATACAGTCTGGCTAAGGCACAAGAGGTCCAGCCGTAAAATTGTAATTTGTGACACAAGCTGTATATTTTATGGGACATTTTTGGCATAGAGAACAAATGATACCATGGTTGCCAGGTATCTAATCTAGAGCTCATACAGAGAAATACTGAGCAGATGTTGGGCGTCTGGTCACAGAGAAGGGTCGCATTGAGAGTCCCGGTGAGTCACAACACCAGTGTGAAATGTGCTGGTGAATATGATCACCAAGGACCGATTGTGGAACATATTAATGAAATATGAATCTGTCGTTTTGTGCAGTGCAATGGTTTGTTTTTCTAGGTCATTTTAAAAAGCACTGCCTTATTATTAACACTGTTTCACTGTCTGACATCAAAGCTCCTGGTTCATTTACAAGAAAGTGCATCTAATTGTGCATAGGTTAGCATGTCTCTGTAGTAAGGTAACACTAGGAGTCTGAACTTAAGACATGCATTGGTCATGTGGTTTTGTGTATGTATAAGACGTGATGCAACTTATTTTGATTAGATTTTCTTCAGGGGTGTTTGTTTATAGAAGCTTTTCTGCCTACGTTTGTGCCAAAGACATCAGTGCACTGAGATTTGTTAAGTGAGAACTTCTTCATTGATCATAAATGCAGAGTATTTCTGGAAAGACAAATACCTTTTGTTAAATAAAACTACAATATCTAAACCAATGCATTATCTGTATTTCTTTAAATGTTTTGTTTTACTTTGGTAATAATATCCAAAGGACTATGATATTTGCCAGCCTAGTATGTACTTATACACTGCATATTATAATTTTTCATCATATATTCTTTATTTTTTTACAAAAGTATACTCACCTACTATCGCAAACAGCGCGCCAGAAAACATTGAAATGAAAAATGTTGAGAAAACAGGCCAAAAAAACATTGTGCTTGTAGTACATTAGTCTAACATTGTTGCAGTTGCTTATTGTCTTTACTAATCTTGACTTTAATTACCTGTTGATAATGTTAATAACATGGAATTCTTGTTATAATACCGATAAGAAACGGACATCACCATTACTATAACAATCTAACCAGCTGTTTACTGAATAATCCTGTTTAAATTCTTCATTGTACCTATTTTAAAAAACCTCGGTAGTTGAAACTTTGATGACATGGCGCCATCTAGAGTTTCATCTCTTTTAATACATTTCAAGTTTTATTAAGGATTCCTTCGGAAATCAGACTGCAGTGGAAGAGACGGCTGCCCCCCTTCGTCCTCACGGAGGAATTGCGAGTTGGACAGAAAGCAAGGAAAGGTAATAAGGTAATAATATTAATAATAATATCTTTAAAAATATATTATATCCCAAACACTGACAGAAGGTAGCCTTAAATGATTTAGATTTTAGAACATCTAATACTATCTTTAAGATAAAATAGAGAATTACTTTAAAAATAAGCAACGTTTGTAGCATATATTCATTAATTTAATATTTCAAAATGTAGAGGGTATAGAGCTTTTAATTAAATGTAATTTTGATATTTGGAAAATCGCCTTGAAATTATCCGGCTTCCATAAACACATACTCCTTACATTGTCTCTTATGTATAGACATGTTTTTCCCCAGAATATACTATTTGGAATACTACAGAAATCAAGTGTCGAGATAAAAACTTATTTTAAAAAATTGAAACATCTAGGTAAAACACCTGATGTTGGTGGTGAAATGTACTGTATAATTACATTTTATGGATAAATGTTTCTCTTAAGCCTGATATCGTCACCAGAGCTATCCAGAAGTACTGACTTAAGAGAACGAATAGTTTCCCATCAGACACCATTGAGGAGAAAGGAGGAATTCTCTATCAGACGAAACGGAAATGATGTATTATAGTTGTAATAAGTATTTAAGATCACTTCTGGAAGCTGGTTGCCTTATTCGGGAGTTGTTCTACTAAATTGTTCATCAAATATACTCTGTAAAGAGCCCTGTTGTGCAGATTTAAAATTAATACAGATAATTGTGTCTTTTGTTAAACTTTCCAACATTTCTCTAGCTGATGTCCTGTTAAAACATTCTGGATCTTCAAAATGATATAAAGAAAGGTCGATATTAGAATCTTTCTTTTAGAGAAATAGAGGTAACAGTATGTTACCGTTTAGTCCCATTGGAAATAATCTTTTAAAATCGTTTGTCATTCATTTATTCATTACCATACCATGAAATGGTATTGTCATATCTCCAAACTTTCTAAATGTAAGAATATTAAAGCTGTGCATACCTTATCTTTTTTTACCTCATTTGACCTTTTTTGTAACATGCAAATACCATATGTACCCCTGGTGACTTTGCGTGTACTCTTGTGTGGATTGTATATATCACCGTTGTAATAATAAAAATAAATAAATCAGGAAAGGGTTTCAAAAACTGGGTGGATCACTGGGTTCAGCAACTGACATAGGTGGGACATACTGTAGCTTTGCACTCAAGTCCTTATCCGGGAATTTGGTGAAAAAACAAACCTGGGAATTTGTAGGTCACGCGTTAATTATTATGCGCAATTATGCCAGCAGACTTTGTTGTAAATGACGAGATTGGTCACTTCGGGACTGTGCTCATTGTGTATGTATAACGCGGAAAAAAAGAGCGACGTAACTGCCTTTTTACAGCATAATGGTCACAATCAGTTCAGAGAACATCAGTCAACCCTTTCTTGATAAGATCATGAGAAGAGTCTTCCGGCATATCAGTCCTGGCACCAATTTTGAAATAATGCCGTGTTTAACATTAATGTTTTTTTGTATACAATTACAAACCACGGCATGAACCATCGTAACTCATTGTGATGGGTTCTTTGCCAAAAAAAAAACAACCCATAGAAATAAACCATAGAATTTTGCCGAGATATATAGTCTAAGAATTACACATATATTTTTGTTTTAAACTTTTAAACTAATTTATTCATAGCGGATGGGTTTAAAAATTTGAATAATCCATTAAAGAAAAAAAAATAATAATGAATAGCATGTGCACCTGACATTGAAATCTGCACAACGCTGTCTGTCTTCAGTGTGATTTTCAATTCTTCTCTCTAAATTCTTGCGCTGAATATTTTTAAAATTGTGAAGGCTTACCACTGTTTCACAAGGTGTGGTGTACAATGTTTGACATCGCTGGGCTCCCGACCCTGTGCAGCATAAAATTGCTTCCTCTGGGGATACTTTCTTGAAACTGCTAGAAAAGATTTCAGATTTAGTCACCACTTCCATGTATAAATACCTATGAAGCGTATGAAGAGCATAGTAATAGTAAAACTCAGTTACGTTGACTATCTCAGGAGTAAAACCCAGTTATAAAAATAAAACTGGCAAAATATACGTTGTGGTTTCTAATTGAGATGGGGGGCACAGTACATAAATACAGTTTGCTAACGTGTGTAATAAAAGATCGGGCTCCCTACAAACTGTCCATTCATTCATGGAGCGAACGGTTTACTCAGAAAACGTGATAACTCGGTTTACTTATCAGTGATTATTATTAAATCAGTGAATTTAGATAATGCGTTTGATAAGTTTGAAAAGGAATTGCTTCATTTCGCAGTACCTGACTTGGTGCTTTAAATTGCTTTCATCGCTTATTCTTTGCCTGCTGTATTTTACTAGTTGCACTATTCTAATTAGCTGAGAGCTGTCGCTGTCGCGTCGTTTTCCATCATTGTCCGAAAGCAGGAAGTCTACCGGCACACTTCTCTGTGGCAAACCCGCAGAGCACTATCTTCATTCTTTAATCAGGGATCAAACACACTGGTGTGCAGTAAAATATAAGATACTTACGTTTTATTCGACAGCGAAGATAAGCTACAAGCAAAAGACTCAAAAGCATTTTTGTTTCCGCGTCCCCTCGGATCGTGGTATCGATAAAAGTCAGCGCCACCGAGAGGAGTGAACTGTTATGGTGTATGAAATTTAAGAGCACCCCGGAAGACGTGCTTGAATATCACAATGGATGTCCCACACCTAACTGAAGATGAAATGGCTGAGATAAAAAAGGAAGTAAGTGTTTTAGGTCGTTTTAGAAACCTGTTAAAAGTATACATACAGTAGATTAAAGTGAAGACCTGCGCGTATATACAAATAAACAAATATGTAGTTTACTGACGTGTTTTTTTGGTTGGCGCTTTAAAAGTCGAAACGTGTTTTTGAAAATGGTGCTAGAGGAGGTTTCGTGGCTGAGGTGGATAACCCTGCAGGTGGGTCCAGGGGGAGCACGAACCGCGTGGCGTGGAAGGTCTTCCCGCTGCTCCGGAGAGCACGAGCCGCGTGGGCGTGCCTGCGGCGTGGGGTCCTGCCCGCGCATCGTCTCTAATGACTCGCCGACACGGTGACCTTTCCTGTCGTTATTGTTTAACACAGCCAAGTGTGTGTATGCCAGGCTCGGAACACATTTCACTTTTGTGCAAACTTCCTCTTCGGCCGTTTATTACACTTTGACGTCGTGGAAACTAGTGATAACAATGAAAGAATCGACAGAGACATACTTGCATCAAACACAGCTGGTCAGCAGGAGGATCGTCGCTCATATCTGTTCATATTACCACATTTGAAAGATTCTCCAAAGCGGACTTTGCTGCAGCATTTACCAAGATTTTATAGGACTTGGGTTTCTGAGATGACATAAAGCCCGTCTTTAGCTAAGTGCGCGTTTGTATTGCATGACTGCTGAAGGAGACGAAGGTAACACCAGAGCATGTACTGAAACTGCAACTATGACATTCTGCCTCTACCAGTCTGCTCGAAAGACCTAAGGTTTATAAGCAAGTTTGAAACAAAAAACAAACAAACATTTGACTGAAAACCTGTTTGGACAACATTCTGTGTTAAAACACAAACCTGCTTTCAACCTGTAAACAAGAACAGACCTGGTGAGGAAGAGCTTTATTATCAAAAGTTTGATAAGAATAGAATAGATTTCTAAAATACTTTCACTTCCTCCAGCTCCTGCTCCTTAGTAAAGTTTTGGTCTCTTGGTCCTTCCCAGAAGATCGCGTAGCTTCCCCCTCAGATACTCTCTGAATCAGTGACTATAGTTGCCCTGTCGCGTGACAATACCTGTTACACGTCTCTTTAAACTGCAGCATGTCTTTTATAGCTTTCCTGACGTTTAACATGCATTGAGGAAAACTGTAGACAGCAGTTTCTAGAAAGCACGTCCTGCTTCCTCTTACAGTAGTAACTGCCAGCTCTTTAAGGCCTAAAGTGCTATGTGAGTGTTAATATCGAACTCCATAAGGAGAAGCAAGACTGATCTTGCCTGACTGCACCCTACATGTGGATCGATTCTGTGTGTTTTGTCAGGCTCTGGAGAGGCTACGGCCGTACCTGTGTGATAAAATCATAGCCGACAGGCACTTTGACTACCTACGCTCCAAGAAGATCCTGACCCGGGAAGACACAGAGGAGATCAGCTGCAGGACCACCCACCGGAAGAAGACAGGGAAGCTCCTGGACTACCTGGCTGAAAATCCCAGGGGGCTGGACGCCCTGGTGGAGTCCATCCAGATGGGCCGGTCCATGAACTTCATCATCGCCAAAATCACGGACGAGGTCCAGAAAGTGAAAAATGAAAAAATAGAATCCATTAAAGGTACTTTTAGCCTTTTCAGGGAAATTGAACGGCGAGATTTTGATAATATTGAGGCACCCTGGGCGGCGGGGACTGTCGTATGCGCTGTGAGAGAGCAGAAGAAAGGGGAAGGGGAGGGAATTAAAAGGATTTGGCGAATCCATGAAACCTCTGTTCCCTTCCACTTGTTCTTTGTCAGTGCCCTCTGAAACGGGGCGCGGGCGTCTGATGCTTTGTGATTTGCTTTGCAGCGGGAGCCTCCTGCAGTGCTTGTGTGCCGAAGTGTGTGGGGGCGACGAACGACCTCTCCCGGACCCTCTCCAGCGACTCCAACTTCGAGAAGGGCCACGACTCCACGCTACTGTACCACCCTGAGGGGGAGTGGAGCTCCAGCTCCTCCGCAATGGGGTCCATGAATCTGCCCTGTGGGCTGGACAAGGATGTCCCGGTCAGCAGCACTGTTTCCGGGTCCTCCTCGGCGGCTCTGCCCAAGCCCGGTGACCCTGGGGCGCCCCCGCTGCCCGACGAGTTGCAGGCAGAGCCGGAGGGGGCGTGTGGGAGCACCAGCAGCACTGATGCTCTCTTCCAGCCCCTCCGCTCACGCTCTCTGTCACCGCCCTGATGGTGCGGTGCTGGGACTGCAACTTGCCTTGCTTTGTGAGGAGTCAGCAAGGGCATGTGCACTCGTCTTCAGGCATTCAGGACTTAAAGCTGGTTAGTATGGCTGTGATCTACAGACCCTCAAGGAACTCGCCTGCCTTCCTCACAGCTGTGTTTTCCATCACTGCTTGTTCCAAGGACATCTTCCCTCTTCCCAGAGATTCGTGATTTTGCATCTTTAGGTGCTGCTTGTCAGTGTTCACACAGTGAACACCTCAGCAAAGTGTTTGTCTCATTGCTCTCACACCTCTTTCGCTGCTCTCGGGTTGAAATAATCTGCAGTCCACTTGGGCAAAGATCACTGCTGCAGGGTCCTGTCATTTACGATGGAAAGGGCTAAAAAATCTACAAAGGTCCTAACAGCCTGTCTTATCTGATTTTTGTACACGAGTGTTTCCTAAAAAATCAGAATGGTTACAAATGCAAGGAAAATATTCAGCCCATGATACAGTTCTTAGCAACTTTAACAATAGTAGAACTTCCTTAAACTGCCTCTGGAAATATCAGCATCTGCACAGCTTGTTAGTTGTTCTCTTCAGGTGTGCTGCTTTAATATTTTCAAAGAAGAAAGGGACCCCTATTTCCCTAATATCTGGGGACTCTAGATTTCATACCTGTAGTGTATGGAATAGGATGAGTCCACAGCGGTTTGTGAGTCAGCTGGGTTTTGACTTTGGATTTGAGCTGTGTGTGCCTCGGGGAAGGTTTCCTGATTGGTGCTGTAGAAACCTGAGTTCTGCTCAGACAGTGTGGGATATAATCTCACTCCTGCTGGAACACCTGAGCTTTCTTAAAAATGTAAAAAATATGAATCACTGAGATGTTAGAGAAGTGCGGAAACCAGCGACATGCATAGGCACAGAGCTGAAATAAACTTGTGCCTACATGTTTGACATACAGACTGTAACAAATACTTCCATATTTTAGCATTCAGTAAATGCAAAAAAAACCTGAGAATAACTTTATGAACTATGGATAGATGTGATATGCAATTAAAAGCTATGTAGCCCACCGTTTTTTTATACTGAAATGAATTGATACAGTGTTGGACTGATCATTCACAATATTTACTGTCATTGTAACACTTGTGCAGTGATAAGTTACTGGAAGAGAGAAGTGACCAGTAATTTTACTCATAAGAAAGCTATGGCAGACAGGAAAGGGGTGGAAGTTTTCTAATATATCTTTACTAAAAAAGAAAATTTTATAGAGAAATGCCGTGGTTTTGTTATTTTAGATCTTAAGTAAATTTGAACTATATCTCAAAGCAGTGTTTCTCTTAATCACTGTCTAGAACACAGGTGATTCGTCTTGTGCTCCTAATTACTAATAAAAATAGTAATTAAATACTAAATAAAATACTTGGGATAACTCTGACATTCTAGAGAGGCCTTAACTGTCATTCAGACACATTTAGTATTAAACTTTTGCATATATTTTCTACATATATCTAACAATCTTGTAGTAAAGATCTTGTGATCATGAACCAGTTTATTATCCTTTTATGATAGACAATTTTGTAGTCTTAATTGCCTAAGTTCTTGGTTTCTTTTACACTTACAGTCCATATTATTGTCCTTTTGATCTTCACTAAGACTTTTGACAGACTGACCACTTAAAATATTACCTACACTACTTTAAGAACAAAATGACGCACATTGAAAATATTGTTTTTCAGGAAATCTGAGATTTCTTCTTTTTATATTTTCATATAAAATTAAAAAATGCTAAAAATACATTGGTTCTTGCTATTACACATGGGTCTCCATCCCTGGTCCTGGAGAGCCCGAGTTCAGTCTTAGATCGTCTCTTTCTGAAGATTGGGAACATCTGTGAGGTATGGATCATTTAGGCATTTTATCTGTTTAATTAAGAGAACTCTGGCTTTGAGAACTGAAAGTACTTAGATTGCCGTTGAGTGTTTGTGTGTATGTAACGTAAACTATCTGTGTGGAAACGGATACAACTCAAGAAAATATTTTATCACTCTCCATTTATCCCAGTTTCTGACAGCTGTTTTCTGTTTTCCATTGTATTATAAACAAAACCTGTAAGTGTGCTCTGCATTTCCCCGAGTATCGAACTGAAATTCTCCTGTGTTCAAGGTGTGTGTTTCTGCACCACAATAATTCTAGGAGTCATTATACTCTGTGGTTACCTCACCCTGATCTGAGCTGCTGATGGCTTGCTCCCAGTTTAGATAATGAATGGAGTAATAAATATTCCAAAACTGTGTTTTGCTTTAGATAGGGAATTTCCAGGGACTTGGCTTTGTGATTGTGGGGATAATGTTTCAGTTTTTAACCTTATAAACCTGTTATTGTGACTGCAAGTTGTTAGGAGAATGTGGGTGTTACTCTCCCTTTTCATATATACGTAGTGTACAATGAGATATTATGATTTTTTTTTCATTTTTTCTGTTCTGTTCTGTTACATCACATTTCCAACAAAATAGTATAACAACATTTACTATACTGCAGAGATTACACTTTTTGTTAATCTGAAAGCATTATTGCCACTTTCATAAAACAATTTAAGAAAGAAAATGAACTTTTCCTGGAACTTCATTGGACACCGTACAAATGGGTTAAACTGCTATTGGGAAGACCTGCTGCACATACAGGGTGTGGCCTTGATCCTGTGATTCTGGGATAGGCTCCGTGTTGTCATGACCTTCACCAGGAATGAGCATTAGATATTAGATGGATATTATTGCAGGCTCTTCTTATGGTTTGAGACACTTTCTTTTGGACTTTGTTATACTCCTGTGTGTTCTGATTGCTCAGTTGGTGAGGTCTCCCATACAGCAATTCGACCAGAAATTTGTCTGGATTTAGTTGTTAGAAAAAAAGAAAATGTCATGGATTCCAGTGGATGACTGTTGCAGTTAATATAAAATGTTAATTAAATTGATTATGAAAAAATCAAGTGGGTTTTGTGGAAAATTAGAACTATATACCATTGTATAGTGCAGATTTTTTATTTCAGTCCGAACGTGATTCATCAGAACATAACAAAACATAACCAAAGCAGGGGAGGTCATTCAGCCCAGCCAGCCCGTTCGGTAATTAGTTGCTTGACCCAAGGATCTCAGGATACAGCTGTTTCTTGGAAGAAAACTGGGTATCAGCTTCAAAAGCATGGCTGGTAGTTTGTCCTATACTCTCACGGCCTTTTTTGTACACAGGTGCTCCCTGTTCTCGGTTTTAAATGCATTTTCACGTTTTTCAATTCAAAACTGAAACAATGTCTTCGAGTATGAGTCGCCAAAGCCCTCTGCCTGCTGAAGGGAGTACATCTCTGCCTGAATAACAGTGCAGACCCTGTGGCAAACACAGCTTCAGGACAAGAGCTCCTGGAACGAGACTGGCGACAGATTTATGGTAAAAAAAAAATATTTTGGTTACTCAGTAGCACACCTAGAAATATGGAAATATGTGTGCCTGCAAAACACTTGCGAAGTACCCCTTTTCTTTTTCATGCTTGGATAAAGTTCAAATCGTGTATCCAACACACACCGCCTCAAAAGGCTTTTTGTCCCTACCCGCGCACCATCCCGAAGATCCGGCCGCCTGTGGACGACTTCCTGTTTTCGTTCCGCATCACGCTACTGTAAGATGGGGCTGTGTGGGTGCAGAACAGCTGAGCTATAAAATTCAGTCTTTGTCCGCGTCGTTTTCAGGATGACCGAGAAGAGTCAAGACCCGCTCAGTTTCTTTGCAGCTTACGGCAGCAGCTCGGAGTCCGACAGCGAATCCGATTGTGAGCAGGGAGCCCAGGCTGCCGGCCGGACACGCCAGCGTAGTGCGCCTCAGCAGGGGGATACGCAAGCTGTTGCCGGGGCGGTGGCTTTGCCCAAACCTGATGATCTGTTTAGATCCATTTCTAAGCCGTCGTTCCTGTACAACCCGCTCAATAAGCAAATCGACTGGGAAAGCCGGACCGTGAAAGCACCGGAAGAAGTAAGTCCGCAAAGGAGTGACCAGCTGTTGATCCATTTTTACAACTCGGGGTTTCCGGTAGTGTTGGCCATCGGATTCCCCACTGATAATAAATCACATCAGGCGTTTACAGCCAGTCACCGTGGGAAATATTAATGCTTCACATTAAAAGCATTGTCTTTTTATTATTGTAGAAAGAAGAAAATAACAATCAAGGGCATATACATGCAGATACTGCAAGACAACAATGCAAAGACAACATCAAATGAATGAAGCAACAGACCGGTTGGAATATTATCTAAATCACGAAGATTACCTTAGGTATCGCATAGGATTTTTAAACCAGTTTTCTAAGGGTGTTTTTATATACTTTTAAAGAATCTGAGTACAGCTTAAATGAATCCGTAAATTATCTGAAGCACGTAGAGAGGTTTTACACACTCGACATTTATTTGAAATTTTGCCAAAATTAAAATAACATTTTACGAACGTCTTTATTTTTATTCAGAACACCAAGAACAATGTCCTTAAATGTTAATTTATACAATTATTACTCTTATTTAACCAGAACAGATAGTGTCCAAAAGCTGTACGATGAGATGAGAAAAAACGTGTTCAGTTTTTTCAATATCGGATTCACAAAATGTACAGGTGTTACAATGAAAATGAATAATAATAATAAAAAGCATTGTATGAAGAGCTTGCTGTATGAATCCATTCCTTTGTGCGGTTATATATTAGCAAACACCTTGCAGTTTTTACAGAACTGCCGTTTTCCCTCGGTAACTGTTCTGCATCACTCGGAAACCAAACGCGGAATGTTGAACAGGACAAGAGACATATTAACGACGTCTCAAGTCAGCAAGTATTTAAAATATTATGAATAAAGTTAGTCAAGTTTGTTTCTCTGTTAGTGTTACTTTCACTAAGGCATTGCTTATAGTGTGGAAACCTGCCCAAACAAACCAAAAAATCTTAGTTGAACTATTTAAAAAATAGTTTGTTCTTGTTCTCAATTCTCCCACTCCTCTTCCTTTTATCACAGCCGGCAAAGGAATTTAAACCGTGGAAGACCAACGCCGTACCTCCACCGCAGTCTTATGCCACGCAGGAGAAGAGCGCCCCCCCCGGCCGGGACATGGCAGTAAAATGGTCCAACATGTATGAGGACAACGGGGACGACGCCCCCCAGCTGGCGGGAGCGTGCGCGCACTTCTTGCCCGAAGGCGAGGAGCTGACCGATTCCGGTGAGTCCCAGTGACGCTCTCCAGTTTGCGATGTGAATTTGCTCATGGTCATGCGATTGGATGAAACGTGATTTAAAACAGCAGTGTCTCCCCCTTCTACAGAAGTAGCAGCGTACCAAAAGATCTGGGTAAACGTTGTAAGGCTCTTAATAAAAATGCTCTATATACAGAACAAATCTCCTGTTCTGTTGTGGAGTCATCTAGTTTAGTCGCTGTGTACATTCAGAGTGCTTGTCCTTTTCAGATCTTCTCTTACGTGTGCGCAGCTTTGAGGGGACATAAGAAGGGATATAAACGAGAGCACTAAAAGAACGTGGCTCATCCAGCCTGTTCGATAATTCAAGACGGTTACATATTAAGCAAAACTATTGCAGTGGTGAGTTTTCAAGAACACAGTGTTGCCTTATGCCAGAGATATGGTTTGTTTTGCCCCGCTAAGTTTTTAAGAGGACATTATGATCTCCTTATTAAGGGCGCTGTTGGAGACGGCATTCTCATCCGCTCCACTGCAGGGTTTGCAGGATGAGTTGCAGAGGAGAGTTCAAGTGTTTATGTCAAAGGGGTTGTGGGCAGATGTCGGTTGTTAGATTAATAAGAACCGATGTTGACGCTGCAGCTCCCTGTCAATACAGATGAGGACAAGCAC
Source organism: Atractosteus spatula (assembly GCF_055471065.1). Lineage (NCBI taxonomy): Eukaryota > Metazoa > Chordata > Actinopteri > Semionotiformes > Lepisosteidae > Atractosteus > Atractosteus spatula. Next base: position 266,508 of record NC_142716.1, on the reverse strand, counting down.
AGTCCGTCTGCTAAAAAGCGGAAGGTGGAGAGCTTCCAGCAGAAGGAGAAGAGGAAACGTGAGGTGGGACAGGCCAGCTCGGAGAAGAGCTTTGTGGAGGAGGAGAAGAGGATTCTCCGGCAGAGCTTCCAGTCATAGTGCCTTTGTCCACGGGATTGCAGGACAGGGGAATGTCCCTGTGCTGCAGGATACAGGATGGGGGACTGTCCCTGTTTCTGTGGGATACAGGATGGGGGACTGTCCCTGTGCTGGAGCCGAACTACTGCTCTCTAGGTTCTTAGGATTTACTCACTGGCACTGTGGTAATGCAGTTAACATAAGGAAATCTGCTTTCTGCTTTTGTGGACATTGTTTTGAGAAGTTAGAAGTACAAAAGTAAAGACATGTGTGATGTCTTTTATAATTTTTATTTGTAATAAACAGGTTGGTAACTGTGTGTGTAGAACATTTATTGATCATAATTGTAATTTGAATCCAGGATTAGTTTGTGCACAGTCATGTACTGTGTTGTATAAATTGCTGGATCTCGGGCAAATCCCCCTGTAGCCAGGCACCCACAAGCAAGGATCACCTGAGTACACACCGCAGGTTAACAGAGAGCATTTGTGTGAGTGGTCACGGCATTGAACTCTAAAGTAACATATTACAAATTACATTTTTTAGGCTTCCCTGATACCATTACATCTTTCTTAGTGTAATAGTACATTTCCTTCAAAGCATCACTTGCAAAATGTGAGAGGTGAATTCAGTTCATTATTGAAATCCAAATTGTATTAATTTCATGGCTTTGCATTTTTTTAAAAAAGGCAGTTAAAAACGAGATTCAATAGATATGGGTGTTTACCACTGTATGTATACACGTTTTAATAATTTTGAACAATGTCAAATCAGTTGTTTGTGGAAATTCCATTAGGTGGCGATATTGGTTAGGGTTCTCAATCTGAAACTGCACAGTCCTAGTAATCATTTTCAGATTAGTGATGAAATAAAAATAAACATAAAGAGTGTACCTTCCTCGCAGCTGGAAAAGATAAAAAATGTTAAGATTTTTGAGAAATGTTGAACTTTTTCCTAAAGCAAAACCTGAATATGTTTTACATAGTTCTGTAAAAACATAAGGAAGATTTCAAAGTAAGTAATTCATAAAATAATTAATATTATTGCGTTTTTTGACCTGTTTTGACCACATTTGTTTCGCAGACAGAATCTGGGAAATTTCTGTCTCGTAAGTTCCCAAACATATGATGTCTCCACTAAATTTGGGGCTGCTTATCTGATCAGATTGCCTCAGCTGTGAAGCCAATGTCAATAGATCTTAAACCCCTCTAGCAAATTAAATAACAATGGGTGCCAGAGTGGCTCTACCTACTTAGGATAAGGAACTGTGGAAAAATAGCCTGCAAATACATACATATGTCATGGCAAAAGAAAGTAAATAAATATTCTCAGTATTACACACTAGTTCTTCTAAATACATTACCTCCTGCTTTCTCTGAGTGGAGACAAGTTCCATGACCTTCACATTTTCTACTCATCCACTTGTTTTCTAAGCCTTTGTCCAATCCAGGCTTGAGAAGGAGCTGGATCCCATCCCTACAAGCAACACCCTGAACAGGACCCCAGTTCATCACAGTGCACAGACATACACACATTCACTCATACCAGGGCCAATTTCCCAGAAGTCAATTAACTCATCAGTATGTGTTTGGATGGAGGAAGTATGAATAGCAAAATTTCTATGCTTTTGCACATAAATCTGACACTTGTGACACTTCTTTCTGAGATGAACACAGTAAGTCCTGATTATTTTATAAATGACATTTACAGTACAATTAAGATAGTACAATAATCGGAATGGTGTTGGAGGCTCAAAGGTTTCAGAAAGCTATTTGGAAAACAGTTTGAATTTATTCCATTCTCTAGAGTCTGTCTCAACATGTCCCTCACCTATATACAAAAATCTGTCACTAGAATTCGTTATATTCTCAATTCAATTTTCCTGTACATATAAATACACGACATTTAGACTTTTGTTTGTAGGGAATACTTATCACTATTATCTTAACAGAGTTTAACTGAAATGTTATGAAGTATTTCTGTTTGCAAAATACTCTGACATAATTAACTGCAATTAGCTCAGCCCATTTGGAAACTGTTTTCAGAGATCAAGTTCCATAACAGACATCAGATAACAACAGTGCAGTTCATGCAGAATGGTTTAGTTTTTTTCCGGTCCAGTAGAGAGGAACGTCTACTGTGTGATGATTCAGGGGTGACAGATGACTGTTGTCAATGTTCACGTGTCTGTAAAGGCCAAGAGCTGTTCATTCAGTGAGTGACCTGGCAGAGTGGGGAGGCTCTGGGCTGTCTTACTGTTATAGGAACTGAGTGAAAATTTACTGTAGGTGTAGTTGAACTGATACAGTGTCATGATGGAAGGGTTTGCCTCCATAATTCCGCAGTGTTCTCTATTCACTGAGTTAGCGGAGTGTGTCGGAACATCCCCTGTAAAGACACATTGCCAAACAGTCTTCATCCAGCCTGCCTGTCTAAGGATTATTAGTTCTAGGCTGTTTTTACTTGCATGTTAAGGAAGATTATATAAAGCTTGTCCCTACACCATGCCACACAGCATAATCTTCAGCTTCTCCTTCCAGCAGTCTGACATCTTGCCCTGCCTTTTCTCACTCCTCACTTATCAGTCCTGTGACTGCTTTTCAACAAAACTTCACATTTGCTTAATTAAACCAACTTCAATTTAGCATTGCTTTTGTGTAGTAACTTTTTTTTTAAAATCTGTCCCTGCCCTTTTAATACTTTACTATATTTTTATATATATGGTTTAATTTCACAATACTGTGAAATACTCTAGATTTACTGTAAATTTAAGTATGTTTTCAAAAATGATGGCTGAAGAGATCTGATGCTGTTATGCATTTAAAAAAATGAGACTTTCATACTTGCAGACCTGATTTTCCATATGCTGGTAAAAGAGGTTAGATGACAGCAGTACATGAAAGTTACAGAATGATTCTTAGCTGTAACTGTTTCCTAATCAAAGGAATTCCTATCCTATCTGTCATCATCATTCCAACTGGAATACAGGTAAATATGCATTTGATAAAATTCCTCTATGTGGTATCTGCCTGGCCATGTCTGAAATGCTTAACTGAACCAGCATAAGAACAGAAACTGATTTTTATCTGAATTTATGCACAGGTAAATGTAGTGTAGTCTTTCTCCCTGGATCGGCTTTCCAAATTGTGCCTGCATGTGGTTTAATCTACATACAGATGCTAGATGTACTGGTAGTATTCATTTAAAAAAAACACCATTAAACTGACAAAAGAAAAGTTTCAGTACACGGAAATAACAAACATAAATGTTGGTTTTCAAAATTAGATGAAAATATTTTTCAGAAACCTTTAGAGTATTGAAATTCCTTACTTGCTAAATATGGTACATATGTATATTACAATTTAAAATTTAGATTTTAAAGTTAAAATGTACAAATGTATCATTTTAAATAGAAATTACATCTGGGTTAGTATTATAATAGTTGTACTTTATATATGAATGTATTAGAAATGTCATTCTGGGCTATTTTTAAAATGCTTTTTGTCTTAAAAGTGTGTCCAGTGAAGGATGCTAACACACTGAAGCAGGATTTGCAGAAAGAGACTTCAGTTTCAAGTATGTGTTACCTGTTAGTGTGAGGAAACTATTCCTTAACAAAAGCTGAGGTCTGGAGTGTCTGCTGGCCTTTCTTTAGAAACTCAAGGTGCTGTTACACGTCAGGCATGAGTGCGGTCACTGGGGACACCACTGCTGAGGGTCCCTGTCCACTCTTCACTTGCAGACAGCTCCCTAATGTGAAGGGAGATGTTTTTCAAAAGCCAACAGCTGGAATTGTTACTGTGTGAAACAGATGTTACAAACATTTAAACAATTCTGGAAGAATTTCCAAAAGTAACCCTGTCCCACTAAAAATTGAGATGTTTAAGAACCGACTGTCACAAAATTCTTAGTACCTTTCTTATGTCAGCTCCATCTCATATGTTTTTAAATGAAGACATGATTACCCAGGGCATGATGAGTGCATAGGAGCAAAAAGAGCATAGGAAATATAAGCAAGGCAAACAGGCTTTGGAAATGAAAAGAAACAAAGCAGAGACTTTGGGCCTTTGAATACAAAACTGTACATGTTGCTAATACTTTCCGTCTATGCATGTGACACAGAGTACACTTAGTTCCCCTTACACTTCACAAGACAATGATTACTGATTAGCAAACAGGCAAACACATGATGGCGAATCACAGACTTATTCCAGCCTCCAACCCTACCCCTGTTCTTTAACCACTTTAGATACTGGTCTGAGTTTACACATTTTGCTGAAAAAAAATCCAAAAGAAGTCTAAATATACTAATGAGGAACAAGTTATAGGTTTATTCCATGCTGAAAAAAAGAAGAAAGAGAACACAACGTTTCGGCTGTGGAGCCAGCATGGAATAAACCTATTACTTGTTCCTTTGCAGCCTACGCATGCTGACGCAGCTCCCCACCTAAATATAATAAATGTTCTATTACAAATTGTATTTTTATTTTAGATTACATTTCCATTTTACACATTCATAGTCAACTTTAAAGAAAAATGCTCAAGTCCTCAAGTCTCTTTTTTTAAAACAGACACTTGTGTGATTTGGATTGGAACCACGAGACCATGTGAGCAAAGCAAATGAACTCAGAAGTCAACTGCTGAGACACAGAGTCTGATCTCTCCAGTGATAAGCTTGTCTGCCTTGGCTCCAGGTAAAACAAACTGTCCTGAAGTAGAACAGAAGCCTGAGCCCTTGCCTTCAGCCTAATGGCTGTAATATGGATCTGCTTCAGGCTTTGGGAGCTAAAGTGGCTGGAGCAGTTGAGCCACTGGGCAGAAGACTCCAGACAGAATCAGACCCTGGAGAGCAGCGTTTGTCTCGGTGGGCTTAATGGAGGCATTCTTCCCTGCTCCCTGTGGCCCATCGCCCATGTCTGATAAGTGCAGAGAGTGTTTTTGGAGGGGGTGAGCCTTTTCAGGTAGCATACCTGACAAAGATCTACAGTACTTTACTTAAGGATCACATAACGGAAAAAAAATATTTTTTTAATTACTCATTTTTAGAACACAATAGCACTGTCTGAGAGAGATATAGCAGAGATGTGCAGGGAACGCTAGTGACGTGACAAAGAGAGGGCTTTACAGATGCTTTGTTGTAAATCTAGCTATTGCTGCGTTAGCTTTCTTGGCTTTCTTCCATCTAGCCTGAAGAACACTATTGTGGCAGCCTGCCCGGGGAGGGGTGCACTGACAGTGAGACGACCGCTAGTGGCCGCTGTGGAGACGGACAAAGGGATTCTATGGCAGTTCAATAATTGAGTGTTAATTGTGTGGATTGGAGATTTTGCTTAGTATGAAAATTATGTTTGTTTGCTACAGTGGGCTGGACCCTGCTGAGAAGAAGGTGGTCGTGGCCACAAGAAAGGATGGCTTTCTTGTTGCACTTGTTTGCATGTTGTGGTTTGTTATCAGGTTAAATAGATAAAGTCTACAGAGTTTAGTCTGGGTTTTAGTCAGAGTAGCTTTTGTCTGATTAAAGTCAGAAGTTCTCCACGACAGCAGGTCACTATTCCAAAAGTAGACATCTTCCATGTTTTATTTTAAATTAAAAAAATGCTAACTCATTGAGTGAAGTCAGCACTGTAACATTTTCCAGTTTCTTCTTGCTGTTTAATTTTAAATATGATTAAACAGCCTTTGAATTTCAGGAAATTTTAATAAAACTTTTAATAAACCTTGGCAATGATTAATGTTTTAGCATTTGCACTGAGATATTATTGAACTTTAGTTTCAGGAATGGAGGAAACGTTAAAATAATTATTTGAAAAGAAAATCTGTTCTGCATGTTTGGTTCCAGAAATGATGAATGAAAGTCTGTTCCTTTAGTTGTTCCCGAGATTATGAAAAATGGAATTTGTTAAGACTAATACGTTGGTGGATTTTATCATGACATGATTTGGAATGTACTTCACTTGGCAACACTGAAGGAATTAACTCTAAAAAAAAAGAACAAATGACCCTTAGAGAACAACAAAAGACGTCATGCTGCATTGATTAAAAAAACAATATAAAGTCATGAAAATGTGTTTCAAAACTCCATTGCAGCTCACTCGTGGTGCAAGTTTTAAAAACACTTGGGAATAGACCTTCACTTTCCTGAGGGAGGCAAGCACAGAACATTTAGAAGTGGTTTTATGAGCTTTTTCCTTTTGAAAACAAGCCTGACTTGAGAAAATAAGGAGAGAAATGCAGGAGCCCGAAAGTTGTCTCCAGTGTGTGTTTTGGGGGGAGTTCGATATGGACAGGAGTGCAGGGCTGGTGAAAGGGCTCCTGGCTCTCAGAGGTCAGCGAACAATAGGACCGATCTGAGGGCAAAGGCCAAAGGCTGAGCACCATGGGCTGTTTGAATAGGAGCCAGGAAAGCAGATGTTATTCCTTCAGCTTCACAAAGAAGGAAGCAAATGGCGAGTGTTGTGAAAACCTGCTCCCTCTTACATCAGCCTTACAGAGCCCCTTGAGCTGAGGACTAAAGCACAGTTACATGAACATCACTTACAAAGCAGTGCAGTTATGGACAGGATTCAGGCAGAACAGCATGTTCCCGGTTTTGGCACACTGAGTTGCGCATGGCTCCACATAAAACATATAGTAATTTCTCAAGATATAGTTTTTTTTTCTGGGCTCATTTTATTTAGTGTTGGTAAATAATGTAGAATTGAATTATTCTGGAAGTAACAGTAAGCTCATATGTATTACTTTACATGATCTTAAGAGAGATGCTTTCCTTCTTCTCAGAGGGCAGATGTATTACTGCCATCAAGTTTGTAGCTTGAGTTTCCGATGTCTGTGCTCCTGATATGGAGACTCTGGTGATAATAAAACTCCTGTAAGCCTGTGCTGGTTAAGCATACCTTCAGCTGCAGCACCACTCGCTCTGAGACTGTTGCAAGCACTTGCTGTGTAGCTTATTTCACCACATTTCAGTGAAACATCTGCCACCACAGTGATGACCAAAAGGTACTGAAAGATGCCTGTCATCCCATGATATATTCAGAGGACTATAAGACCCCCCAAGACAAGCTAATTTCTTATTGCTGACCAGATGGACACTGGAGCAAATGTTAGCATTACATTGTCACTTCTGTTATTTTCTGGGTCTGTGCTGCACAATAAGCTTTATTTAAACAGCTGGAGAAGGAAGGTTGCTGGTTTGACTTGGTCTGTGGAGCAACTGTAACAGCTGCACAAGCCCTGAGTGAAAAGGCATGAATTCACCACTAGCAGAAGAAGACGTGTGTACAGGCTGACAGAGTGTTCTCACTTGGACGCAGGTCTGCCCAGGATGTGTTCTGGGGTCTGACCTGCGGGACGAGGCAGCTCTGCTGCAGCACCAGTAGGATGAATGGGAAAGACCAAGCTGTGTGCATGAGGCTGTGTGCTCTCCTTGCTTTTCAAGGCCTGCAGGCTTTGACCTGTAAATAGATGCCCAGACAGAGACTAATCTGCCACCCAGGCATGCACAGGCGTCATGTCTACATGGCTCCAGAGAAATAACAGATGCTTATCTTTTTAGTTTTTTGAAGCACATGTGATAATCCATTCAATCAGTACAGTCATTGTACCCATTCTGCAATTCTTAATGAGCACAAAACACTGAGGTGCAATGCAGGAGCTGGTCTGGCGAATAGAGCTGGGTCCACAGCAGCCAGCTGCTGCATGTAGAAGGGAAGGAGGAGAAGCTCAAGCTGGGAAATGTAAACAGTTTGGTTAATCAGCCCTGTTGATTCCACCAGCCACCTCATGCAACACTCAGACCGCTCTTGAGCAGAGAAAGGTCAGCTATAAAACATATCAGCTTCACATGTACTTGGGGTAAATAACTGATAATAACATTCTTTGGCTTTGTGTAATCCTCAATCCTAAAAGGAAAACAAGTAAACATGAATGTATATAACAATCAGTTTTTTTCTAAGAACATGAGGATGAATGAAAGGTTACATAAAAAATCTCATCCTGCCATTTCTTGAATGAAGTAAGTGTATCAGCTTCAACAGGTCAGCTAAGTAGCAACGTTTTTTTATGTAATATGGTGAATAAAACTGTAAATGTAAATTGTGTAAATTGTACACAATATTCTAAAGCAATTTCTTACTGCTACATTGTCCTGTTTTGTTATAACATGGATGGATGCTTATAACTATATATCCTAATTTTCTGCTTTTTATTGCCTCCTTTTATTGCCAATGTATAAAGTTTACACATGAGGTGTTGACATAGACATCTAAATATTTTTACAGGCAGCTTCATTACGCTTGGGGCTTTTCTTAACATCTCTGTAGCTTAAGTTTCTCCTGCCTGCATGTAACACTCTACACATGTGCTGCTTGTTAAATGGCATCTACCATCTTGAATTCTGTTTCAACTCTTTTGAATTTTCTTTGCCACTTCTTACCATGTTCACTAATCACGGGCGAACCTGACTCACTCTTACTAACGGCACCTGAAACTAGATCACTGATATAAATTGGGAAGAGTCAGGTCTGAACACTGATATCAGCAATACCTTGATTGCATCACGACAATCTGAGCATTCACCTCTATCTGTGCTGTTTTCTATCCATTAAGCAGAGCATTTTCATATACTCTTTCAATGGACTGTGAAAATCTAAATATGCTGTATTGTTTGCTGTTTGCATCCATTACTGCAGTTGCTTATTCAAAGAACTGTAACATAGTGAAGAGAGAACTAGCTTTTCTAATTCTATAATGACTGTCCACTATTCCCATACAGATTATAATTAATTTTGTTCTAATGCACATTTTGTCTGAGATGTATTAGTCTATAATTACCTGGTTTGGATTTCCCACACTTTTTTATGGTTGGGTGCTTTAGTAATTATGCAGTCAATGGGTCTTACCCCTGTGTAGAGTGATGGCTGGGAGAGTTTTGTTAACAGCTTATGAATGACATATCTTGTCTCCTTAAGTACATTTAAAAGAACACTACCTGGCTCTGGAGATCTGTTTATCTTAGTTTTTTTATACAATGCAATATAGAATTTTGCCATAGTTTGCTTTTAGTCATGTTGCCTGTTTTCCCAGGTAAACACCAGTGTGAAATATGAATTTAATGCATCGGCCGTTTCCCTCTCAATGTCTAAATTGTTATTCCAAAGACACTCTGCTTCATCCTTCACTGTTCCTTCACTGTTGTAATGCTGAAAAAAGTATTATTTATTTTAGCCTCCATTACAAAATTTCTTCAGTCTCTTGACTGTTCCAATTTAATTTTTGACATGGCTAGAGGTGAGAGTTCCAAAAGAAGAGCTGCGTTTCTGCACATAGAAAAACACAAGAAGTGATGTCTGCAAAGCAGATAGTAGAGACACTATCTTCCATATGTAACTGTAAAAAGATATTTTTAAATTCAAAGGTTCTGCACCATTAATTGGAGAATGTGTTAATGTTTGGAACAGGGATTAGAAATTATATGGACCTTCCTCTTCCTCTTTATTTTTTTTAAATGATGTCTACCAGTGCACTCATCTCTGCTTTCTGACAGACCAGGGGTGAGTGCATTATAGAAAAAGGCTCACTGGGCTTGGAGCCCAAGAAAAGAGGCAGCCTTGTGTGAAGATCCGTGAAGATCCTGTTTAGATAAAAGGTCAGCTCAGACATCCACAAGCTGTCTTGTTTTTGTCTTTGGGCAGTGATTCGCAGTGAGGCCGGTTGAGGGGGAGGGAGGGGCAGGTGGTGTTTCAGGTAGATTGGGAAATACAGCTCTTTTTTATCTTTCAGTGAAAGTTTTCCAACCGCTATAAATCCCTTCATTAGGTAGGACTTTTCACTTACTCTCTAAGTGTTAGTTTTTATGGAAGGGAATTAAGCCTAAAATTTATACGGAGTTAAGTAAGGAAGAAAAAAGATACATAATTAAAAAATATTCTGCAACCTTTGGTTTAAAAAGCAAACCATACCAAGCAATTTACTTAATATGTAACATAATTAATATTTTTTTTAGAGTCTAAAATGTTGTTGGTGGTGAACATTTTGAAATGTTTTTATAGCATTGTAACTCCTATGAAATGTACAGTTCTTAGTATTTATTACAACTATTTAATTTATTAATTTTCTAACACCTCCCGAAATAAACAGTTTAAAAAAAACACCACTCAAAAAAGTCCACAAATGACACTAGAACCCATGAGATTTCACCTATGGGCACATTAGTAGGTCAGTAGAGTGAATATAACAGGCCCTGTTTGAGTGGCCTAAATACAGGAGGTTATGTAAGTAATTATACTAATTAAATCAATATATTGATCAAGACTAACAGGGGTGAAAGGTAACTGCATTCTGGTGTTCTTATAGTGCTCTTGGTTTTCTAGTTCATTTTCATCTGCAAATTGCACAAGGAATGTGGATATTATAGATATACAGTACTGTATATAGTAAATGTAACAATTTCAAAAAGTTACCAGACAAGGAACTCCTAATTTTGTCTATCCAAGGATTCTCCATATCAAATATCAGGTAGCTGATATTTTCATTGCAAAGTTACAGCATTTCTGTTCCTGCTCTTCCAACTCTATTAGGAAGACATTTATTCTGTATTTTTTTAGATCTGAAGGAAAGGAAACATTTTTTGTTACATAGGGTAATAATACAGTACTATACTAAGAGGCATTAAGCAAAAAATCCTGTGCTGTTGGCTTTCATAGTCATTTAGATAGATAGATAATACTTTATTAATCCCATAGGGAAATTGATGTGTTACAGCAGTCCAGCCCAAGACAAGCAAAACAGACATCAGAATAGTTATAAAACAAAAGACAAACAAGATAAATAAAAATAAATAAATACATACAGTAGGTGTGTGCAAAATGTGCTGATCATAGTCACTGTAAAAACATTAAAATATGTGCAAAATGTGCATAGGTTTATACAGACTGATTGTCCAAAAAGTACAATGGAGTAAACATGCTGTCCATAGAGGAGCAAATGAAGGGCTAAAAGTCCTAGCCTAGGGACAAATGAAAGGCTAAAAGTCCTAGCTTAGGGAATTTTTAATATTACATTTTAATATTAAATTAAATTTTTACCATATTAAAAATTTACTGAATTTTTAATATGGTTTTAATTTTACAAACACTTTTGTACTACTAATTATATTTCAGACATCACCTAAGTTTCTGTGTTTTTCTTGTATTAAGTTCTGTTAACATCTTATCATTAATCAATAATCAACCTCTATAAAGAAGCTATAGAAAATATATTATACAATACAAATACATCATCTGACTAATCCTTCAGTTGTCCAAAATATTTGAGTTGGTGTCATAGAATTGTTTATATTATTATATTATATATGTTATGTATATGCCCTGCAGCTTCTGAATAATATTACCTTCTGACGTCTTCCAGTCAATAATTTGTTTTTGATTTTAAAAAATTGAGTACAATATACACAGATTTGTTAAATATATATTTTATTAATCCCCAAAATGCTTATGTTTTTATTTTTAAGAAAAAATAACTTGTTCAAGTGATTGTCAGAGCTGTGTTTTCAAAGCTCAGTGTGACAGTCAGACAGGTACCCTGCATGCCTATAGGTAGGGTTGAGACAGCAGAATGAGCACATTCTAGCCTGAGCTTGTAAGGTCCCTGAAGGCAGAGTGTGGTCAATAGTGGTTTGGTTCTGGTCAGTACTGGGATAGGAGACAACAGCTAAAAGCACATTATTGGTGTAAGAGGTATTGGTGAACCAGTAGGTGGCTCTCCTCCCAGTGGGCCAAAATTTGAAACCAATCAATGCCCCAGTAACAAAGAAGCATTTGTGATGTGATCTGTACCAGAAATGAGATGTTAAAACTGAAAATGCAGGAACTGAATGTTCTTGGTAGAATAGTTTTACTAGTTGTTAACTTACAAGCTGCTCAGAGTACATAAAAACTGTATAGCATCTGAAAACTACATACAGGTACATCGCCAGACTCCACACTTTCCCCTGCTCCCACACCTCAGTTGCTCCTGTGAAAAATGCCAGACAAGCAATGGTCAGATTAAGCTTTAATGACTTTACTAGACTATACTCCCCTTTTAGTATAGAAACACTCATTGGGGGCACATAGAATAGTGGGTATGTCTCTGATCTCGTGACTGGTGGGTTGTGAGTTCAGGTCCCTGCTGCTGTTGAACCTTGAGTCACACACTTTACCCTGTGTACTCCAATCCACCCTGCCATATAAACAGGGACCAGCAGTGCTGGGGGGGTTGATCACTGCGATGGACCAGCTTCGCGTCTCAGGAGAGTCACATGCTCTCGTCCGCCTGTCTCCATGGAAACTAGGATGAGCTCTGGCCTGGTGAGTCAATATGGTTAGGTTACGTTAATTATTTTTACAAACCTATGTTTTCACTTTTCAATGAATAAATCCATACTATAGTTACAGTTGTTGTATTCTGTTATAATCTTGTTTAGAAGAATTGGTTTCAATTATTTACTAAGATCAACCTCAACTGATGGCTAACAAGATTCAAGAGAGTTTCAAGTTTGCCGATATGGCACTTTTCATAATGGTTTAAAAACACACATTGCATAGTTTTGTACACCTATCAAATTCTTTGAGACATTACATTACATTGATGTTTTCTAAGTAAGCAATCTCTTAAAGGTTATGTACAATATGTTTTAAAGCTAAATGATCAAATTAAGTGATATAACCAGTTCACTGTTTTTTATTTTCCAGGTTTTTTAAATTAAAACTTACCATGCAATGGTAAAATGGGCATTTTTAGAGAAATGCAGACCTATTAGTTTTTAAATATGATGCTGTCACCTTTGTGTTAAGAAATAAAAAAAATGGATCAGTTTGTCTCATTTCAGTATGATTGTGAGACTCCTGTCTTACATACAGTACATTCCATAAATATCAAATTGGCCAGAGGTTATTTTTCTTCTGTTTGCTGAAATGCTTTTCCAGCTTTTTGTGAAGGTGTTGATTTGAACAAAGATTGGAGGGTCTGCTTCTTAGTCTGGGAGTTTCATTAACATGCCTGGACAGGGGAATGCTACAAGTATGTGCCAACATGTGCTTTAACTTAAAGCAAGAAAGCATTTTCAGAAAAGGTCATTCATTATGGTCACTTACATACTTGAACACAAAAAATGAGGACATTCCATTAGATAAAAGGTTTCTGCTGTTGTTCCTACTAATACAGTGATGCGTTCAACATTTAATTGCAGGGCTTTTACAGCTCATTATTTTCAATTTTGTATAACATGGAAATCCCATAGTTGTTTCCTTCATAGTCCAGTGGAGTGCTATAAAATGAACATGTGAGTTTTTCAACAGTGCTGTACTGAATACACTCTCTTATTTCAGAATTGGCTTCCCAGCTCAACATGACAAGGCGGGAGAGAGAGGGCGTTGTGCGGCCACGCTCCCACACAGGAGGATACTCACCCTCTCACACATCAGATAGGTCCTCTATGAGAACAGAAAATAAATGGTACTTCAGCTTTCCAATTACAAGACAAGAACTGCAAAAATGATAACTACATTTTATTTGTAACAAACTATTATCTACTGAAGTATAAAAGAAACAAAGCACATCTAATGCATTGTTTTAATTTGTGTTCTTATGTAAACTCCCTGATGTCTAACATCTCCATAATGAAATAGTTTCACAATGAATATTGTATTCCTAAGCTTGGAATCAGAGTTGGACTTCTGATTTTATTCAGCATTTCTATGACCTTGCAAACATTCATTTAAAGTGAGTAGGGAAAGAGCATCTTAAACACAGTACCTTGAAGAAATTAAGAACATGGATGAGGAATGAAAGTGTTTTGTGTTGGGCTGTGTTCTGCCTTCTACTGTTCTACTGTCTGCCTGGGTAGCTGGTGGCTTTTCTCTCTTCCCATCTAACTTGTTGCCTGTTTTGGTTCTGGAAGACCATTAGTGCAACATTGGATTTCCATCTGTCTGGCTCAGACAGGCATTGAAACATGGCTACTCTGAGCATGGGAACACTGGACTGGCCCTTTTCCTTAGCCCACTCTGGCATTTCCACAAACATAAATTCCACTGTGAAGTATCCTTCTCCACTTGTCTGTGCGGTTCAGTGTGAATATGGAATGAAGGATTTCCAGCACCAGAACACCTCACTCCTCTTACACAGATGCCTGTGGAAAACCACTGAAAGAGAATGAACATGCAGTCGTGATAAATAAGGTAATGCAGGCTGAGTGAAATGAACATTATCAGATTGCCTGATTGCTTCTGACACCACTGTAGCAAATGGTCCAAATGGAAACAATCCCAGGGGATTACAGATCAAACTCTGGTTGCAGACACCAGTAGTTATAATCTTGTACTCTGTCATTTCCTGTGCTGACATTTCTTGGCTTTTATTATTAAGTTCAGCTCATTCATTAAAACAAATCTTGCAACCTTGAAGTAAGCAACTGCACCCATTGTTAGATTCTATCTAGAAAATGACATTGTACTGGAGGCATGCCAAAGAAGTTGAAGCTGTGTACTGTTTCCCTTACAGTTTATATAGTGCTTTGATATAAAATACATTGTGCATTTGCACACATATTGCAGTGGTTGACTACACTATGGATTCTCTACTTAGCTTGTTCCAGTATGGGCAAGTAAGGAGACACTCAGCCAACAAGTGCATATTTTATTATACTGTAGGTAGTCAGAACTAAAATAGAGACTGATGTGTGAGGCAGTAGGATTCCATGGGTAGTTAGCATGGATTTAGAAAGGCCAGGTTTTGCCTAACAACCGTGTTGCTTCTTTGAACGAATGACAGCAGAAATACACACATAGCATGTAAGTCAAGTATATTTAGTTCCACATAACCATTATTTTAAAATAATTTCATTTTTAGTTTTTAAATCTCAGAAAGGAAGCCTTCAAGGCTCTCATGTATCTGGATGAAGAATAGACTGATAGAAAACACTGCAGACAAGGGGTGTGTTGACATGTGAGATGACATAATTAGTGGAATACCACAACGATCTGCTCTTCCCAAGTTATGTTAATTATATAAACTCTAGAATAGTTAGTAAACTAGTTAGGTTTCCAGATGACTAACACAGAAGTATTAGTGAACACTGTAGATGTAGGAGAGCCCATTCAAACATATTTAGATATAAACCAAGACAGGGCAAACACTTGGTCAGTGATATTTAACGTAGACAAGGGCAAATTATGCTATTTTATAAAGGCAGTAAAAACTTTAACTACAGATCCTATGGAAAATACCTACCTGGAAGATGTATGGGAACAACTTTGCGAAAAGACAAGTGTTTATAATGACACATAATTTACATCTCAGACCTAGATAATGAAGGGAAGCAATAAAAAGGGCACCAAATTGTTAGGATATGGTTAAGGTGTAGAAATTAAATTAGGGATATCAAGTTGAAAGTATATAATACACTAGTAAGACTTCATTTATAATATTGTAATTTTGGTCACCATGCTATAAAAAAGATATTGCTGCTCTGAGATCAGTCGAGAGAGGAGCAACCTGATCCATCTGGTGATGAAGGGGATGTTCTACACTGACTACATGAAGGAACAGAACCTTTTTAATCTTGAACAATATAGACTACGAGAGGACTTGAACTCCTCACAGGTGTTAACAAAAGCAACCCGGCCGACTTCTTCAGAATAGTGACACGTTATACATTTTTGTTCGTCTGACAACATACAACCCAGATTTTATGAACGCGTTAAAAAGTCTTGCAGAATGTGTTAGTCTGCCACGATCCACAGACCACACACTCCACAGTGTCTTTTCCAAACAGGTGCATTTCCAGCAAATTTTAACACAACACCCTTACCGAGTCAAATTCACACATACAGAATATAACATAACAAGAGATCACATGGAGTTTTTTCTTTCAAAATCTGCTGCAGTCAAATTCCTTTTGAACAATAAAATTGTAATTGTTTATTGCAATGTTTTTGTTCTTCATTATGCATAATTTATAATCGCTGGAATGCGCTTGGCTTCTATCCATTCTGTAACCCTATCAGACAAGTACGTCATGCATTGTGTGCGCGGTGTTGTTTTTCTTTAATAAAGGATTCAGTCGTCAAATGTGAATTTTTGAATTGTTATAATATGCTACAGACGTAGCGTATTAAACCGAATTGCAAACTGTATGTTAATTGTGTCCTACATAACAAAAACATACCAAAGAAATGACTTGAGCTTTGGCAGCCAGAGTCCCTACAAGTCAAAAAACAAACGTAGCAATGTGTAACAAAGATTGCTACACAGCTAGTGCAAATGTTACGCTGTTTCTGATTTGCATGCATTCTTTAGGCAACGTTAAACGGATTTTATGGTTATTGCTGAGCCATTTATCTTTGCGTAAACATTTTCAAATCCGCACAGCCTCACAAAATGTGAAAAAAACTGTTTTTTTCAGCCGATCTAGTCGAAGCTGCGGTCATTTTAATTGCCGTGTGAAATGACGTTTCCAACAGGCGATTACATAGTCTCCAGACACTTAAGAGCAAATCACTGTATTTTATGAACCCGATCGTTTCATTTTCACTGTTTATTATCCTAACACATCTCCAAACATTAAAATAGCTGCTAAATTGTATATATTTGTGTGTATATGCTATATGTACTTGGTACGACCACCAAGTATTTAACAGCGCTGTCAAACCCACGGATTTGATTTCATCTGACTAGACAAGAGCAGCTCTATCATTATTCGGTTTTATATTTTTAAGAAACCACAAAACCGGCACTGTCTCCGTGTGTTTGTAAAATGCTGTTGCAAGTCATATTAACCTTTTAGCCGTCTAAATGCGCAACTCCAAAAGACGGATTGTAATTAAGAAAGTCGAGTTTTCATCCAAATGCGGGTACGTGTGAGAGAACACACCGGAAAAAAGGTGTTTGGAGGTAGAGTTTGCGCAATAGGGTTTTAACCTTTCACCCCCAGAAAATATTCCAAGTATTTGAATCCAGGGGGAGAGAGAGGGTGCAAGCGAGCAAGCTGTGGAAAGAGAGAGGTGACAGTGGAGAATGGAGTGCTCTGTGGAGCGCCGGAGAGTTTTCACTGGGAAAAAGGTTATCCAGCTGGCTTTCAGCTCGCCGGAGAGCGCCCACTGAGCCTGGAGAGACGCAGGGCCGGAAAGGAATGGCTGATCCTCTGCGGAGGACTTTGCTAGCAAAACTTCGGGGGAAGAAATCCAAGAAAGGGACGGCAGCTGGTGGACTCAGCGTTGCTGCCAATGTGGGTCACCGTGAAGGTAAAGAAAGGGTTTTGCGAAAGCGAGACGAGCAAGCACGGCAGGCTAGAATAAGCGCTGCGGGTTTGAGTGTCGAGCCAGAAGCGATGAGGGGCAGAGAGAGCTGCTGGAACGGGGGCTGCGAGCCTCCGAGCGGGGAGATCAGTGTGGTGCTTGAGAGTGCCTTGGCTCAGTGCGAGACCTTCGGGAGCATAAGCAGACGGGGGGATCCGCACGGTCAGAGCAGCGAGGAAGTGCGGCTCAGGGGTCGAGTTAATGAGGAACTCTTGGGGGTCTCAGTTCAAAGACAAACTCAGGCGAGGGGGAGCGACAGAGACGAGATAAGCGGGTATAATGAGCAGGATCTCCATTCCGTGGCACAAGTACGACCTCTGGAACAGAAAATGCAGCCTGCCGTCGTCCCGCAGCATTTTTCCGGGGACTCGATAGGGTTTGGGACTGGTGAAAATCGTGGTTTAAGCCGAAGAAAGGGTTTTACAGATGCAAGGGAGGTGAATTTGACAGACGGGCAGTATCTCGTTTCAAAGAATAATAGAACAAACGTGGGCTGTGAAAAAGATCTGAAGATCCGCAGCGACGGAACTGATTTCTCCCAGCAACCTGACTCCTATCTGGGATTCCCGGAGACCTTTAAAGACAGAATAGACAACAATTTGCCAGCCGGTCACAAACGAATATTCGAAACAAATTTTAACATGAACGTCAAAGAAATGCGTCGGCTTGCTGGTCCCGGTCAGATCCAGCACAACGACAATGACAATTTAGAGGAAAAGTTTATCGACCATACTGAAAGTTACGAGGGTTGTTCAGTATTTACTGGACAGTACAAAATCGCCAGTTTACAGAATACAGCGTTTTTCCCCACCGAATTGGAGATTTACGATGCAAAACTGGCTTCGTATAGCATTAGTGTTAGAGAGAGTGTGCAGCGACACAATTCAGTCTACAGTGAAGAAGACGATTACTATGATAACGAAAGTCTCCCATATTATGAACCCGACTCGCAAAACTGTAAGTTAAATTGCGTTCATGGCTCGAAAGGTGTAGAAATCGCCAGTCTGGTGCATCCCGAAGCAAAAGCCAGCCTGCAAAATGGGCCAGAGAATAGCGCACGAGAAACAGACAGGTTGAGGACCAAGCTACAAGAAGCCTATTACTTGCTCATAAATGCAATGAACGACATCAGCTTTGAAAATCAGGTTGGTCTTAACGGATACACAGACCGGGGCAGCACGTCCAGCAGCCATTCTCAGGAAAGTGTGTGCTCGCAGGCGTCCGTCAAGGCTGCGGACAGCGATGCGTGGTCCGCTGGAGACCACAGCGCCCAACAGCTGTCCGACACGGATTCATTACAGGCGAGTCACTGTGACCCCCGCGAGCCGTGTCCCAGGAGCAAGAGCTCTCCAGTTAGCAAGAGCTTTGAAAACTTATCGGCTGTGAAAGTAAGGTCTTCACTCCAGAGGTCGGCTAGCGATGGAGCTATGAAATACCCTCGGGCGTATTCACAGTGCGCTGCCTCGACCCGTCTTGTTAAAAAAGATGGTGGAAGTGAGGTGTACGGTGTAGCTGTAGAAGACGGGCATGCCAGGCGGGGTTCCCCGTACGATTGCTTGTGTAGCGATGACTTCTTGCAGGACAGTGGGGAGAACGGGACTCTGAACGGGAGCGGTGGCTCAGTACACAGCCTCTCGGGCTCCTCCGATAGTGCCGAGGCTCACGGTGGGGTGCAGGATTTTAAAGATCGCCGCGGAGCGTCTGCGAAGCCACACGGGGTCACCGTCAACAAGATGCAGGAGTGGATGCAGAGGGGGCGCATGCTGTCTTCAGAAATGAAGCAGCGCATCGCGGGGTCTTCTCTCTGCGGCCAGGGACCCCCCAGTTCGTTGGCCGGCCGTGCCATCAGGAAAGACGCCTCTTCCAAGAGGACGCCACCCTCGGGGCTGATGACCACGCCTCAAGGCAGTAAGACCGCTGGGAGCGCGACTCCTTGCCAGGCAGCCCAGCAGACAGGTAGGCACGTTGCCCTGACGGTGGGATCCATGCTGTCTTGGCTCCCGGTCTGTCATCTTCTGTCCGAGATCCTCTGGGTGACTTCTGGACGCAAAGCAAGGGGCTGCGCTCAGCTCTTTTCTTTCCCTGTGGGTTTAACACTGGTGGAGGGGTCTCTCTTTCCGTGTGGTGTAGGTAGTTGCAAGGTGAAAGTTTTGCTGCAGAAAATCAAGAACTAACGCACTCTTTAGCACCCTTTAAATGTTGCTTCAATAACTGATCATTGCCATTGAATCACACAGTTTTGCATTGTTTTAAAGTTGTGTAAAAAAGCTTGGAATACAGGCGTTTATATTGTGGATATAGACTTTGGAGTTCTTATGGAATGATATTGGAGAGTATGTGCTGCTGTAATGTTACCCGAGTCCTGGGTTGTGTTTCAGGCAGGTGCTTTTTGATGTGGAGTTTGCATCTTCCTGCCTGTGCTTGCGTGAAATTGCTCCATGTGCTCTGGATTCCTCCTACCTTTCAAAGCCATGCTGGCTAGATGGACTCTGGACTCTGAATTGTTCCTGTGTGTGTCTGCCCTGCGATGGGCTGGTGTGTCTCTCCTTGTGCCCTGTGCTTCTGGGGTGCACTGTGGTTTCCTCAGCCTTCACCAGCTGCTGGGTGCTTTTTAAAATAGATGGATCAGTGCTACAGGACTAACTCTAGATTTTGTTCTGTACTTCTCTAGCCTAATTCCTAGGCAGTATTTTAATAGAATTGATCCAACTATAATTTTATTCTTAAAACTTTTTTTCACTATTGTGATTTAGTGTGTGGATTGTTATACTTAGGCCTGCAGATAATTATCACTGCAGTCATTCACAATAGATATTTTTATTTTATATTAGTAAGAAAATCCTTTATTCTGGTGATGCACAGCAGCAAGCAACTGGGAGCAATGCCCACTGTGAAATCAGTAATGGTGGGTCTGTTGCTCTTCTGATCTATATCAACAATTTTAATGTAGTAAGGAAACTAGTCCAATGTGCTGATGATGCTGAAACAGGGGGAGTGGAAAATACAGACACAGCGGCAAGATATCTGGTCTCTGTGAATTTAGTCATATATGGACAGGGTGAGAGATCTAAATCTTTTTGGTTTAGAGCAGGGAAGATTTAAAAAAATGGTCTAAGTATACAAACTCAAGCACTTCTTCATTATAGAGAATAGTGGGTCTCTGGGACTGGGCCTCGACCTCTTGGCTGGTAAGCCTAATTCTGGGCAACTTCAAGAAATGACTGGGCGACATTCACTCAATTACTAAACTACCAAACGAGCAAAACGGGGCCGAATGGCAGAGGGGCTATTCGTTTGCAGCCTTGTCTCAGTCTCTTATGTTATTGAGGAAAAATAACATTAAGGCTGTGTTGCCCTTTTAAGTATAGCCATTTTAGAATATTGAGTGAAAAATGCAGAAAATGCTTTTATTCTTTAATTTCTGATTCCTGTTATAGTTCTTATTGTAAGATTAGCTGCAATACCTATTAGTAGTATTTTCTAATGCTTTTCAGTTTTAGAAAACTGTGGCTGTAGTAGCTGGTACTATTAGGGAATTGAGTTTCAGACAATCTAAATGTGCCTGTTGTTGAAGACCTGTGCAGTTCTGAACCAAGGGTATCCATACCTTGTAGAGAGTGTGTTGTGTGTGTTGATATTGGGATAAGCCCGTGGTCTTTACAGAGCTTTGCTTACAAAATCAAACGCTGTATGTATTGGACAACCTGTGATGGTTACGTGACATGTCATGTAACGCCAGAGATGTAAATAAAGTTACCAGCACAGCAGGTATAATTGCATGGAAGGATTCAAAAGGCCTGCCTGCTAGTAGTGTATTTCATATTAATATTTCCAGGTCATGTTGTTTTACAAAATTTAGAAAAATTGTACAGATTCAGAAAGCTTACACTTCTCCCGATTTTGCAGTTGTAATTGTTTCCAGTTGATCATCATATTTCTTGTAGTGAGGTTTTTAAACTTTCATCCTATGATCTGTATTAAAGTGTTAAATAGTTTGCAAGTTATTTAGTTCCTGAGAGAAACAGTCTTGTCAGAGGGAGGAACGGGGCTCCAGGCTTGATTCATTCATTTTTGCTTGGATGCTTCCTGCGTGTC
The DNA here is from genome assembly GCF_055471065.1 of Atractosteus spatula. Lineage (NCBI taxonomy): Eukaryota > Metazoa > Chordata > Actinopteri > Semionotiformes > Lepisosteidae > Atractosteus > Atractosteus spatula. Next base: position 244,960 of record NC_142716.1, on the reverse strand, counting down.
CTGCACGTGTTTGCGTTTTCCACCGGGATCCTACAGACACTTTTTGTCCGAGCACCAGAGGGGCACATGATTGTTTGTTCAGAGGGAGCAACTGCAGCCCTGGCTTTGCCAGTGAGGCTGCTGTCTTTCCCCGATTCGTGTTGCTGGCTTCTCACAGCTCATGTGTGAACAATATCTCTGTTTGCTGAGAGGAGGCTGCTAGCTGGGGAAGCACCCTGTCTGCAGGGTTGTGTTATGGATGATTCTCAAAGTACAGTAGCTCCAGGAGGATCAGTTTTTAAGTGAAAATACCAGTTTTTAGACAATCTGGAAAAAAGCCCTCATACGTCATGAAGGAGCTATGTGTATTGAGGTCACTTGGCAGATTACTACTGTAAAATCATTTAGCTCCTGATAAAAATAGCCCTTTTCTCATTTATAAGCCTAAGATCTACAATTACAGTAAGCATATTTTTTCATATATACTGTGCAGATGGTTTTAATCTGAGTTTTAGTTTTATATTCATATAGTAAAATGAATTGAACCCAATTGAGCAGATGCACAACTTTAAATATTCTAAAATGACACCGAAATTTAGATTGGCTGATGGTTCTGGTTTTTGTAGTGTTTCATTTTCACAACGGTGTATGCAGCTGGCATTTAGCAGAAGTATTGAAAATTTCCTCTATGCATTCAAGTTTGGATTTAGAAAAATAATTCCTAATTTCCTCTGTTATGCAAAGAAGAATCAGTTGTGTCAGCCATGCAGTACTACAGTGAAAGGGCTGGCTTTTAAATATTTTTAATATTCCCAAATAAGGTAATGCACTAAAACAGTATATTTGAGTCCATTACAGCTGATTATGACTATTTCCATTGTCTTACCTATGTTCTACTGTTCAGACATAGTCAGTGAAATTCAGATTCTCTTTCAAGAATGTAAACACACTGTCCCACAGACGATGTGGATTAACAGGGGATGTTGAAACAAGACAGGACTTAATTATCAGATTGTCGGCAGAAGTGCAGGCAGTGTGGAACACCCTGTAACCTGTATTGACTCCAGACAGGTGAGCTTTGTGAAGGTCCCTTTTGGTTTCCCTGCAGGGGTGAAGGTAAGATCAAAAGGTCCTCTAATTTAACTCAAATTAACTCTGCTGTCAGGGACTTTATTAAGAGGGGCTCAAACAGGCAGCCCGGGGTGTAAGAATTCCAGACATATGAGGGGTCTCTTCAGTGTTTGGCATGCAGGTCACCAGGGAGCTTTATTTTGTTTGCTGTACTGAGGGGTCACTAGACTTACCAGAGGAATGGAGCTTAAATTAAATCTTCTGCAGTCAGCAGTGGGGTTGCATCCCTGCAGGGGTTTAACCATGATCGGCGTGAAGGCCTTTCTTTCTGTACTTTTTTTCTCTAGTATCTGGTTTAGCTTTGCTCCTAGCAGGTAGAAAATCAATGACAGCTGAAGTGAAGAGACCAAGGCTTCTACAAAAGAAACCTGTGGTGTCATTTTAACTGAAAACTGCAACATAATTATCTTTTAGCAGATAAACTCAAGCTTAATTTATCAGAAAAACGTGCTCCATTGTGGACTCATCTTTCACCAGTGTCCACGAAAGTATCCTCCTTTAATTACTGATGTTAGTTGCAATTTCTGATCCAGATCTGCATTTTAACCACCATAAGAGCCGTAGGCAATGTGGATTTCTGTGGTGCAGGAAATTAATAATTGAGTTGCTTACGATTTATAGCAAATTTCATTGCTTGAGTCATGTTAAGGCACATTTTCCTGACTGTTTATTGAATGCCAAGTTTTGCAGGTGATCTGTGCTGGTTTTCAGTAAACTGCTTTTTGTAAAAGTGCAATGCAGCCTCTTCTTTTGAGTTGTTCCTGTAATGAATGCTGGTACTTTTCTAGAGGTAGAAGTGTTGTTACCAGCAGTGCAAAGCTCTCAAAAGTATTTGGCTTATTGCAACACCTTCTGAGGGTTTATTTCCGGGGGCTAGGATAGAGAAAATTAATTAATATTGCATGTTAGATACATTTTTATAAATATTAATTAATTGCTTGTATGTGTATAGTGCTTTTTATCACAATGAGCTTCTGATTTTGAAAGGGACCCGTTTTATCCCTTTCTGAAGTGCTACTCTCCACTTGGGTAACACACCGTGGCCATTCTGCACCAGCAGCACCATTGCACAGCAGATCGGTGGAGGCGTACATGCTTACACCAGAAGTATGGTGTAACATAACCTGCTTCTCTGTGTATTTAATGTTCTGAAGCATTTGTTTCTTTTATCGTCTTGTCTAATTTTAATCTAGCTAGAGAGTAACACATTTGCATCAAGTTGTAGAGTATGCACAGTGATGTGTCCTGTTTACAGAACACTGTGGACAGGATCTATTCCATGGCTTCAGAGTGTGAAAACAGACAGAAAAGTAGCAAATATGTTTCTTCCATCTGGAATGCATTGCATGTGAGAGCTTGCTCTTGTGTTGTTATGAAAGACCCCATGCAGGTATACACGCCATAGTCAGAGATAGCAGTTAATGACAAGCAGATTAGCATCCAGAGACTTTTTAAAAGGGAAGTTGAAGCACCGTTACTTTGTTTTTTTAACAAATGTTTGTGCACACTTGAATTAATGTAAATAGATTTTTCAATTTTAACTCTTCATGTGAAAGGCATGGCTTATTCTGCATTAACAGATTATATTTGCAAAATAGTTAGAGAATAATTTTCATCTGGAAATCTGTGCACTTCATTGGTGTGACAGAGAGACATTTTCAGTTTGTTTTTTACATTAAAACTGTAACCATTTTATCTAAATCTATCAATCCTAATGTGCAATAATGCTGTTTTTCTTAGCTGGCTGTACATTTCATTAAAAGTTGTTTTATCTATGCCCTTTTTATGAACACTATTTAAAAAAATATTCTCCTTTCAAGCACAAAACTTTTAAACATTTGTTTAAATGTCCAGTTATATACAGTACACTCTTTTCCCTGCACAGCAGCAGTGTTGCTATTCCTGTTTTGGAGGGAAATTGCCTTTTTTACAGATAAGGAATTGTAATTTAATTTAATTTGACTTTGTCAGCCAGCCAGTGTATTCTTGTTTTATAAGGGAACTGTACATTGGAGTCTGTAATTTTGGGATTACAAATATGATTTTGAGAAATCCATGTTTCCTTTAGGAGAGGAAAACTTGTTATTAACAAGTGAAGGTATTTGCCTTGGAGAGTCTGCATTTTACAATATTTTTTCTACACAGCATTTTTTAAATAAGATAAGAACCGGAACTCAAGGTTTAGAAAGGCTCATGCTGATTTTAAGTTAACTCTTCACATGACCATTTGCTTATTTCTTTCATATTCTCACTTATCCAAATCTTCTTGGAGTGGGATAGAGGAATATTGAGCTCACATTTTTTGCTTTTTGTTTTGCTTTTTCCACACATCACTACAATATGTCCTTGATACAGTTACTGTTTAGGCTTTTGTTTCTTAATTAGAAAGTGAACTATGAAGTAAAGTTATTGTTAAATAAATTATTAAGCCATTACATAATAACGACTGAGTGACCCTGTAAGAGGATTCGGTTTTGCTGCTGTATGAATGTGGGAAAAATTAAATTGCCTGCAAACCAACACTATGTGCATGTCAGTTGAATAAAACAAGAATGTTTTTTGTGTAGAACGTTTAAAGCATTTTCCTCCATGAAAAATTAATCCTTATAGTGGCAAAATGTGGCTTACGTTTCCCATTGCAAAATGGGAAGGTTCAATGCCTGTGTATTTTCACGGCTGCAGTATTCTGATGCTCTGGATTCTTCTGTCAAAGTGCACTGAAAAGCTAGACTGAGCTGTGCGGCCTTTAACTCACAGGGTAACCATAATCTGCATGTAAAGTGCTGGTGAGCAGTGCCAGGGGGTTGTAGCTGGTTATTAAAGTTTGTGTTTGGTCACAAAAGGTTCTTGCAAGTTTCAGACAGACATGAGTAATTCATCACATTTTTGTTGGTGTATTAATCGCAGGGTAACCACTGAGTTACTTTGACCCACCACTGTCTTTATGCTGCCCCCTTTCTGGGAAGTGGCCAGGGGTGAGAAAATCTGCCCAGCAATTAAACCAGAAATTGTGCTGTCATGGGCTTTAGACTGCCTGACATTTCAGACAAATGAAAACCACACTGATATGAGTTCAGTCATCTTGACCTGCTTTGTGGAAGGCACTTGCCTATGTGTACACACAAAATAGGTACAAGTAGACATAGGGAAAAGTATGTAGAAATGTAAAGTTAGTATATGTGAGTATATGTGTTTATTAAGCAGCAGAAAGGTGATGTCTAAAACACAGGTTTCTTAGTTCTGCTTTTTTGGGGTATGAAGATATGTTCATATACTGTATAACCTTCTTGGGTTTCTGTATGGCATTATAATAATGCTCATCAACTTGCAGTAACTGTAGTTCAAAACAAAAGTTCATGTCTTTATAGCCTGGTGTACAATGTTCTTGATGTGCCTTGTCATTTTGTAGACTTCACTTGGATTTGAAAACGGCTTTGTGACATGTCTCATGTGCTTTTCTGACGGGGGAGCAGAGTTATTTGATTTGCTATTTATGAGGTTACGTTTGTTTAATAAGGCCATACCTGTATATGTTTTGGCCTCTTACATTGTGAATGTAGGATACTTTAAAATGCTTAGGTGAAATATTTCAGTGTGTATAGAGAATCATACAAAAGCAATTTGAAATGCCAGTCTTTAAGGCAATCCCAAAGCAAGTTCTTGGCAAGTACTAAAGCAAACTGCTGTTGGGAATTGTTTTCTTGGAAATGTGTAAGCACACAGGAGAGTCCAAGCATGTTTAACAAAATTTACAATGATTTGCAAATTCATGTCTGTTGGAAGATATAATTGTTAAAATGCAATTTTTATTAAGAAAGATAAAAACGACTTGAGATACAGCCTGAATATTGCTTTATGCTCATGGCTATGGGACCTAAAAGGGTAAAAGACTTTGAATACTGTGGGTGTGCTGTGGCGCAGTCCAGGAAACTCAGACTTCTGTTTTTTCTTCCAGCCCTGATTGAGCGAGTGCACTGCTCCAGCATGGGCAGATGGGAGGCAAGAGTGACCGGCTGCTTTGAGGTGAATGAGCCCAGACTGACCGCTAACAGCATAACTGTGTCCAAAAAACGCAACTGGCTTCAGCAGAGCTCCAGCAGGAGCCAAACTTCGGAGGATAGCAGGGTACCTGCAGCAGCAGAGGAAGACCATGGCCACGTAGCCTCTTCCCCCAGCCCCTCCTCTGAAAGCCAGACGCTGGCAGGGGCTGTGACACCCCTAGAGCACAGGAAACCCTTGAGGCTCCAGCAGCCTCACAACGTTGTGACCCAGGCTGGTCCTGCTCCTCACAGAACTCTCCGGTCTGCCCTGCCCCATCATCGGCCTGTTGACCCCACGGAAGAGAACGATGCTGATGATGAAGGAGAAATCTGGTACAACCCCATCCCGGAGGATGAGGAGCCTGAGCTGCTCCAGGGCTCAATCCCAGAGCAGAGTCTCTCTGCCCAGCCCCAGTCCCCTCTGGCACAAGGGCCACAGTCCTCTGGAGCCGGCCCGAGGGATGGCGACTGTGCAGGGGGCCTCCTGAGCTGTGACACTTGGGAGGACTGTCAGGGTGCTCCGGCCAGCAAGATGAATCACACAAATGTTACTCATTCCACGGAATGTGTTCAGCTGCACAGACAGATGTTCACATGCAAGCCTGCAGATGAGAGCACAGCACCTCGGCCCACAGGAGCAGGTAAGCCTTTTCCCACCTCTGCCTGTTTAAGAAGAAAAGCATGAAGAAACAGAAGCCTTTCTAAGTGTTTTACACTGTATCAGTAAAGCAGTACAGGGTTAAATGCCATTTTTATCCTTTTTGAACATTTTGATATGGCATGTCCAATTACAAACTATCATTTTGACAAATCTCCAAGTGAACCCATAATTACGATTTTAATTGTACTTCTCTGCCGAACTCATGAGAGTCTGCCACTGAGAAACCCAAGTCACAGTTATGCCTCGGCTCAGGCCAGGTCTGATTGATTTTCATGCTTTGCAAGGCAAAGGTCTGGTCAGTTGCAAGTGGTCACATGTGGGTGAGTTTAATCACTCATTTAATTTGATCTGTTGAATTGGGGAAAAAAAGATCGCAGTTTAAGAAGCCCCATCTTGTTCTTTATTCATTGCTATAAATCACGTTGTTTCTGAGCTAATGGTTATATGTTAAAAAAAAAAGTTTACTGTAGCTTCTTAAAGGACTGTGGAGTTGAAGTTAAAGTAGAGTCCTGGAGGCAGAAGGCAACAATGCAAAATGTGCAACACCAACATGCTTGGGTTCATCTTCTCATAAAGGCCCCACTCTAGTCATCTTTATGCTATTTGTGAAACCTGTAATTTGGAAAAGAACAACTTTAAATGCTGAGCACATGCCTAATGCTTGCTTGTTGCCTGACTGTGTCTGCTGTAGCTCAGCTTGGAGGAGGTTTTGCTTTCTTATGGTCATGTAGGTACAAGCTAATGTAGTCAGTTTTATGGCCCTTGTAGCTCAAAGCAGACAGAGGAATGAAGGTGTAAACCAGGGGTGTCAAGCTAATTTTCTGTGGCAGACCAAATTTGGTTGAAATGTACTTCAAGCAGAACACAATTACTAAGCAGTATCAAAATACAAGACACCGCCGTTACATAGTACTGTTTATTCGTAGTGTTTTTGGTTTTTATTTCGCAGTAAAATGTCTCTCTTTAAAATGCAATTAACAGTCTGTCATCACTACACGTTGGTTTAAAAAACATATTGCCCTCTGAGTAAGGCATATATATTTTAGTATTATAAAATGTAATTTAAGATATACTGTAGATGTACACTTTGTAAATCTTGGTTCTGTTGAATATAAGATTAAATAGCTGAAAAAAATAAAAGAGCAATTATATATCCACCTCCTTCTATAAAAGCACTTGATTTTTATGCAGTTTTGATACAATGAAGATGTACAGTAATTAAGTACTGGACCTGTTTACTATACTGCATAGTAAACCATTTACACTATAACAGAATGTTGCCTATTTTAAACATCATGTCAGCAATATGTCTTGCTAGTGCTTCAAGTGTTACAAGAGCAAAGAAAATGAGGAATGGAATGAAAAAGTCAAACAAAAATTGCTTTAAATTTGCCTGCGCTGCACATGTTCAATGGTTTACATTTTTTAATATTTGTGTTATTTATTGTACAATTTTTAGTGGACTTCTTATAAACAACAATAGTGCTCTAATTTCCTACAGAATCAGCAACCGGTAAGGTTAAATGGACTTCGCATGACGATAAACACTGAAAATAGTGGACAATATTGGCAAGGTATCAAGTGACAAAGCAGCTCCTACAACTTTTGCTATTGCTCTTTGGTATCAGCTGCCTGTCCATATCAAGCATTTGAGATTTCCATCTATGTCTACAAAGAAATATAAATCTCTCCAATTTTCTTAAACCACGTGATTATTATTTTACTTCAGTGGCATAATTACAAGACCGCTATTACCATATTCAAAAATCATATTTTGACTTCATAAACAGTTGATGCAGTTTCAGTGAGGTCAATGGTGGTTCAGTCGCTAATTCAGTAGATAGTTTGTATGGAGTGTTTGCACAGGTCTTGCGGTATCAGTTTTATTCCCCACCATTTTTGTGCAAAGACCATCCTATCAGATTAATCTATGAGGTCATCAAGCAGAAGCACTGTGATTGGACAGAGGAACAGCACCGCAGAGAGTGCTGTGTATACAAGACTGATACAGTATCATCACCAAGGACACCTACTTCCTGTTCAGGGTCAGACAAAGCACAAGTTGAATCTGTCTCCAAAGGACACACATTCCCAAGAAACAGTCTTGGTGGGTTGGATCTGGCTGGCTGGCCACAAGTTTGACACCCGTAGTAGCCAACTCACGTCTTTGGAAATTTAGGATTTTAAGTGATTGCATGTAGAAGCAGTAATTAGGTCAGGCATGATAGAAGAGCTAGACATGTAAGAAGTATTATTTAAACTACAAACCTTTTGGTATCTCTGCCCTATTATTGTAACGGTCTTGGCTTGACTGACAGTGAGCAAACACAGAGCCCCTCTGACAGTCTTTAGATCTGTAACTTTCTACATTTGCAGGCTTTGTACCCAGGTTTGTAGAGAGATTTGCCTTTGGAGTTTGCATTAATAGACAAAAAATGGTTTCAGTAAGGAAATAAGGAAATTAAATGTGATTAAGTTTTCATTTTGAAGAAGAGGAGTAGCTTTTCAGATTATATTCTACATGTTGTATTTCATGTTTAGTGCTGTTAAGATCCAGTAGTTTGTAAGATGTTTCATATCCTGAAAGGTTAAAAGTTAAAATTTTTAAAGGTTTGCAATTCTAAAATTAAAACAAACTCCCTGTACAGCTCATTAGTTTTCTCAAATTATAGTTTCAATTCAAAGCTTCACTATAGTGGTTTAGTAGAACATACTTTGTGTGAAGTATCTTTGTGTAATTTGAAGACTGATCAGAGAATAAGACAACAAATACCTGTATATTTTCGTTCATTATATTTTATTGTTGTGAGCAAACTTGCAATGTGCTGGTAATGAATCATTTTAAAGGAATGAGTTTGGTTATACCCTGGATTTGCTGTGAAAGACTGGCTTTTCTATGAGAGAGCCTGTGGCTCTTGTTGACTTTGTGGTTATTCCACAGCTTGTCTCTCCCTGTTATCTGGTAACCTCAAGTCCTCTGCATCATCGGAAACTGTCGCCTGTAGAAGCTACACAATACTGTGCTGTTAAGTAATTAGTTATTTTGTGGTTCATTGCTTGCCATTCCTCATTCCCTGTAAACTACATATGCCTACAGTCCTTAAGATGTCATTTGAACTGATGTCCTTTCTAAATGAGACTGCAGTTTTTTTAAATTAAACCTTTCCACCAGATTGTTTTTATCTATCTGCGTGTTAGGAGGTTTAGATGCATCCTTTTTTCTGATTGCAAATTCTGCAGTTTAAAATGTTACCAATGAATGAATATGTGCAGAAATGCATGAGATAAACATTTAACGGGCTGTTTGCATGTTTCTTTTTTAAGTCTTTCAACTATTTACAATTTAAATTTCAGTAACATTGAAGACTTGTCCTTTTTTAAGATAACCCATTTTGGCCTGGTGTTCCAGTAGTAAAAGATTTTTAAGGTTTCCTTTTGTCTTTCTGATTTTTTTTGTGTGGTTGTGGGTCTCTTCTGCCTGAAATTGTGTGATCTGCAGTTACATCAGGGTGACTTTTCTTCCTTTGTGTTTTTCAAAACCGTGAGGAATTTCCTGAAAAAAGCAGTAAGGAGATAAACCTTGGTGCCTCCACTGTCCATGTATTCTGACATAGGACCGGTACAGCAGAAGAACACTGCAGGAACTCTGTGTTTCCCTGGATTCAGCCCAAGGCCTTGAAGCTTTCATTAGTTTTCTTCTCCCTGCAAAGATAAACTGATAGTGTGGCATGGGATGTTCCTTTTTACTGTTTACAGACACAAAGTTCTGTCACACAGGTATAAGTGCAGGTACATGATTAAGCGTGTTCCTGTAACCACATAAATTAACTAATTACATCTTATTTGTAATTTATACACAGTCTACAATAGACTTTTTTTAAAAAAAAGACCTTTAACATCTTCTTACTTAATAGGAAAGCTTATCACTTGATAGCAAAATTGCATTAGTAATGTATGCGGCTGAAATGAACATCTGTGGAACAAGAATGAGCAAGGGAACTCATCACATGACTGCTTCATTCGAAGCGTATCCATGTGACAGAAAACCTGAAAATAGAAAACAAAGGGGATCCTGAGTGTGGCCCAGCTTTTGTATGAGCGTCTGGCTTCTCTTAATGAGTCACAAGATTCCTCTTTGTGTGCCAGAGCCCTGGGAATGAGAAGACAAGTGAGGAATCTGATCCAGCCTGTTGGGCACATTGCTAATACAGAACTTCCGTGGGTCTCCGTGTTTTTCAATATGGGATGCCAGCAAACCAAAGTGCCTGAGGAAAGCAACCGTGCTCTGGATCACCTGCCTGTTAAACCCAATAGAATATTTGAAGCCACAGTCACTAGGCTCTGTTACCTGCTGTCACTTGTACATGAGAGCACTGACTGTTCAGTAACTGTCTGGATCTACTGGGCCTGTACTGTGAGAAAAGGGTCCTTTCCCTTGCATATGTTCCGCACACTGACAGCTTAGGGACAAATATCTTTGCATGTTTTTGATGCTGCATTTGATGTACTTTTATGGCTTTGAACCAGTAAGACATAGTTGTACATAATAATTTGATTAGGGAGTGGAGTCAGGATGCCACTGGTTGCTCTAGTTACAGAACGCTTGGCAGGAGGGATGGGATTTGGCTTTGTAGCACAAAAAAATTAGGCTCTGGCAACTGTCCATCTTCAAATAGCGTACCCTGCATTCATTAGCAGGTTTTGTATCCATTGTAATGAAACACCTCCGCTTCTGTTATCTTTGGAGGTGTTCAATACTGATTGGTTTGAATAGGACAAAAAGAGAACAAAAACAGCAGATGACCAGTACAGTTAGGAAGATTAATACAGTAGTTTAAATTCTGATACAGTAATAAAAAGGTTATTGACTACTTTTACCATTGATGCTTCAAGCCTGTGTAATTGGTCCTGACAGTTCTTTGGGGTTTTCTTTTTGGGCAATTTAAGAAGCGTGGTAACTGTGTCCTTTTAGAACAAACTCTTTTAAATGCTTGCTGTAGATCTGTAAGTTGTCTTAAAAAGTGTATCAGATTCAAAGACCTTCATTGTATTTAGGAGTTAAGTGCCAGATGCTGCCGGAAATAATGCTGCAGTAGGGTTCAACAGAAGAATGGTACTAGTCCACAGTCGGGGAAGTTGGTGAAATGGAAGAATAGCCAGTTGTGAGCTGACTCTTCAAAATCTTGTCACTGTGGCAGGACTGGGTTCAATTTCGTAGGTACTGTAAAACTGTAGTTGGTGCCTTCTTTCTTCGAAGTCTCTAAAACAATCAGAGCTTCTCATTAATCACACACTGATAGCAAACAATTTTCATGAGTGGCACTGTCTTATTAAGAGCAATCAGAAGCTGTTAATTGCTGCCAGTGTTTTGTGAAAATGTTGCAGGCCAGGTGCCCGAAGGTTCAGGGAGTGTGCAGTGATCTTCTCTTCCAGGCTGTGGAGTGCAGAGGCTCTGACAATGTAGGTTTGCCCTGGGGATCCAGTTATATGCCCAGTCCCAGAGCTGGGGGGGGGGGGGGGTCAGGCATCTCAAATGGGGCAAGGATCAGCATGCCATCCTGTTTCCCTGCATGAATTTCCAAAACAAGATTCATATTATTTCTGCTTCACGTGTTTGCTAAAGTCACCTCCTACTGCTTGAGGGAATACTGTTTGTTTGTCAGACATAAAGATTGGCAAAGGTTGGTTTATAGAAGTAAGTTGTCCCATATCTTTGGACTAACCCTAACCTTATCACACATTCAGAAATGTTTTTGAAGAAGATGGTTTGTTTGCCTAAATAAGGAAAGAAGAACAAGTGTAAGAGCTGTGCAAAGGTGTATATAGCACACAATATTCTTGTGTCCTATTTAATCTGTTAAAAGCAGTATGTTTGTGTCTGCTTCTTGATGTGTATATATATATATTAATCGTAGAAGTCTAATTAATAAAAGCCTTGCTGATAATGTGAAAGGACTGTATGTCACTGTGGGGAAAAAAAGCATTTGCTCAATTAATAATACTTTCACCTTTGTGCAGTTTGTGCACTCAAGACATATTTATAGACCTGTGAAAGAACCTTTTTCTTCTTTTTAGTAGAGAACATAGAAATTCGCTCTGTTTCTGTGGAGCTCTTGCCTGAGTATCTTTTGCTACAACATAACCTGTCATATATGAGGGAAATGCAGGATTCCATGAATACACCCAAATCAGGCCCTTGCTTGCTACACTACGTATATGCCTGATATCCTTCCCTTAAAACACTAGCCTTGATATTCCAACCCACAGAGCCCTCCTGAGTAAATCCCATGGCGTATCTCATTGTTGTGAGACCCTGGGGTTCAGTGTAGATGGGGAAGTGTGGAAACGGCTTCCTCACTCTTATTACATGTTGGGAGTTATTGGCAGGAAGAGTAAAAAAAAAGAAGGGATTAATAGAACAAGGTCTAAACATGGCTCTGTTTATTAAGGAATGTTGCAGGACAGCCCACTGGCAGGGCTGTGCTGTGATTTGCAGCACAAGGGGAGTCTTTGTCCCATCTGTCAGGGCTCACAGCTCCAGCTCCTGTTGTGCCAGAAGAGCACAGCAGGCAGGCAGCAAATAGAGCTGCCCTGTCTGGAGTTTGTGCCTCTTATCTTTGGTGCTTCTGTTAGCTGTGCTACTGTGTTAAAAAAGAGAGTAAGTCTAATCACTGAATAACATCTGCATATGTGAACTTGAAAATTGCCAATATGTTGAATCCACAAGATTTGTGATTTGTAGCAAAAAGAAAATAAACTGGGTTTGTTGCACTTCATTTTTCCTTAAGAAAATAAAGTGTAAAGACCAACTGTTGATACGTAACTTTATTTATTTGCAAATTTAGGTAGCCAGTTATTTTTATTCCATACCCCTCCAGTTGAGCATTGCCAGGTGTCTTGTCCTCTTGGATCACAGTGATGGCTCTACCGCTGAAACCCTGGCTGCTGGGAGCTCTGCAGTGATGTGCCGTCTGGGAGAGAGGCACACCACTCGCCCACATCTCTGCGAGCCTTCAGGCCCCTGGGAAATGGCAGGAGTTGCTTATTTGCTGTGAGCCAAGAAACCCTGGCCGACAAAACCCAATCCTACACCTGGCAGCGATGCAGCAGTTCTGTGATCCTGCAGGGGCTCCCAGTCAGCTAGTGACCCAGGCTGAAGTGTGACAATGGAGCATAGAGCTGAGCCAGTGAAGTCCCTGCTCTTCCGTACAGAAGTGTTGAGCCCTAGTCCTGTCATCCCAGCCTCCACTAGAGTCCAGTTCCTTCTGTTTACAAGGAAGCCTGTGCCTCTCACTTCTTTTCTTATCTAGACCTTTATTTTTTTCTTTTTTCCCCACTTTCCCTTTAGTTCTTCCAGAAGGTTTGAAGGAACTGTCTTGTGAATCAAAACTTTTTGTCTTCTTATATAACAGGATGAATAATGCGTTTCAGTGGTGGTTTAATATTAAATCATGTACCTGTAGCACTGCTTTATTCTGGTGTGACTCTACGACTTTTTCCCTTCTGGAAGGATTAGTGTGTATTTATGTGATGAGTCGATGCCACAATTTGGGTACATTTCACAGGAGCAAGAGCCGTTTCCAACCTGTGCTCACTGTGAGCATGTTTAATCATATCTGCGCTCATTTGCGGTGTCTGAATTTAGGAATAGGGAAAAATGTATTTAAACATGAAATCTCATGTATGGTGCTGATAGAAAAAAAAATCCTTTTTAGGTTTTGATGGCTGCACTGCAGTAGTAGTTCCTGTTAAACAACTTGTGTATCTTGTCATGCTGTGGCATACTGTTTGCATATGTGTACTCTGAAGATGAGTATTTCTATGGACATAGATTGTTTTAATCTGTTCAATTTCCACCACAAGAAGATAATGATTTGCCTGGTTCAAAGGTAAGAAATACACACCAAAACTGCGTGTTCTGATGAAATGATATTGATTTGTATTTTGTTCAGATTTGCTCCTCTTGTTGTTATGCATATATTTGCCTTTATGATTTCTGACAAGCTATGCAGTTATCTTCTTTTAAAAATTTTTAGTATAAAATACAGGTTCACCAGTGTAATTTTGGTGAACTCCAGTATGGAACACAGACTGATGTTTTGTAAAATGTAATACCAAGTCGAACAGAGTTACAATGTTCTTACATTCTTATTAATGAAATCTGCACTAATCTAGTTTGCTCTGTTTTTAATTTAATAAAAACAAACTCTTGTGATTCAATACCCTGTAAGAAGTGTGATCATTGCTTAATTGACTGTTCAGAGTTTTTATTATGTCATGCTTTGAGAAGGGAAGATATCAAATTTTGCTTTTTAAATGTTTTAATGCACAAAAATGGACTATGGATGTGAGGACTTCAAAGCCTGATTTTCAAAAATGACTGGGTTAAAAAATATGGCTCAGTACATTAAAAAACTTGCAAATGTATAGCATTGAAACTTGCTTTGTTGATGTACTACAGCCTTCAAGAATGGTGATTGTAGGCATTTGTTTTGCCAGTGCTCTGTGCATCTTAGTTGTGACACATCTGCTCGCCTCTGTGTTTTCCAGATCTGATCGACTCACCAAACACAGGCTGCTCTCCCCCTTCCAGCCCCAACCCCTCAAAGAAGGGCAGCTCCATCAACTGGTCCTTTCCAGACAAAATCAAGTCTCCCGGAACTGTGCGGAAGCTCTCCCTGAAGATGAAGAAGTTGCCAGAGCTCAGCAGGAAGCTGAGCGTGAAGGGGGCTCCGAGCAGCAGCGTCCAGCCCGAGCAGCAGCCCTCGTCCCCAAAGAGCAGTGGGAGCAGCAGTGGGGCCGAGTCCAGCCAGAGGCGCCGCCCCCACCCTTCTCCTGGGGCGGGCGCTGCGGCCAGCAGGAACGTCATCTCCCGTTACCACCTGGACAGCAGCGTGTCCACCCAGCAGAGCTTCAGCAAGAAGAAGAGCAGCCGGCGCTCCAAATCGGCCAGCAAGGGCGGCTACCTCAGCGACGGGGACTCCCCCGAGCTGGTCGCAAAATCGGGCAAGCACAATGCCGAGAAGGCTGGCAAGGGGAAGGAAGCCCCAGTGAGCTGCACACAGAGACTCCCTGGCACAGAGATCGACATCGACGCTTTCCGGCACTACAGCTTTGTGGACCAGCCCAAGTGCTCACACTACATCTCCGGGCTGATGAGCGTGCATTTCTACGGCGCGGAGGACCTCAAGCCACCCCGCATTGACTCCCGGGATGTGTACTGCGCTATCCAGGTGGACTCAGTCAACAAGGCCCGCACTGCACTCCTGACCTGCAGGACCACCTTCCTTGACATGGACCACACCTTCAACATTGAGCTGGAGAACGCCCAGCACCTGAAGCTGGTGGTGTTCAGCTGGGATCCCGCTCCCCGGAGGAACAAGGTTTGCTGTCACGGGACGGTGGTCCTCCCCACGCTCTTCCGCGTCACCAAGACCCACCAGCTGGCCGTGAAGCTAGAGCCCCGGGGCTTGATCTACGTGAAGCTGACCCTGATGGAGCAGTGGGAGAACTCCTTGGACAGCCCCGAAGGTGACCATGACCCTGTGGTGTTTGGCGTGGAGGCCTGGAGGGTGGTGGAACGCGAGAACGCTGGGCTCATGGTGCCCCTACTGATGGAGAAGTGCATTACTGAGATCGAGAAGAGAGGCTGCCAGGTAAAGAGTTCTCATTTCTTTATTTTGACAGGGTTGGCATTTGAGTTATCCTGGGTGTTTTAAGGCATATCTCAAAGCATTTTGGTTAAAATTGCAGTTTTTATTTTTACAAAGCCAGCACAAACATTGCTGTTCTTTTTTGTTAAATTCTAACCAACTGTATTTAATCAAAAATCTTCGATCATGTTATGTGTTGTTAGATTTGCACTTTCAAAGCTTTAATCTTAATGATAGATCATTTTCTTCTGGAACAAAGAGCTTTGAAGATCTCTGTGTTATTGTGTGTATCTATGACCGGTTCAAACCCTCATTTAGGGTGTGACACAGGACACTGTTTTGCAAACATTAGCCCCATGTGCTGCCAAAACAACAGAAGATTTTCCATTGTTTCAGAGACAAAGCTGCTAACTGCTTATTCCACTGAGAAATGTTTTCTTCTCATTTAAACTTGACCTCTTCCTAGCAAGAACTGTACAGTTAAAATATAGGTTTTGTCTTCCTTCTACAAGACTGGACTTGTTACTACCCATCTTAAGTACCTATCTTCTTGTCATCTGTCCCACACATGAAGAAGCTCTTTGTGTCCTAGGATAGGCTCTCCAGGTTAACTCAGGGACATTTGGCAGATCCTTGCAGTGCCAGCGTAGTTTGCGTGTTGCTATTCTGTAGTCTGCACCACCTGTGACATTTGTTTTTCTTCAGGCTTGGCAGTCTGACAGGTCCAGCCAATTTTGACTCTTTGTGTTGATTCAATAACGGCAATCCCCAAGACTATGACATTGAATTGCCTGCGTCACTTTCTTCTGTAAAAAAAGTGTTTTTTAGTGATTAGATTTGTTATTGTCGGGTTTTGGTGATGTTTAGACAACAGGGAGTATTGACATCCCTACCCTAATCCAGTTAGACCTATTACATAACACTAGCTTTGCCTATATTAGTCTATTTAGAATTAATTAGTTGCTTTAAACATCACTTCATTCTAATTAAGGCTAATTTTCTTTTTGCTTATCCTCCAGTATCAAAATAACTAAATGATTTATTCCTTTGCTCATTTTTCTCATTGTCCTGTTAGATCTACATTTACTTATAGCCTCACTCGGAGATTCAGACTGTTCAGAACAGCCCTAGACCATCCAGAAACAATGTGAAACAGCTGGAAAGCTTTTCAGATAGCTCCAGGCATTCCTGATAGGCTGTATAAAGCTATTTAAGCTATGAGCTAGATGCTAGAAGGCCTTGTCTAGCAGGCCACAGTTCCATGTGCAGTTAATTCTAGGAGCTCATCCAGCTCTTTCTTGAAAGAAACCAGTATACAGTATTGTCTTCAGCAATGTGACTGGGTTGTTCCATATGCCTGGAACACTGTATAATGACATCCTCCTGTTCTTGGTTTTAAATAACCTTCCATGTAGTTTCACTTCATTGGACACTTTAAGACAGTGGTTCTGAAGAGCTCGGAGTAGCTCCAGACAAAAAAAAATATTTTTGCACTCATAATAAGCCAGTGCCATTTTCTTTTACTTCTGTGATCTTTATCTGCATTGCATTCTGGAATAAGATAACCGTGAGGGAGTAATCAACTTAACTGATATCTAAGGGCAGTTACTAAAGTGGTTTATTCCCTGAGCCTTCAGGACACGGGGGTGAGGACTGCATTTCACCTTTGATTGATCTAGGAGGAGTTCTGTAATGTTATTGATGTTGTAAATTAAAGTGTCAGCTGCACTTTGCAGAGCCACTGATGAATTAGCTGGCTTTTGCTGCAGTGTTGATGTATAGTGCCTTTGTTTAAATGAAGGGGAGAAATTTGTTCTGCTGTTGAGATAATTATGTTGAACAATTTTGACGGAGAAATTGCTTCAGAATTTGTTGTCTCTTGGGCATGTTTCTCCTGCCAAACAGAAGGACTGTGACATCTCATTGACTTGGAACATGTTTCTTTCTATTGTTTTTTAACAGTATTCCATCTAATTAGAACGCAGATATTTTTTTCTGTTTTCCTTTCCCGCTGAAACATACTTTTGGAAATGGAATGTGTCGGTTTGCACAGTGACCTGGTGCCGATGTGCTGCCTCATACTTTTATACTCTTGAAGCCACTGCCACTGGAGCAAGACTCTGCCCCTGCGTTACTTAATTAGAGTCGGGACGCCAGCAATAAAACTGTCTGGCCAGGGTTCATATACTCTCCTTCATGGCATTGCTGCGGGCTGCTTTTAGTCTATAAAGCAAATTTATCAGCTGCAAGCTGATGGCCTATCCTTTAATCCTGAGAGCTCTTAGTATTAATTAGAAGAGCATGGAGCCCTGGAAGCTGAAGACAAAGTGGAGGACAGACGTGGGATGTTATTAAAACCACAGGAGCCCTGGTTTCCTCACGTCAGTGTCGGAGCCAGGAGGGGATTTCGGGGCTGATCAGGAGGAATTTATAGGTTGTGTCACAAAGGAATGTAAGTGAAACTTATGACATTTATTTAAAGATAATGGGTTTTGGAACTGTGGACAAAAATCTAAATTTCATTTTTTAAAAATCACATTTCCCTGCGTAGAAAGCTCTTTGTGTCGGCATAGCAGTCAGTGCTGAAAGGATGCCACAGGCTTTTGCGGATCATGGGTGCGTTAACTCATCAAACAATTTAATGATGAAAAAACATGCTAGGCAGATGTTTGTTATGTTTAAAAAAAGTTGTGCATCAGTACTAAGGATAAGGTTTAACACCTAGCTGTTGTTGTGCCAATTATTATCATTTAATTTTCTTACAACTTGCCTGCAGAAGTCTCTCATATTAATTTTATAAGGCCAATAATGAATTTATCAGATATATTCTTCTTGTGACTGGAAACGTGATAGTTCATGGTTCATTTTATTAGCTAGTGGCGATTGTGAGGTTTTTTCTCTTCCCACCATGGAGGCTACCTGTGTTCAGAGACCAGTCTAGCATTTTCAGACTAGACAGGAGAAACTCCTAAAGATGGACCAGAACTTGGAACCATTTGCTCAACCAAGATGGCAGCCTGGCCCAAGTGGTCACAAACCCTTTCAAAACCTTCTTATGACCTTATTCACCAATTGCAGTAAACCTAGTCAATTTCATCAGCAAACAAAGCCTTTTCCGGTTTAGACCTGCATATTTGTCATTTCTTTTTTCATGCCTGCATGGGTCATAAACCTCTATGAGAAACGTGATCTGTCACGCACAAGCTGCTCCAAGTCAAAAGCGGTTTGGTCAATTAATCTGTATAGATATAATTCTCATACAAGAGGAATTTGCTAACTTTGTTGACCCTTTTTGAAACACTGGGATCATTTGTTATCTTTTGCTGAGTTTGCCTGGTCCATTCTCATTGTAAGTATAATTTTATGAACTTGCCTCGCCAATCTTTTTTATACTATTATTCAGATTTGGGCGGCATTTACTGGTTTGCTCCTTCAATGATAATAGTGCGTTGGTCATGCCAAGGGATTGTATGTTCAGAGGAGATCAGCACCGAGTGGATCTGTTGGAATAAAAAGTGCAGGTTTCAGTGCACTTCTCCACAGTGTGACATGCTTGGTTGAAAGTTTATCAATCCTTGCATTCTGGTTAAGTTATTGAATAAAAAGGCTTTCTTCAGTCTAGATATACTTGTAGCTGCACCACTTCAGGAAGTAGGAGTTCAGCACAGGAAATGTTTCTTTGTTCTTAATTATTGCAGCGTTGGGCGATTATTTCCTCTGGATGATACAGATTGCTTGCAGCCTCACAGATGCATTATGAAAGCACAACACGGATGCACCTGTATGCTGCAGAGCAAGTGGAACATTTTCTGCAGAAAGCAATTCTACACATCTACTTAAAGATGTGTGGTCATTAAATTCCTTGGCTACTTTTATGCAAAACCTGCATGTTAGGGCTTCTATGTAGCTGTGCTTATACATTGGTTTTATTTTCTTGAGCAATATTTAATCTTTAACTTGTTCTCATTCAGAAGTGTCTATGTATAGAAATACAGACTTAAATGTTTATTTCACAGTACTACTGTAAATATGTTGTTACTTCTCCAAATGAATTTCTGAAAACTTTTTGCTACAACTCTGAATTGATAGACACTTCCAAGTTATAAAATGAAAAAGAAGCAGACTAACAAACTACTTTTGTTTCTCTTTTATCACAATTGAGGTTTACTGTGATGCTCTAAAGCTCCAGCTTCTGTGCCAGTCAAGCCCTGAGGGCAGCCACCTCAGTACAAACATTTTCAGCCAGGAAAAGTATAAACAGACGTGTTCAACCTGGAAAGATTGAGTTTCCATTATTGCCATAGCAGTATAATCCATTCTGACTTGCTTTCAGCTGAGCTTGAACTTGCTAACTCATTTCGACACTTAAAAGGTTAAATCCACTGACTATTTTTCCTTTAGGACCTCCTTATTTTTTCACCTTTGAAGATACCACAGGCTGGCCCTAATAAACACAACCAAGGCCTGAGCCCCAGCAGGACAGCAGTAAGCTTCTTGTCATGTAGTACATCTCAGAATAAAAGCAGATAAGACTCCTAAAATAAACAGAACTCCTGCTTGATTGCATGAACTCCTGGCTCACAGAACTTGGCATCACTAGCTTGGCACAATAAAGTAAATAGATCAGCTTTGTTTTCACCTGATGTTCTGTTAAATTGTGTGCCCTTCTGAAGTCAAGGACTTGCTTGTGGAGAATAAGCCTATGCTGTTATATATTTCTAAAAGAAAAACTGCTTGTTCTTTGTCACAGTCTCAATAAAGCTATGATAGAGACCACACTGGTTGAATATATGTAAACAACATAACCTTTAAACTGTCTTCCTGATGTTTGTATATTATTCTATATTTTAATGCAGCATGACGTACTGTTTATATTTTAAGTTGTTCTTTCTGAAATTAAACTCGGGTTTTGCAAGAACCCCATCATTTTTTGAATGATAAATATGATAATGTTTCAGGTTATGTGTACATTTGAAATAAGTTAGTTAGGAATTATTAGTGTTGCTTATTATCATTCAAGTGAACTAAAAACTACAACATTCGGGAATTTATTTCATTACAGTGAGTGTTTGACGAATTATTATAGCAAGACCTCTATGCTGCATAAAACCTTTAACTGTTTAAAATAAACTATTAGGTAAAAAAAATCATGCTTATATGCAAGATAAATTTAATTAGACTATAAATTTAAATGTTATGTAAAAAAAGCAATTTATTTACGGATGTCTATAGGTCTTATGAACTAGGTCACGTGTCTTCTGCCTTGCTAAAGAGCTTTTCTTTGCACGCTAGTGTTGGGTGTCCAGCTGCACCACCCCTCTCAGGTGTGAGCAGAACGGATGAGCTTTGTCGGTGGTGCAAGCAGGACAGAGAAATGGGTCAGTCCCTCTTTTGTCTGCAAAAAAGCCCAGTGCTTTTGCTAGTTCTGCCGCCTCGGTGCCCTGGAGTGAACCATTTGTTTCTGCGTTGCCAGGTTGTGGGTCTGTACCGCCTGTGTGGCTCGGCGGCAGTGAAGAAGGAGCTGCGCGAGGCCTTCGAGAGGGACAGCAAGGGGGTGGAGCTCTCCGAGAGCCAGTACCCAGACATCAATGTCATCACAGGTACTGTCTACTGTCCCCAGCCTTGTGCAAACAGGACACGCTTGGCACTCAAGTCAGTCCCCCTGCAGAAAATCCCTTGAAATAAAACTTTTAAATCCTCTTCCTGTCATCATCATAATGAACTTTGAAAGCAATCATCTCAAAGTGCTTTGATGAACGTCTCATAATTCTTAAACTTTCATCAAAGGGACAGTTTTCAGACGTTTCACATGTTTGTGTTCCTGTCTTGGCCAGGATGTCCCACTGACGCTCATTCGATTATTTATGATAACAGATTTACATTGTGGGGATATTAATACATCTGTTAGTGAAGAGTTACTTTTTCCCTGACAGAAGAGGAAGGCTATGGTGGCCAACAGAGGCCTGGGCTTATTGTTTTTGGGAAAAGGCCCACAATGCAGTTTTGCATCATGTCTGCTTAAATCCACATGACTTGGCGTGTCAGGGTAAAGCACACAGTTAACAGTTGAGCAGGCCAGGAAAAAAGAGTGAGCGCCAAAGTGGATTGTTGGGTTTTGCTTGCTGTCCAAATTTGTTCTGTGGGGTGGGTGAGTCCTGCAGAGAGCTGGGGAGAGGTGGAGATTAGAAGACACAGCAGTTAACAAGCAGGAGAAACTGAAAGGTGAAGGGTGAGCACTGGTGTGACAAGACTAATTTAAGAAGAACAGGAAGTGAAAAGGAATTATCCCAAATCTAACAGCTGTCACGAGCAGCCATTCTGGGGACATTATTGTGAAGAAGTGCTGTTATTTCTCACCTATCATCAAATACTGAAATATGATGGATTTAGAACAAGTGATTTAATAAGTGTATGGATTTATTGAAGCGCCATAATTGTGACAGCTGTGTGCTTTTAAACCTCTTTGTAAGTTCCTTGATATTTGTTTTTAATAGTGTTCTTAATGAACAGAAATGAATGTTACTATCTCAGTCATGACCTTTCTTAATCCGATCACTGCTCAGGGCTGGCTTGACGTAGGCTTCATTTAATTGGCCTGAAGTTTGGGTTTCTCTGTTACACTAGTTGATTTGCTGGCAATCCAGTTTTCATGTGAGGAGAGGGAGTGGGCTAATTCAGAGTGATGTACTCTAGGGCACATAAGGACTTGATTTTGCCCTCAGGGTTGCTTGTGCTGTCTAATTGATCAGTCAAACTTCTGTATCGCTACAAGATACAGAAGATATACAAATTTAAGTATAGTAGTTAAGAGGTATGATGAGTATTTTTTATGGTTTCATTGTGCAAACACTTTCCTGGGATTTTTTCACTAAAATAGTTAGGAGAATGTGTTTACAAATATCTTTAATAATGTAAACATTACTTTTTTATTCAGGTTTTCTATTCAGGAGTGAAAGAAGGTTCAGTTTATTCTGCCTGTCAGTGTAGGACATTCCCTCAAGCCCCATGATGCATCTGATTGTTTTCTTCTGGACAGATTCCAGAGCAGAGATACATAATATGGTGACTAAAATTTTACACAATATTCTAAATGAGCTTATAAACCCATTATACAGTTTTAATAGAACATCTCTTGATTTAAATTCTATACTTTAAGTTATATATTCTAACATTTAGTATGCCTTTTTAATTGCTCTTGAACATTGTCTTGAGATGTAAAGATGTAACTTACTGAACAGATGTGCACATAACATCACATTGGTTCTTCTTAGATGTTGTTCTAAGGTTGCAGGTGCAGCATGAAGCAGGCTTGGAACCTTCCCCTCATAGTGAGACCTGGCTGTTCTGCACAGGGGGAGAGAGTATCGTCATGCTGTCGCTTAAACATTCCTTTCATCTGAAAGTTCTGCAAAAAGTCCTTCAGGATTTCCAGTCTTACAGAAGCATGTACTGTATGTTTGGTTTTGAGGGATAATTTAGGTCATTACGAGCTGGTCCCTCATAAATGAGCTTAGTTTGAAAACCCAGAAAGCATCTCTGTTGTACATAGGAGTGTAGAGAAGGGTATTTTTATTAAATTGCAAATGTTATTTTGAAATGATATGATGTACATATTCATTAGGTAATGCTTAACTGTAGTAAGCAGTAACTATTCTGAAAGTGCTGTCTTTGATGCTTGTCTCGCCTAGTCCTACTTATGCAGGTACAAGCTGCAGTTCTGTGAACTGTTATAAGATCACGATGTCACTAATTTTCTCTAACAGACTACAGGGCACAAAACACTCCTTAAACATATTTCTGGCATGCAAACAGATGTAGTTGCTACACCTGGTAGTAATTGCACAGGCATTATATATAGGGTCTTATCAGTGTTTGAATATAGGCCAACAGCAAAATAAACCTCAGCAATAAATTCTAAATAGTGCAGAAATAAAGAGCTGCTGTGAAACAGCCTAGAAGCATTTTATTGTGACGAGAAGCTGAATGTGTTTTGGCTTGAGTAGTGTTTTCCAAGGCATATATCTGGAAGAGGGGCTAGGTGAAGGATATATTCCAGGTCTTGCTCATCCTCAGTGAGCATTACAAGTCATTTTGGGATCAATTAGGTACAGTTGCTTGTAGATCAAAGTTGCATGTAGGGAGGATACCAGTTTTTCTGCTCAAGGATCATCATTCTCATGGTCACTGGTTTATACCAGTACATCCTTGCATTTGCTTCCTGCTCTGTAAGCAGCTGACAGAGTCTATCTCAAAATGAGATAAACACAATCTTTGGCCTAAGAAAGATCTTGTACAGCCACAGCAAATGTAGGAAAGTATTCTCTACCTTTCATTAAGAACAGGACAAAACAAAGCTGATATAGTATTTAATTAGACAAGTCTACAAAGAAGATTCCTGGGAACTTTAAATGGTTTAAACCTGTTTTTATATAAAAGACAGTTGTAAGGACTGAGCTTAATAGTATTATTGATGCGTTCACCCTTTCAAAATAAACCTAAATACAAATGAATATAGTATTTTGTTTTTTACTTTAATCCCCTTTATAGTAGAAATCTGCAGCCGTGCTTATAGGTAATCGGATTTACTGTGAATATGTGGAGCTCCTGCAGGAAGCCCACCAGGGTGACCAGGTGGTTAAACACCTGCAGGAAGCCCACCTTGCTGTGTTGCTCCAGGCAGGGTAACCAGGCTGTTATTACAACCTTCCTACTTGCCATTGCAAACAAAAGGCTAATCACCCTCTGAAACAGAGTCAACACACAGCTGAATTAATCTAAGCTAATGATTTACTTTCACATAAAGACACCTTTCTCTACAGACCAGGTCACATAAGCAGAGGGGCTTTTGTGTTTATATTAAAGCCAACTGTTGTCATAATTACAGATGGAGACACCTAATGAAATAATGGGGAAAAGCAGTGCATCATGCTATAACTTAAAGAAACATACATTTTCAAGCACTTTTGGAGGGTTCTACCCAAGTCCCTGCCTGCTTATTTTAACAGTGTGAGTGATCTTGAAGTAAACCAAGGAGAAACTATAGTGATGCCTCCAAATGTTGGATATCCAACAGTTATAAACAGCAGGAGTATGTCTTATGGGCCTCAAATCATCAGCAAGCAAAAAGCAATGGCTGTCGGATAGTCATCAGGTTTCAGTCAATTTTATTCCTATATAGCATCTTTCAACTGAAAATTCTTACATTCGGAGTGTAAGGAAAAATGTATAAATTATGACATCAAAAGAAAGAATTACATCAGGAATTTAAGGCTATTGTGAACACGTAAATCTTGAGGCAAGATTTGAAAACGTCAGCAGAATGTTCATTTTTAATATGGCCATGAACAGTATATCCAAAACAAGAGGCTACTGCTGAAAGGGCTTGGACGATGTTGATGTTTCCACAGACACTCCATAATGACACATATTCATTATTTTTGTACCAAGTCTGGATTTATTTTGTCCGTTGGTATCTGAGCAGAAGCAGTTTGTGTGATGGGTTGCATTTCTCAAAGGGATTTATAACCCGTCACGGGAATCAACTTTTCAACAACATTTTTAAAACCAGTTGTTGTCCCAGCCACGTCGTGAGGGTCTGATTTGGCTCTGTGATGCGAGTGATTAGTGCAGCTCATTTGCTCATGTTTGCTGTTATTAACCAGACACTGCGGTGATCGGGAGAGCCTAGAGCCTCCTGGAGTTTCAGTTTTGGAAATAACACGATGCATAAACAACATAAAGATACATTACATAGCTGCAGTAAAACAAAAAAACAAACCAAAGCACTGATATCCAGAAATTAAGGTTTGTTTTTTACAAAACTAAAAACTGTCAAATGTCAAATCTTGCTGGTAAGTCCTAGGCTGCTTCTTGGATTCATTTGAAAGCTGATACACAAGAACAAAGGAACACCCTCAACACTTTTACAAGTTCTGATCATATGAAATCATGTTTAAACCTACATGAGGTTTTTTTTTTAATGAAAAGATTTTTAACCATGTTTATCATTTGAACACATGTCTCTGTAGTTGGCATTCACTATCTGTCAGGAGAGAATCCTCCGGTGTGAGATGGCCTTGGGAGCAGCCTTGGGTCAACTTATAGCCCTGGGCTGGTGTTTAGTTAGCTTACTGGGTTGTTTTCTCTTGCACGAAAGTCAGGTTATCTTGCTACTCATCCTGCACATCACCAGCGATTTACAATAAAGTTTCATATTCTTTAAGAAGCACAGGCTGAAGGTCTTTTGTGCTTTCTGACATGTTTGAACAGCTGTGCAGTCTTGAGCAACCATGTGCTGCATTGTTCCCATACTGCTGCCGAGCTGAGACACCAGTAAACAATGTGTTTTCCTGATTCAAGCCCCTGAAATAAGGAAACACTTATATAAAATGTAAAGTAACAAATGTACTTACTATTTCCTCCAGAGAAAGTTTAAAGTAGATGTCTGTAACAAGTTACATTACATCTTCAAGCAAATTAGATTAAAGAATGGCTTTCCTCAGTGATCAGGCTAAGCAGAAGATGAGGGCTGCTGTTCTCCAGCAATGCATTGATGCATAGTCTCTGGTTGTTTCTAATCTTTCATGGCATTTACGTCCTTCACTTCATTGTAAGGTGATTATGGAGATAATGCTAAGAAGTTTAAGGGGGACAGATTTATCTGATAAGCTCTTAGCTTCCACTGCCCTTGGCATGGGATGAAAGTCTTTTTTTTACTGCTGTCTTTACTCCTAGAAGGGGTGGTGCCTAGTTAGAGCATTGCTTAATAATCCTGACGACTCTCGATTTAACAGCTAGTCAGGCACTTGGCAACCAGAGGATCTCCACGGGTGCCCTGAGATGGCAACGACATTCTAAACAGGTCAGGATGTTTAAAGCTGAATGTAAAAAAGAAATGTGTTGAGTCAACTCATCTGGACCTTTAAGACATTTCCTCTATGTGTTGCATCTTTGCAGCACTGCCTGTTTTCTTAACCCAAAACCACAGATGTCTGTCAAATAAAATTTCAGAGGGCATTTCGACAGTGCAGGGATATTTAGACTCATTGCTTAAAAAATGATTACCTTGCTTTTCTTTCCTACTAAAGGAGAGACATGCCCATCATTTTACACTGATTTCTGATTGGCTGGGCTCAGGTATGATATGTGATGTGGCCAGACACCATCATCATATTTGAGCAAGACCTCGTCAACTTCTGGATAACAGGAAGAAAAAACAGTAACAGGGTTTGGAGTCGGCTTCTAATATCTAATGTAGTCGTGAATAACAAATAGAGTAAATCCACTTAGATTTGATTTGTCTTTCAGATCTCAATCAGAATGGTGTTAAGTAGTAAAAGCTGCATGCACAGCATCGGTGTCCACTTTTAATAGCTATTCCCTTGTCAGCTGTAGCTAAACTTTTCCCTGACCTCACAGTGCCTGTTTCAGAGCAACCATGGTAATGTTGTTTGATGGCTTCTAGGTAGAATATCTCAAATTTAGCTTGCCTCAGTGTCCAGTGTTTCTTTCACAAGCAGGCCCTTAATAGTGAATCATGCCAAAAATTACAGTTGAGAATGCTAAATAATTGTTTGTTTCTGAAACTCCAAAGGATATTGAAACAGTTATGTGGTAAGGATTGTAAGTGCCTGAATGTACTCTGCAGGATCCTTTCAGAAGCATCTCATAGAACAACAAAACTGCGAAGGTCAGCCATAGTTTAATTATTGATGGTCCTGGAATCAGTCCAAGTACTTGGGTCAGGCATCTTTGATCCAGGTCTTGTATTTGAAGCTCATGTTTGCAGTGTTGTGAATAACTTTTTTCATGTTATTAATATTACACATATCCTTTCATTTCTTTCCCAGTCTGAATCAGAGAAGCTCATGCATTCTGTTGTGTTTATCAGGCTTGATTATTGTATTGGAGTGCTTGCAGGGGTATCCAGAAATGTTCTTAACAGGTTGCAGCATGCTCAGAACTCAGCTGCTTGGATATTAACTAAAACAAAAAGGAGGTTATATCACCATTACCTGCATTATCTTCATTGCTCTCACTCCCTGTGCATTTCAGGATTTTGTTGCTGCTTACCTTTCAGAGCTTGAACTGTGTGGCTCCTGACTGCATCTGAGAGCAGTTAACTCCCTAATGTTTTAGTGAGGTCTCTCACTGATTGAGATTCAGTCTTGGGCTTCTTTCAGTTTCCCAAATAAGGCTCAGTGCACAGGGAGGCCTTGCTTTCTGTCCTTGGAATTTTTTCCATCTCATATTGGTTCTTTCAAGTCAGTCAGCAGTTTCAAACCCCATCTAAAATCTGACTTTTTTTGCTTTAGGTTTGATTCCAGATGGGCCAAATGGCCTGTTTTTGTTTGTAAATTTTTGTTGTCTCATTTGGTTTAGTTTACTGTCTTACTTTGTGTTTCTGTTCTATTGAGAAATGCTTTGAGATGATGCATCTGGAAAGGTGCTAAATAAATATTTATTAACAGATTCTAAGAAGTGTTGCAAAGGACCAGAGGTCATTAAGCCCATCTAGCTTATGTGGTTGTGATCCACATACTGTGGGGGAAAAAAGGATTGATAAGGAGTATTTATTAAGCATTATTCTCAATCTTAAGACATGTTTTCGTGTCTTTTGTGTAAAACTCAGTTCCTTGTGCAGAAGCTGTTATGGGTGATCCCCAGACTGTGTTGGCACTCATGCCATCCAGAATCATGGGTTCATTTTTGGGGTTTTTGTCTTCAAGGTGTCCTGAAGGACTATCTGAGGGAGCTTCCCTGTCCCCTGATAACAAAGCAGCTGTATGAAGCAGTGCTGGAGTCCATGGCAAAGAGGCCTCTGCGGATGGGTGCGCGGGGGTGTGAGAATGACCCCAGTGACTCTGAGCTCACGGTTGGCCTCCTAGACTGTTTGCCAGATGTGGAAAAGGTAAAAACCCTTTTGTCCTACTGTGGGGAGGGTTTGACAGCTCAGTAGAAAAATACATATCTGATGTCTTTCTCTCTCTTGAACCAAGGCCCAGGGCATCACCTGAGTTGACTGTATTAAGTGGATCAGCTAACTTTTTATAGAGAAACTGCCTGTAGGCAATTAGGGTCTTAATTATAGGCAGGAGCTCAAACCACAGAAGGAATTTGCCACACTAAGCTCTTCATACCATTACTGAATTGTACTATTCCAAAGTACCTGTCAGGTGGCTTGAAGGGTAGGATTGAGAGACATTGGAAAAACTTAAATGCTGCCATCAAAAATACTCTGAATTTTGATATTATGCAAAAGCCAAAAAGGATTTGTAATTATTTTGTGATCATGGCAAGGGTGTTAGTTCCTGTACAAGAACTAAAAACATGATCAAGTCCATCTGTGTGCAAGAATAAAAAGATTTTATTTTTTCCATTTGGGATTTTTCAGTACAGTAACAGTGTAGCATGTCCTGGCTCACACCCGGGTGGAACAGTGCGTGTGGAGAGCCGCACTGCAGGCTGTCCTGTAAGGTGTTGCTGGATTGGATGCTTGTGTGCAGGCGCGTTTCCTTGTGGAGCTGTGTTCTGTGGTGCATCATTGTTTTCTGCTCCTTGACATTCCTGAAATACCAGCAGTTCTCACGGCCTGTTTTGGACTGAGGGGATGCAGGTGCTGCCAGACTAAGAGGCTCTTGTCTCGGACTGGCCTGTAGTGCCACAGCAAAGACATGCCGGCAGGCTGGGCTGATTGGCACAGCTCCCTTCCTGCTGCGGCAGCTGCACTGCAGAGGATGTTCATGCTGAGCCCTGTAACACTTTACCTAATCAATTCTTACAAAAAAGGCAAGGCAAACACTGAACTTCTGAACTGTCTGGACTTGTATCACACATCCTAAAAAAAGGCAAACATGATTCCTGTGAGAAAGGACTCCTTTTCATTTTTTCTATACATTTTAAAAATCTTCTGGTACTCAAATATTTTTGTAATGGCAGTACATTACAGTTTTTCCTCACTGGCTGTAACCTTTTCATTTTTTAATGGACATCCTAGGCTACTCTGAAGATGTTGTTGGATCACCTGAAGCTGGTGGCATCATGCCAGGAGGTGAACAAGATGACATGCCAGAACCTGGCAGTCTGTTTTGGGCCTGTCCTGCTCAGCCAGCGCCAGGAGGCCTCTAGTCACAGCAACCGGGTCTTCATTGACTCAGAGGAGCTGGCCAGTGCCCTGGACTTCAAGAAGCACATCGAGGTGCTGCACTACCTCCTCCAGCTCTGGCCAGGTATGATCCTTCACACACCCGCTCTGCAGATTGCAGACTTTTATACTCACAGTGTGCCTTGGAGTTGAGCACAGTACACAATGTACAATAGCACTGCTGGAGTTTGTAGGAGAGGTAAATGCCCAAGACCACTGCAGTTTGTCATTCTGTGTCTAGTGGATGCAAACTGCTGGATCACAATTTTCTGTTTAAGTTTGCTCCTTGTTTACTGCAAACTTTATTGTGTTCAGGAAGACCTTAAAGGGAGATGAAAGTCAAAACTAAAGTTTTGTGATTAGCTTTTTGATGTTAGAGCACATAAATAAAAAAAAAAGTTTGATGCATGTGTGTGTTAAATGTTATCTGGTGAAAAAATCTGTGTTTTGATTTTGACATTCATAGATCAAAGGTCCCAGATTGGAAGAAGTAGTTCGAAAATGGATGGATAAATTAAGTTGCAAAAGGGCAAATTACAAATTGGAAACTAAGTAGATGACTTGGCTGTGTGCGTGTTCTCCACAAGGAGAGAGTAGAAGTAGCAGTTGTCTGTGTGTTTCCTGTACACTGTATTAGGCTTAGAGCATTAATAAGCCACCTTTGTATATAGCACCAAATTTCATGTCTTCTCAAGGCTCAGTATGGGAACTGTGCCAGAAGCTGTTTGCTTCTCTTCTAACCTGGAAGGTGTTTTACAGTATGTGAGGTGCTTTTGGCAAAGCTTCAAACCTAATAACGTTGTGGACATCTGTAGAGAATCCTAGCATAAACCTTTACATTTTTCTCTGAACTTCTAACTGTTTTGGTCCCAGTTAGAAAGGTTCCTCTTCACACTGGGGAAAAAAAGGGGATATGTCGCTTTTCTCCGGTTTCAGTCAGGGGTATATTTGGGGAGCAAACTGAAAAATGACACGCAGTCCTGTTAGTAGGCAGGATAATATTCGCTCTTCAGCCACTGTTGATGTATACTGCAGTTAGGTCTGCGTCTGTGTTGACGGTTTCTGCACCAGTAATGTCAGGAGTATCTTTGGTGCTCTGGAGAAGGAGAACCACACAGGCCCTCTTTTCATTACACCATGACAAAGAATTACATTTTTTAAAAAGAAATCCTAATTTAAACAGGACATCCATTTGTTATTGTAATTTTGTTGTTTTCCAAAATGACTTTGGATGTCATCAGAGGTTTGTCTTGATTTCAGGTCATGTATGTCTTTCAGAACATTCCTTGAGTAATGATTTGGCACTGTGATCTTTTCACCCAGTCCTGTGTGCAGGGGCAGCAGTCCTGAGCATCAAATCCACTCACATTAGGTGACCTGTATTCTGGTAACACCAGGGCTGGTCTGTTACAAAGTACCTCATCTGTATCAAAGGGAAATCTTTCATTATGGATTTGCTATGGTGACCACTAAGAAATCTGGTACCTTGAGGCAGATGATCGTGTAAGGTTCCTGTTTGTGAGCAGGAATGATCTGAATTATGAGAATTATCACTACCTGTCCTCTTCCCAAATTCCAGAACGATAAATAAGGTCTAGCGCTTGGTATGAGTGCTGCACTCCCCTGAAAACAATCTGCACTTCTTTACAATGCCCACAGTCATTTAAACTTGTACAAAAGAGATCTGGTGAAATAATTCAGTGAAAGCATTTGACAAACACATTTTTCAGTCTAGCCTGTATCAGATAACTTTAATCTCCATTTGCTGTTTGGGTTTGCATTAATGATTGACTTGTCATGTGATGGAAGAGTGAATTATTTATTTTCAGTGTAACTGTAGACAGTGAAAGGAAACCAGACCCGCTTGGTCTCCGTAGCGCTCAGTGAAGTCGGAGCTCTGGTTTCCTCGGTGTGCTGGGGCTGCTTGAGGAGGCACGTGAGGGGAAGGATATTTTTAGCCTGGCCTGCCCATGCTGCCATGTGAACTGCTGGGTGATCATTACCCTGTGTGCCAGGGTTAGCAGCCACTGGAGAGAGCAGCCTGTAATTCAGACTTGGCAAGCGTGGTAGGATCTTAATGCCCCCTCATGGAGTTAGTTAGCTTTGCCTTTTACAACAGGTTTATTCAAGTTGTCCTTATTGAATGGTATTTTAAAACAGAACTGTTTTTTCATGCCATTGGTTAAATCTTTCCTTGATACAAGGATCAATTTTCCAGTTGAGTTTAATTGCTCAGATTGATCCTATTTTATTTTGTGTCTGTTTACATCATAACTATCATCAAGGTCAGAACATCCATGATATTTTAGAGACCTAATTAAGGAGCGAACACACGCAGAAGATGTACACTAGTGGTTTGTTCTGAGAATCCCAGAGGGAACGGTGCTTCCAGAGACAGATGTTGGGGCAAAGAAACTGCTGTGTCTCTGTAAGCTCTTCCTTTTGCATGGATTCAAGCATAACTTGGGAGATGCAGCACTGTGTGTTAACATGTCTGCCATTCCAGAGAATCTTCATCCACCAAGAGGATCACCATTTTTATGTTGAATGTTTTGCTAAAAGTATCAGCTTTCATTCAAAACATTTTCTGTACCATTCACTGTAGGAAACGGCTAAAGATGGCGGAAAGCGTTAGTTACTTCCAGGGTGTAAAGCAGAGTACAGGTAAATGGGACATGGCTTTGTCTGAATGTTCATGCAGAAATCAAACTAGCAGCAAAGAAAATCTTAAGAACTGGAATGGATTTGTGATGTGGTGGCTTTGCTGCATTGCTTTCTTTGCAAAGGACTTTTTGTGTTGGCATCAGTTCTCCCATGCCCGATTGTTATTAGAGCACCGCGAGGCTGGCATATAACCTTTAACACTGCAGTGCACCTCTGTGAGTGAGGACCATCTTTGGGTGGTTTACTCCACCTCTCCTGTTCTTCAGCACTTGAGCTTTATTGCAACATAAAGTGCAAAATTGTGACCTGTATGTAATGATAAGCGTATACATAAGCTGGTGCCCTCCCAAACAAAAATGTTGTGTGAAAAGGTCTTTACTGCATGCTTTTTCTGCATGGTTTGCAGATCTTTCATAACGAATGCCTGAAAGAGTAACGATTCCTGAACTGAGCACTTTCTCCTCTCTCTCCCACTCTTCTGTCACAGTGACGGACTCCCTTGCTGGCTCTCTCTTGTGCCCTGGGGAGAGCTCCTCTGACCGCTCTGCCAGCACTCAGTACCTGCGCAGGAGGCGGCAGCGGCCTCAGGCGCTCAATCTGAGCGAGGCGGAGATAGCCGGTGTGCTCAGGCCCAGACCGGGAAGGCTGGACAGCCCCAGCAACCGCTATGCAGGGGACTGGAGCAGCTGTGGGGAAAGCTACCTGAAGCCCCCGAAGGAGGATGCTGGGGGGGAGGCCGACTACGACGACGTGCCTTCGGAAGATGCCGAGAGCTCAGAGGAGGAGGAACAGAAGCAGGAGATAGAGCAGAGGGAAGAGGTAATCGGGCCTGGAGAGACTGCTAATCACAGTCTTTCACCCCCGGATCTCCCGGCTAAGCAACATACATACCAGGCATACATGAAAATCCAAGAGATCAGTCCTGGCCTGAGCCACCAGGTCAACCTCAAAGACCTCCAGGACAGCATTGACACTTTGATAGGCAACCTGGAGAGGGAGCTGAACAAGAACAAGCTGACTGTGGGTTACTGACAGACCGATTGAGTCACATTGTCACATCATGCTCTGCCTGCTGAGGCACAGGGCCCAGCCTTGGAGTCTCAGCCTGTGTGGATCTTTTTTCTGACTTTTTTTGAAAGTGCTGGATGCTGCACTTCTAGCTCCTAGAAGTCTCCAGGTGTCCATCTTGATTGGGTTGTTGGACCCATTGTAGGCATTCCATGACATTTTTTAACTTTTTGTTTTTTTCTGTTTTGTGTGGTGTTTTTCTTCTTATTAGAAGAATCGATTGACCCTTAGGGGTATAAAAGGTGCCTTATTTGTGTGAAGGTGGTACTTCAGACAGTATGGAGAGCTTTCTTTAGAGGTACTTTTAAAAATGTAAACCAATGCACTTACAAAGCAGGCTTGAGGAGGAAAGATGCATTAAAAGAGATGAAAGCCGTGATCTGAGATGGTCAGCAAGGACTTGGCTCCTTGAGTTTGATTTCGGGCTCTTTCTCTTTGAGGTAGCTGCCATTGCTGCTATACCAAGGGTGTGGTACTTCTAGATCATCAGCAGGAGACTGGACTCGCTTCATGTATAATTGACAACGAATAAACTATAATAATAAAAGAGACCCTTGGTCACAAATGGAAAGCATTCACTGGGTGCTGGAATGTATCCTGCTTTTTCTGAAGCTTTTTAATTGAAAATATTCTATTATATTAAAATAACTATAAATATATTAATTTGTTTCACAAGTGTGTGCAAATGCAAAGATCCATATGTTCTATTTTTCTAACCCCATGTATTTTTGATAATGTATGTACACATTTGCAATCTTAACTGTTGCACCAAGTCACGCAAGCAACAATACACAGCCTCCCCACCTGGGAAATCACTGATTAATAGAACATAAGTACCGTGAGGAGGACTTGTGAAGCTGTCCTGACTGAACAATCGTTGTTAACAGTGAACTGGGCCATATCCCTCTCTAGGGCTTCATCTGTTTGACTGCAGCCATTGGCTCTTGCTGTGTCTTAGACTCAAGTTTCTTGGCTAGTCAGTCATGTTGTTCTGTGGTGTTTACAGGCAGTGTCTTTCTTGGTGTTGTTAAAGCTGCCTTTACACATCTGTCTTGTAAATTTGACAACACTAATAATAATGAGATGTGGGAATTCTTAGTTTGCCAGTACAATAAGAAAATATATTTGGTTATTTTTATGATATCTGTACTATAAGTCTAGTCATTCTTGGTGTAAAAAATGTTTGAAAAACAAATGGAAAGTGATGTGGGGAAAGAAGGTAAAAGCTCATAAGCATATATATATTGTTTTGTAAAATTAACTTTTAAAAAATATTCTAAACTTTAATGATAAAGAATATGTATTTCTCCTGCTGCTTTTCTTTGGGTTGATCTCATCTGTTTTCTCATGGCAGCTGAACACAGAGATTTAAATTGGAATAATTGATGTGTGAATGAATCCTGGAAGAGGTCAGAGATGTTAGGCTTTGTTTGTGCTGGGCACAGATTTTACCAAATGTTTATAGGGTAATCCAAGTGCAGAACATTTCAGGGCATTGTAGAGCATTAGTCCACATGCCTGAGGGCGTTTATATATATATATACACACTTATATATGCAACAATGTTCATATTGGCTGTTTTTCTTGCTTCCTGAAAATTGAGCTAGCAAAGCTTTCACCTTCTGTTAGCCTCGAACCCAGAAGGAAAGGGATGTGCCTGATTCGGCCTAATTCTAATTCAGTTTGGCTGAATATTTCAGGATTTATAGGTGTAATATGAACTCAGTTCTTTTGTCTACTATTGCTAAGAACATTCCTCACGGCTACTTAATAAAAAAAGAAGACAAACTTCATTTTATATATATATATGTGTGCGTGTAAATATATATATGGTGTTGATAGTGTTTTCTTTTTACTGTATCTGTAACAGAAATTAAAATGTGATGAGGTATCACTAAACATTAAAATATCACTTTGTACTGATTTGAATACATTTGTATTGTCATATTAAAATATATATATTTTACAAATGAACTCTTTTGCATCAGCATTATTTTTTGCACACACTGTTGTCTAGTGGGTGATTGCTCATGGTCATTACTGATTGAGTACAAGATGGTGAAAACAGAATTTGTCAACATCGTACACTTCACTTTCCTGAAGTCAACTTTCTCTATTTTCTGGAAGGTGCAAAAAAAAGTCTTTTATGTTAGTCGATCAGTCTTAGTCTTGGTTTTCACAATTCCGATTAATGTGGATTAATGTGAGGTTGGCTGGTTTGCAGACACTGTGCTAGGATGGAGTGAAGTAGAAAGTATCTTTCTGAAGAGAGCACTCTGTTTGCCTGAAGCAACAGACCAACATCTAGTGTGGGCTGAATGTCTAAATAAAAAGATATTAAAGTACTAATATTGAAGGTTGTGCACGTTTGTGCCAGGTAGTCATTAGAGGGCAAATGCTAAACTGAGTATGAATGTCCAAAGCAGCTCCTGCTTTGATGCAAATAAATAAGTCGAGGAAGTGAGATGAGAGCAGACAGCATTACTTTGCTCTGTACTGTATGTGTGTGGAGCCTGTTGGGAGCCCCCGAGGACAGGATATTTTGAACCCAAACTTCACTGAAACTGGCCGAGCCCCAGCCAGCAGATTCTAGAGCAGTCTGCTGCACTGGGGAACCTGTGTGGAATTAACAGCCTGCCTGAAGGGGCATTCCCAGCTTTCTCTCACACTGCTGCAGCCCAGGTGAACTCTGCACTGTGAACCTTGCTCATAAACTCCACTGCTAGACAGGCACTGATCCAGCCTGCCCTGGAGGCGCAACACTGCCTTGGCTTGAGCAAACACTCCGCAGACTAATGTTATTTTTGTGTAGAGTAATAATACAGTTGTTATGTTTTTAAGCTTATTTGAAAAGAGTTTGTGACGTGATCAACTTCTTGAATGTTCTCAAAACAATTAATGAAGTATTCTGTTATCTGGGTTCAATAACTGAGTTCTTCAGGATGGTATTATATAATAAGCTGTTGGTGTTATTTCTGCTACTGTTATGTCTGTTTTAAAACTCAGGTTTAGAGTCTGTTTCACTTTGTCTTTTTTGTGTTGTTAAATACAATTGTTTTGTGTGATTTCCAGCATGATTGAGCCACAGTTAATGATAGCATAGGGCGTAGTCTTGCAATATTTCTAAGGTGAAAAACATGAAAAACAAATGTTTTGACAGTATGCTGCACATGTGGGTCGAATGTTAAGTCAGAATCATTTCTTTGCCTTACCTCTATAGCTTCCTTCTAGCTCTGTTTGTATTGAATCAGCTGGCTGCCAGGAGTGACACAATAGACAAACAGGTATAATAAGATGTGTACAAAGTAAGAGACTGGTTCCAGAAAAGCTAATAATGTGAGGAGCTTCTTTAAGGAGTTTCTTCACCACAGCAGGGCAGACAGTTTGTTTCCTCAGGCTGTTGCTCTTGCTGTCAGGTGAAGCTTGGCTGAAGGGACCCTCTGAGGGAGAGCCAAGCTCTCTGAGAGACACTCAGATTGAGTGCCAGCATTGTTATGAAATTGGAATTATTTGGTTTCTTTAATCTTTTTTTTTGCTCCTCACCTTTTTGATATTTAAAGCTGTTAGACAGGTGGCTGGAGCTTTTATGTGGTAAGGGAAGTCTTCAGAACACTGCAAGGTACTATATTTAAGTTTTGCAGTTGGCAGGTTCTAAAAACACCAATAAAAGCACAGCAGCCTGTTTCTCCTCATGTATTTGTTCTGCTTTTAAGTACTATGAATGTTCTAAGTAGATTTTGCAAACATGGTTGAAAATATTAAAAAATGTAGCTTTGAGTATGAGCACTCTTAAAAATTTACTCATTGCACATGGTTAACTTTTTCCCCTGAAGTATTCTATCCTGTATTCTTGAAAACATATCTAAGTGCTGAATTTTCATTGCCATTTTGACAGTAGGAAAGGGATTTTTTTTCTCTCTGAAATGCAGGCTTGATTTTTGGAGTTGGCATTCCAAGTTTCATCTAGGAAAATGTCTCATCGTGAGATTACTGAACAATTGAGGCTCCATATCATATTGCTTATGATCTGTCCCTTGTTCTTTCTATACATCCACAATCCCATTATTGTAATTAAAACCAGTGGGTCTAACCCTAACCCTAACCATGTGGGTCCTACTTGTTCAAGCAGCATATTAGTTGGCTAAATACAAGTGTGCACAAAAAACATTCTTGACGACACAAAAAACCCCAGGAAAATCTGATTAATAAACACATAATTTTTTAATTAAACAGAATTTAATGTCACTTCTGCGCACTATTTTAATCTGGGTTTGTGTTTTAATAGATAAAAATTGTTTTTTTTTAATTTAATTCCAGTGAAGATTAAATTTAATTAGTAAACATCTTTTACAACTTGAGGCAGAGATGGGACCCCCCAGTTTCTTCAGGACTCTCATTAATGCAGCACAACACCTCAGGTACGTCCCCAGTAAAACCCAAACCTTTGCTTAGAAGAGAACATCTGGGAAATTTCCCACCTGGAATGTTAATGGAAGATGGATTTTCTGGTTTAAGATTTTTCTATTAAAACATCCTCTTAATTATCAGCCTTTCAGTTTTTTAGTCTTCAGACCTTTGAGTCTTCAAAACCTGTAAAAAAAAGGTTCTTCAATTTGTTACTACTACACTTACAAAATGCATCAGTTTCTTACTTTTTTAGTCTTTCTTAACTTATTTTTTTGAAGAAGAATAAATCTTGCTGTATTAAATGTTTTAGTGTTAATTTCTGAAAAACTAAAACAGACAAATTCCAAAAAGACATCACAAACCTTTATTATTTTTCTCATTTGGCAGCCTTAGAACAACACTCTGACAGATGCTCTTGGTGTTTAAGTGTCCAGGAAGGGTCAGAGAAGGGCTGTGTTCATTATCACAGCCCTCACTTACATCAGCTGCTAGCTGCTACAGAGACGGCTCTTCTGAAACACGGGTTTGCTAAACTTTGTATGCTTACTTTAAATGCCAGTTTTTCTGATTTTGTTTGGTATCTTGTCAACAATCCAATGTGATTGTGAGTTTTATTTCAAGAAAAAGAGAGGACTATTGCTTTTTACTCTTCTTCTTTAGCAGAAAGAATAGTACATCATTATTTTTAAATCATATACTTGTTTATGCAGTGTGTTTCATTTCATGTAGTGTCTGTTTGATTGTGTGAAGTGCTAAAATCACTTGTCAGTAATGGTAGAGGTAAACTCCAGTGTCCACAGTGCCAGAAGCTGTGTGTAAATGTTACATCATGTTTTATAGTGCGACATCAACACAGCAAATATAGCCCAGATGCAAAGATTATGAAAATAAAAGAGCTGTTTGTAATTGTTTGATGAAATAAATAGACCAATCTCTATAGTAGG
Source organism: Atractosteus spatula (assembly GCF_055471065.1). Classification (NCBI taxonomy): domain Eukaryota; kingdom Metazoa; phylum Chordata; class Actinopteri; order Semionotiformes; family Lepisosteidae; genus Atractosteus; species Atractosteus spatula. Next base: position 206,270 of record NC_142716.1, on the reverse strand, counting down.
TCCAACTGTTTGCTGAAACAGGCTGTTTGTTAAGGTCTTTGAAGGTTTGTTCATCTAGAAGAGAAAAAATCAGACATTTATTGCATCTAATCTAAAGCAGATCTGTTGAATTCAAAGTTCGCTGAGTTCAGGCAATCAAGGATGAGTGATGCAATTGCACTAATGGGTTATTTATGGAAAGTGGCTCTTTAAATATAAATGGGGGACTCTACAGTGTGTGGCATTAGGAACATAGGCTAACAACATATTACTGAACAAAACTGTTATCTTTTCAATGTTTTTTTTTAACTTTATTTTGATTTTACAGACATAATTAACATTAAGATTGGCTGTAACAGCATCTCACATGGCCTGTTTAAAGCAAATCCATGTTCAGAAATACAACTGGGTAGCTATTAATATGTTGGCAGTTTTGTTTTTATCCCACACTTTTATTGGAGTTAATTACCTAATCGGTTAGCTCAGGCAGATATTCTCAGGGCGTGTTTAAAGAAGGGATTGCCTGCAGTAATTCTTCTCAGAACCCACTCGGCTTTGAAACTTACTTAGCATCACTTAGAGGTCTTTGTAGAAGGTTTTACTGGGTCAACAGGGATTGCCTTTCATTTTTTAAAATTAAACCACTTTAATGGTTATGCAATTCATAAAGGAAAGCCCCCACTCTTACCCTGGTGAGCTCCTTACAGACTGGTGATGAGTATTTCATTTCCCTTAAAAGATTTCAAACACCACAACTACACAGCGCTAGGTCAACATATCTTGGAAAGTCTCAAAAGGCATTTTTAGGATTTAAAGTTTTGTGTGCAATCATAAGCTTTTCAGCTGTTAAATACTGTATATATTTATTATTCAAATTTAATCTGGTGGCATTAATGAAGTTTTTAACTTTAACAAATGCTTGGTATCATGCTTGATTTATTTTCAACACAGCTTTTGGAGTCTCTGTTTTCTGGTAGTCATTACCTTGTGTGTTCTAAATCATACTGTATCGACTTGTTTGCTCTTCTATTTTGACAGTTTTCTAGTATTATGGTCAGTAAGTAAAAAAAGTACAATGTGGGGTGTTTTGACTAAAAAATAACAATCAGTGCAGAAAAGAGGGCGATCATTACAAATGTTTTCATATTCATGTACAAGATGTAGTGGTTTTCTGCTGTTTTTCAGTAAAACTCAGTTGCAGCAAATTAAATGTAACATCTGTATAGAACTCTTCCAGACAGTTTTACGTGCCTAAAGCCTATTGAGTTTCTTTAGTCTCCCCTCTCCCACTGAGTGTGCAGAGCCAGCACAATGCACAAGGAATAGATAAATTAGACAAGCTGATTTATGCTCTCTCAGCACAGCACCTGCTTCTATTGTTTCCCAAGACAGGGGAACCTCCTAGGAGTGTTATAAAACAAGAATGCTGTTTTTTAAGAAAAGGTAACCATTGTCTTTGGGAAATGGCTGGATGTTGAATTAAGCAGTCAACAGAAGTAAAGCTGACAAAATAAAACCTGCCTAAACGAACAAGCAGGTTGCTCATTTGCTAGAACGTGGCAACAGCATATTTTGATATTTGCTTTAGTGACATATTTGAGGTATTTATTGTGGACTTTTTATAGATTTTATAGAAAGATTACCTAAATGAGAAAAAAAGTCATCCGTTTAACTTTTAAACCAGTTTGATAGGACTGATTCCATATTTGGTCCTTCATGTCTATTAATCTAGTTTTTATTTTTCACTTTCATGTAGCAGATCTTATGAAACTTCTTTTCTAAGAATAGAATTTTGAAATAATGCCTTCGTGAATTTAAATTTGTAAAACCTCTTTTAGCAGCTCCACAATATAGGAGGAAACACTGACAGAAAAGGTTATCAGTGATACAGTATTTGGAGTTTCATGTCATGTCTTTGCAGAATCAGATTTGCAGCTTTTTTTCTTTTTTGGTGCTGCCTTGACCACATGGATGTCTGCCAAGGCAATATCTGTGACACCCTCAAACAGGTCTATGAGTCATGGAAGTCATTAAATCTACCCAGCTCTGACACATTTCATTTCCACTCAGCAGACCGCTCAGTTACAAGGCATCTGACCTCACTGGGGAATCCTGGCAGCAGCAGCAGCTTGCTCCATGATGCATGAGATCACAGGGAGAAACAGCTTATAGGGGGAACATGTACAACCACTATTTTCTGAACTACTGTATGTTGTTTGCTCATTAATTCACATGCCCATTAACCAAATGTTGTTACTGAATGGCTACCATTGTTCTTAAATTTGATTGCCTGGACTCCTTTTGGAGATCCATCATGCTGGAAAAGGAAATGTGCATGAATTGAATCTGAAGCAAAGATGCAGTTTTAAGAAAATGAGAATGCAGTTTCTAGAAATGTGCCTCAGAAGCATATGTCTAATTAGATTTTTATTTTTTCGAGAAGGACTGGAAACCTTTGCTTTCGTAGTGTGGTGTTAGAAGGAAAAGTGTAGAACAGCTGAGGAAAATTGTTCTTGCAGAATAAGATGTAGTATCAAATGTTGTGAGCAGTTTACATACTGTAGTTGAAAAACAAATTTTGGAGTCTTAATATAAATAAATTCATGATTAGTACATTCTGTCTTGTGTTTGAATTTAAGACAAAACTTCCAAGACAAAGGCAAAATCTTTGCTTTACTTAATCTATGCAAGTTACTTAAACTGTGGTTACTGTCACATAAGAATGTATGTTCATGAAGAATGACTGCCTTGCAACATTAAGCATCATCAGATCTAATATTAAACCATATATTACATTATAGATTGTCATCTATTTAAAGAATCAGCTGTGCATTTTGAAGTGTATAGAGTGTACGTTTGTTATAGACCAGTTTGATAACCTATCAAACACTGTCATATGTATTAATATCTAGCACAGAATGGTTATGGACAGGTGGTAAAATTTACTGAGGAGCACCCTGAAAAGCAAAGAAATGTTAGTGTCTTCCCCTTCCTGAGGAAGAGGTCATTGAAGTCTGAGATCTGGTGTCTTATTGAATCCGTACTTCAGGCTTCTGCTCTAATTGTAAAATCTTTCCATACTAATAACTGTACAAAGCTGAGTTGCTTTTCCTCCTTCATTTGAATCCAAACAACCCATCTGAATCCACAAGAAGCCAGCGCACAATGCAAGAATTGAAGACACACCTGTTGTTCCAGGCAGCTAAGAATATCCATTAAACTGGATTAATTGAGAAGCCAAGGTAAGCATCAGTTCTACATGAACAATTCTGCTGTTGAGTTTTAATGGATAATCTATGCTTAGTAGTTAAAGACAATCCCTGTGGAGTCTGTTTAAATAATCTTAAAAACAAATAACAACCCTTCAAAATCACTTCTCAGCTATGTAGTTGTGCTTCCTTCATGAATGACAGAATAATTTTAAGTATAAAACAGAACCTGATTGTAGGCACAATTTCACTTTAAAAATATTTGAATGTTTACTGCCTCTCCCTCATTTGTCAATGTGATAAATTATCTACAGTCATCATTGTTTTTTGGGCACTACACTCTGATACATTGCTCTCACTATATACAATTTATTCAGGCATAGTTTGTATTTAAAATTGTTAAATATTTACGTTAAGGTCTAAATTTACTATTTGATCAATTTACACAAAAAATCTAGTTATTTTATTAAATAGCATGTCTGATCCTACAGTCACAGAGAACCTGTGTTCTATCATGAACACTTCTGAATATGTCAGGGCAGCCTGAATCACAAAATAAAACCCCTAACACATAGCTGAAATCTCCCAATAGTTAAAAAATGTTAAATATGTAATTTGCACCAAAATCAGCAGTGATATTAAATCTCATACTAAGTTAAATTTTCTTGTTTTTTTTAATTTATATTCACCACACAGTATGGCAGATCATTGAGGTTTAGACATCAGGCAATTTCTCCTCTTCTTCTGGAAGAAGACCCATTTCCTTTAGAATTTTGTTTTCCAGCTCCAGATAATTCTCATATTCTTTCTGCACTTCTTCCTCTATCTGCTCTGCGGATTTCTCAGGGATTATAGGTTCCTGCTTGAAAGAAAAATACATCAAGTTTGAGGATCTCCTTGAATTTTAAGTACTAATTACTGGGAAAATATTTAAGATTGTCCCCTATTGAACAATAAATGGAAACCTTAACCATGTATGTTAATTGTTATTGCTATTAATGTTAGTGGCTTCATTAAGTGAAAACCTGTGATTTTCTAAGTAAATATCCAAGGGCAATATATTTAATAGGTTTTTCAACTGGGAGTGGGCCTCATTCACATCTCTCACCGTTTTTTTCCTCTGTTCAGCCGCCTCCATATCTTTTTTTTCTTTTGCTCTGAATTCTCGGCGTTTCATAAAATACTCAAGGTGGCTGACTTCTCTCTCAAAGTAGCTGCTCATACTGGATTTCTGAGGATGAAAGTTAAGATCTTAAGCGACAGAAGACACTTGATCAGGTTCTATAAACATGGACCGTAAAACATGAATCCTTCACAAGTCTTGTTAAAACAGATTTTATTATTGTATGTGAAGAAAATAAAAGTTGGCCAATACTATCACTTATGTCCATTGATTATCATTGTTTGCATTAGGGACAAAGTAAATTGATGTAAACGTATAACACTTAAGATTGTCATTTGTGTTTTCTAAAGCACATAAATTTCAGCCTTTTCAGTAACAGCACAAACACAAAGATCACCCAGTCTGGTAGGTATTATGTCCAGCACAGTTACTGTTCCTCCAGAAAAGCTGGGACGTGAATGTGCTGTATTGTAACTTTGAAACTCCTTTTGTCATAGTAGCTTATTTCATAGAAGAAATTACAAGAAGACAAAGAGATGGCAGATTAAAAAACTACGGTCCACTTTATTTTTTTTCAGGGCTCTTCTCTGAGCCTCTGTCATGAAGCATGAGCACTGCATGATCTGTGAATTGTGCTAGCTTTATTTAATTCTGTACGTACTAAGCTTTACTAAAATATCCAGTACACTAGTTTGGTCAAAATCTAAATAATGACAAAACAAGCAAATAGATATAAAGGGACAGCGTGCTTAATACTTTAGTGTTAACTTAATGGGCTGTGGAAATAATGAACGCTGTCACAGAACTTCCTCAGTTGTGAGGAATGAACCACGGAGGCAGCTGTAATAGTGAAGCTGGGGCTGAGGAAGGGAAGCTAGAAAAGATGCACACAGCCATGGCAGGGGAGCAGAACTGCAATGTTAGAATTAGAAATTCAACCTCTTTGCAAACTTTTGTTAAATAACACCATTGACTTACTTCATTGCTGGAAGGTCTGCGCAGAGTCCATGGAATCTCCAGAATATGCAGTGTACCAAGCTCATCAGACACAGCCAGAAAGTGCTGCTTTGCTGGTTAAAAAATTAAGTATAGAATGTGCTCAGAACAATAACAGCAGCAGATTGAGTAGGTAAAGTATAACTTATAAAGTGTAACTCTACTGAGTCCCTTTTGAACTATTGGGAGTGAATACTGTAAAGCAAAATAATTCAAAGTGTTTGTCAGTAAAATTATTCCGAATTGTTTCGCTTTTTTGTAGCTATTTCGTAAAATATTAAGAGTATAAGATAAGATTTTTGTTTTCATGCAAACTTGAATAAAGTGAAAGGTACAATATCTAACTGAGGAGGAGAGATACAGAAGTTTGCTTTGGTTGAAAACAAGTGTTGGGAAAAGATGTCAAATGTATCTGTGACTAGATGTCTAAAGAAAATCTTAGAAATGTGTAAACATAGCTAGTTACATAAAGAAGAAAATGTATTTTTCTTATGATATTGTATATTGTTCACATTATATATTTAATATGTTCATACTGACATGTGTGAGACATTGTATTGGGCACCAGAATCAAGAGTGTTGGTCTGGTTATTCACTTGAGCAACGCAGGCATATGAAGTTCAAATTGTGAATTTTTTTCTATTTTTACACAGATAGAATCTTTCGGTTATTAACTCATGGTTAATTAATAAATAAAGTATTACAACTTATAAATCTTTAGCATTTTCATTTAGAGCTATTGATAAAAGCCTAAGAAGAGCAAATTAAGAGAGAGAAGGACAATGTGGCACCTGCATAAAGAGTTTCCAAGTTTTTTAACTCACAAGACACAATCCAGGGTTTAATACAAGTGATGGAGGCTGTCGTTATGTTTTGGGTTTGGGAAGCCTCATGTGTTTTCTCCAGCAGATCCCAAACCTCGATGTTCCCATCTTCTTTCCCAATGAAAAACACCCCTGGCCTGGAGAGAGACCAATGACCTACCGTGCACCTCTTTTTGGAACAGGACGATTGTAGGATAGGACCACGCTGAAACACAGGAACCAGGAATCATGTGGCTGACACCACAGAAACACAATGGAGCACAGAGAGAGGCAGACTGTCAGACTGGCCTGCACCGCTCACAACAAAGACTTTCTTAAAAGCTTCTTACAAAATCCTAACTAGTTTGAATTCATCACTCGTTTAAAGTTCATAGAAGCTGTACTTACAGTAAGAATTTTTTTTCAGCACCACCTTGTACAGGTTTATTGTGTTTTTTTGTTTGATTACTCTAAGAAAAAGATGAGTGAAAGTAACATTCAGATAACTTCATTAGAAAATATATTAGATCAATGTGGACCTTATTCAACTGACAAATTTGAAATTAAAACAACTTTAAATATGGAACAAGAAATAGGTTTATTCCATGCTGAAAAATAAAGAAGAAAGAGAACACAACGTTTCGGCCGTTTAGCCTCCATGATATCATGATATAGGATATTGATTAAGTTTAACAATAAAAATGTATTTAGCTAATGTCTTTACCAAAAAATTAACATTCAAAGTATTTTCTAAGTTGTAAAAAAATAAATTCCTCTCTACTTAAATAACTCTTAGTTTTTAGGTTTGTAACTTGAACTGAAATCAAGATGTATCCCAAGGAGCCTGGTGACGAGCAGCGATGTGAGTTAGCTTGCTGGAACCTGCTAAAACATTTTTGCATTTGATTTGATATAAACAACAGTGTCCTGAATAAGCAGATTTTCCTAGAACCTACCTGTTTGTCTCTGACCATCTGCACAAAGAATACATTTTTTAACTTGTTCAAATCTGCTTTTCTTTTTAATGTTGTTATTAAAAATCACGGAACCATTTCCCCCTCAGATTCTTATGTAACTGAAACTGATTAGAAAAGAAATTAGTTTTTATGTGATAGTTTTGTTTAAATACTTTTGGTCAAACTCTTACTCTGGAAAAAAGCATCTTCTGTTAAGAACCGAGTGCATTTCTTCAGAATGAAAAATTAAACACAGACTAGAAGACATGATTATAAACTACATGGAAGTGCATTTAAAATTAATAGGATGAGGCAGTTCTTTATCCAAAGAACTGTGGGATTATGGAACAAGTTACCCAGACAGCTTACTGAAGCCAATACTCTGACTGATCCAAGCATCTCATCCAATTGTTTCTCAATTAACTACTAACAACCAGATGAAATAGGTGGACTGAAAGATTTGTAGATCAGATTTGTAACCTTTTCTCTTTTGTTAAGGGTGTTGTATTTTGCTTCATGATCTTTATGAATGATACCATATGTAAAACTCTTTTACTTAGGTCTTGCCATTAAAAGACTGATTTGATCAAATTGGAACTAAGACAAAGACATAAGACAATGCCTTTTTACGTTAGTAAGTGCATACAGTGACCTCTGTAAGTACTGCGACAGTGAAGTAAAAAATACTATTTCTACTGTACAGTTATGCAATTTGGGTTTGAGATGAAAACATAAATATGTAGCAAGTACGGAATGTCACCTTTTATTTCTTGGTCTTTAGGCACATACAGTCTTTAGCGTCTTAAAATAATACCACTTTTGTGTTCCATCACCCCCATTTTAAGTGAGCATAAGTATTGGGACAAATTAAATCAAAGCAGTCTAAAACTTAGTACTCGTTTGCAAATCCTTTGCACACATGAAGCCTGAGACCCACTGACATCATCAACCTCTTGACCGGCCAATAAGTCTGGAGTTCTTTTCTTGTACACATGCAGACAAAATGTTTGTCCACTTCTGAAATCATTCTACTGCTGCAGTCATTACCTACATGATCAATAAAGATGAGTGAGCCTGTTCCTGTGGAAGAAATATATGCCAAACCCATTACATTAGCTCTGCTATGTTTCATAGATGAAGTGCTTTGGATTGTCTGCAGTTCATTCTTTACTTCACACTTTCACCTTGCCATTAACCTCTACCAAAGTGATCTTTCTCTCATCTGTCCATAACACGTTGTTCCAAAACTCTTCTAGCTCATCTCTGTACTTTTGAGCAAATTGTAGTCTTGCCTTTCTATTTTTTTAGACCTGATGAGAGGTTTGCATTTTGCGGTGTAGCCTTTATAATTCTCCTCTCTAAGTCTTCCGAGAGCAGTAGATTGTGATACCTTCACCCCTTGCACTGTGGAGTTTGCTGCTGATTTCAACGACAGCTGCTTAAGAGTTTTTCTTCACATCTCTAGTAATTTTTCTATCACCAACTGCACGTTTTCCTCAGTCAACTTGGTCGTAGCTGATGACTAAGCACACCAGTCATTTTTTTTTCTTTTCAAGATATTCCAAATGTTGATTTTTCTATGGCCAGTTTCTGTGCCACGGTTCTGATTGAATTCTTCTTTTCTTTTAGCATCTAAATTCCCTTTCACAGACAGTTCTGTAGTTTTCATGTTGGTTTAGGCCTTCTAACTCCAAAGGCCAACACCAAAGTGAAGAGCAAAGGCTCAGTCCAACACTGCACACACACACCTCTTTAATGTATGCACAATCAACATAACAGTAAACACCTGATCAATAAGAAATGCCTGGCAGCCATTTATTTCAATACTTATGCTCACCTCAAAAGTGAGGACTGAACTCAAAAAGTGTTATTATTTCAAAATGGTACATATGGAAAACATAAAAACAGAAATAAAAGGTATTTAATTCTATAATTTTGCCTCATATTCATCTTTTCATCTGAAACCTGAATAGGTTGATTATACAGCAAAAATAGCAATTTTGACTTCACTGTCCCAATGCTTATGGTGGGAACTGTATATTTATATACTTACAGTATAAAAAAATGGAATTTTTAAAGCTTTTTTTCAATTATCAATGAGATGAAAACCTTGGCTACCTAACATTGATAAGTAAGTTTTTAAGCAGATTTACAGCAGGGAAATAAAGTGCAAGACAGAAAGAGGCCTATATATGTACAGAAATTATTAATGGGTTTATTTACCATGACCCCTTCCTTCCAGATGGCGAAGGTCCAGCCTCCCACAGACAGGATGATATCATTGAAAAATGGAGACCTCTTCACTGTATGGACCAGACCATCATGGGCAACAAAGCGATGAGAGGGTTTGGAACCTGAAAAGAAAGATCACTGATTCTGTAATGGAAGACATACAAATATGAACTTGTCTTTAACAAAAAGGCAGCAGTTTTGGGAAAACTCTTTAGGGTAGATTTTAAATAACACTCCCATATACAGCTTTATATTAGTTTCTATATACATACTCAAGCAGGTAAATCACACTGTGTGAGTATACAAAACTTCATTTCAGAATAAAGCACATTATAACACCTTTTAAATCCCTTAGTTGTCTGAATCCTAGTCAACTCATGGCACCAATATACAAGATTTACAATGAAACCTTTAAATTCCTTCACCCCTTTTTAACTGTGCCAAAAACAGGATTAGAAGGAGAAGTTCATTTTCCTTTTAATTGCATTTAATTGCACCTAAATACCTAACTATTTTCTGAACAATCATAATAGTAAGAGATGATTATGTAAACGTTTTGTGTTTTGGGTATTATGCCTGCCACTGGTTTGCATATTTTCCACAAATTTGCAGATAATATTTTAAAATGAGTGCATTTGTGGGTACCCTCAAGCTTCATTGCTTGGGAATTTAATCTTGGCATTATCAAGAGTAATACGTTGATTGTTTCAGGATACGGTAGGAATATAGGCTGTACTTTTGTGAGCAATCATTACTCTACATAAATACCGCATACTTATTACTCCTGCGTTCTTCCTGAGACAAAGTTAAAAATAATTTAATTTTATAGTGTGTAAGAACTGAACTAGTCTATCTGAAGTTCTAAAAAATTAGGTTACAGGCAGCTTTCTATTTTGTTGCATTTATAAAATCGCTTTCAGCTCAGAGGATCTCAAAGTAATTTACATATGGTATTACATATAGTAGGAGATCTGCTTCATACACATTGAAATGCATTCTGACTTGGACTGAAATTTATACCTTCCAAGCCTTTACAGCACATTAATGTCTGGTTACTGACATTAAAATGGAAATCATAAGAACATTTTGGTAATTGGAAAGCACCATTTGTTTTAATGTTGTAACCCTCCCTTATTTAACAGAATTTGATAAAGGACAGCATAAAACAACAAGATTCATGTTACAATGTCAAAGAGATCTCTTGAGGAATTCTCATTTAAGGCTTTCTTACAAAATTCAATATGGCCAGTACATCAATCTTGGCCATGGCAGGAGTGTACTGTATGCACAATGTCTTCACTGTTGTATGTTGTACTTTTAAAATAATGGAAATCCAAAATGGGGGCCATACCACGTGATCTAAATTTTCACTCTGTTGCAGTTCTGTGTACTGTATGTACCACTATAGTTAAATGCCACCTGCAGGCTGTTTGACATAACCACCAATATATATTTTTAAATGATTTATTATTATATTCTTGGTCAGTGTGTCCAAGATCAGATATTTAGTCAGATTTTTTAATCCACTTTAAAAGTTAAAAAAAAATCATTTTGATTGGTTGGTTTAAATGTTGTTTATTTGACGATTTTTTAAATTCAGTTTATGGAGAAACAGTCATGGAATCAGTGCATATAGACAAAGGAAAACTTACTGATCATTTTTCCAGAGTCATTGTCCTTTTCCATCTTCCAGTCTGTATAAATGAGTTCTCCATCCTGAAACACAGTTTATTCCCTGATCTTCAAAATATTTGTATAAGATGTATTAAATTTAATTTTGCACAAATTAAATTTATTTTATTAGATTAATATATCTGTTTTCTATGAATGAAGAGACAGCTATAGTGGTAAAAGAACTTACTTCTGTTCCAACAAAGATCTGGGTACTGACATCATCCAGTGTTTTCAAGTGTTTAGCTGAGGGAACCCTGAGCATCCCATAATTGACCCCTCCTTCATTTTTTTCCAGATTTTGGTGAGATTTGTCTTCAAACCCAATTAAAAGAAACAAACACTGTAAGTGTTCTTTTCAAGTAAGCCTTGTACACAATTACAATAAGCAACTCAGCAGACTCACTAATGTGATAATTATTAATATAAAATAAACAATTAACCAGAACCAATTTATATCTGGGAATATTTTTCTGCCTGAGGCAGAACTAGCAAATTCACTTTAAATAATGTTTTTATTTAAAGGTTTTATTTTTTCATTTAGTCATCAAGAGAGATATACAATATTTGATTACAGAATGTCACTACTGCAGAGAAAATTGAAATTGATTTTTGTCTCTCCTGAAGCCAAAATATAAAACCAGCAGAAGGCTTTTTAAATGACAGACCTGCATAAACAACATTTTAGTAATAGTGATAAGGAATCACATACTATTGAGAAAAGGCCAAGTGGCTGTCAGGGTCATTCCAAGACATATTTAAATCAAGGTTTTTAAATACCTTAGGTAGAACTCAACTTTCTTTTCCCTTACATATTTTTGTAAATAACTACAAAATACGATCAAGTAGTCAAATTATTTTAAACAACTCAGTGTTGTCATAATCTGAAATGCTTAACGATCCTGAACCTTATGGTTGAGAATTTACTTCATAAAATATGTAGACTGAAGAAACTAAGATGTTCTGCATTGCAAATCAAGTCCCAATTCACTTTACCATTTCGTGTGGATGTCTGTTAGCATGCTTCTGCATTACAAGTTACTAAATAAGACAGAGGAAAAATAAAGCTTACCAACATTATTGCACATCTTGTTGTCATGAACGCCATCTCTAAGACTGAATTTTAAAGGGCTGTACTCTCCACTTGTTTCAATCTTCGAAAAGGTCACCTGATATATTAGATTTATATTAATCTCTATTTGAACTGGGTGCCTATTTAGTCATTTATGAACATTTCATGTTTCATCGGTATACACCCATACAGTATACTTGCCATGCTTAAGACCATGGAAATCAGATTAAATATTGTCGTTTCTCAAGGGCAGAAGAAATATTTTAACACATATTAAGTTGTCATCTATAAAGAAATTAGGAGAACAAAGAAATACTGTATTTAAGGCACCAAAAAATAGATTTTGATATTCATGATATTCATTGTTATAATATAAATTCCAAATTATGAGTTCCTTATAACTTTCAGGTCTTTTTGGTTAATTCAAAAGCCCAACAAGTTGCTACCAGGTGTCTGAACAGAGGGAGGGAGTCTACAGAGGAACCTTAATGAGAGGCTTCCAGGTGAGGTCGAGGTGTTTGAAGGTGCTTGGAACGCCATGAGGATTGTCCAGCGGTCTCTCCTCCGGTTTCTGCTTCCTGTCTGTCATTGAATGAGCAGCAACTCTCGGGGGCCGGATATCCCAAAATAACACAGAGCTGCAACATTAAAAGGGAATCTCGGTTATTTACGGACACTAAATCTTAAACTTTCTCATTTTCTAAGATCTAATCTTCAAAAACTTATAAAAATTAAACAATGACTATATATACAGTGCCTTGCTGGAGTATTCAGTTGATCATTAAGACGTGGAAGGCACTCAGAAACTGCCTAGATCAGACAGGGTCTGAGAAGCTTTGCAAGACTGAAGGGAGCAACGCACTGTTAAAGCATGTAGAGGAAAACCTGTTGCAGACCTAAAACTGAGACAAATAATCATCTTTCAGCAGGACAATGACCCAAAGCAGGAGTCCAGAGCTACATAGGAGTGGGCTAACAATAGGAAAGTGAATGTCTTGAGTGGCTGAAGCAAATGTGGAAAGACTTGAAAACTTCAGTTTATAAGCAATTCGCCAGCTGCTTGAGAGAACGTGGACAAATCTGGCAAGAGGAACAGAGATGCAAAGTTGGTAGAAACTTATCCAGAAAAACTTCTTGCCCACTATTGTGCTTTCACCCACTATTGAGTTCAGGAGTCTGAGTACTTATGCAATCAACATATGTTGGCTTTTTCTCTCTTTAGTATTTGTTGCCAATTGTTATATGTTCTGTTACTGTTAGAAATCTTAAGCTTGAATAAATTCAGGTTTTTAATAAAATATTAAGTTTAAAAAATATGTATGCATCATTATGCAATTTAATAAAATAGACAACATTAAAAGGGCTTGAATATCTTTCCAAGGCACTGTATAATACTACTTTGAGCCAGATAAAAACAGCCATAATTAGAGTAAATTTTAATTATCATATTCTATTTCTTTCTACAGACTGTAGTATTACAGGTCTATCCATGAGACGCCATGGCAACTCTTGAAGAAGCTTGTTGTCATTTCAAATTTTCCAAAAGTTAACAAATGCTTTAAAAACACGTCTTTGGCTCCTGGTATATAATCTTCTGCATCTATCATGGGTCCATGTATGTGTTTATTTACATTTCAACATCCCGATTGGCATTCACTGAGCCACAGAAATTTAAGGATTGCTTTATATTTATAAATATCTGACCTCCTCAAGGTTTAGCCATGATCATTTTGGGTACTTGTTAGATACTTGTAAAAGCTTCTCCCAGTGAATCCACTCTTGTTGTTTAGTGATATAATGAGTTTTACCAGTCAGGAGCACATGTGACAATCTGGACACAGACCCCGTCTTTGTTTTCCAGTGGCACACCGGTCTTGGAAATCTATACAGAATTAAAATGAAAATATAATTTTGGGTGTGTATGACTGTATAAATTACATAGTTTTTATTACTTATAAAACATAACTTTTCAATACCTTTAAAAGCTTATGTTTCTGTTATTTTGTTTTTGTTTTTCAATTAGAACAATTTAGGTTTTTCAATCTTGTTCTGATGTATCTTCCAGAGACTAGTCCTTACAATCTGCTCTAACCTCTCTTGCAGAAGGTCCCTAATTACACCTATACAGCCTTCTGAACGGACTAGTTAATTCCCATATGTCATCACAATATCCTAAAGGGCTGCAATACATTTCACCTATGACCTTTATTTTGATGTGTTCCTTTGGCCATTCCAGGTACTCCTAATGGTTATCTTTCAACCTGAAATCAGCCAACTCACCCTTCTGTCACCATTTTAAGTTGTTTTGGACTAATTAGACCATAAATTAAGCATTTTTTTTGTAAACTGTAGAGGTAAGACATGAAAGTTAGTAACAGACATGAATAAAAACTGCTAAGCAATAAGTCTTTAATTCATAGTCAGATTGGTAATTGTTTATCAAATGCTTCAATTAAAATATTAACTACTAACTACCAGGGCAGAGTGAGATGGGCAGGACGGCCTCTTGTTTGTAACAATTCGTATGTTCATAAGATCTTGCATGTTTTAGCACTGGTCAAAGGGAAATTCTTCATTGTCAAGTTTTTCAGATGACGCGCATTACCAAAATCATTTCATTTAAAAAATATTAATTTTTCTGGAACTATAAATGGCATATGGTTTAGGTAAAGTATGCCTGGTTTTACTGCATTCAGATGGGGATTTAATCATTCAGAAAACATGAAAGATGAAAGCCAGCATGAAGAACAGATGCCAGTGTTTGTCCTAACTACTTTTTTGTAAAGAAACTGGAGAAAAATAAAGTATCAATTTAGAATTTCAAGGCTTCATATTTTTAACATGGAAGTCTTGAAATTCATGCAGTTTTAAATATAATTTAAGTCTGCATTGGATTATTTAATTAAATCTTCCTTTTGTTGTTTTAGTATTTGTGATCCATTTAATAAGCTGCTCATACATTTTGACTAACATTCTATATTTTAAGAGGACTCAAACAGTGGTAATCAGACACAGGTTTGGGGAAGAAAATTAGTTGGACTCTTTCGAATCACACTCTTCTCTTTTTGCTATTCCCAGATTTTGTCATTGATAAACTAAGCCTTAATAAAATCATGAATGGGCACTCCAGAATAATACAGTTTAGGGAGATGTTGCACAGGGTATTTTTTTCTAGAAACACTTTCCGCTATATTGAGAAAGAATTTCTCCCTACATTCAAAATTCAGCTCCATTGGCACTCTGGTATGTGTGCGACACATACTGTATGCTATCCCTTGTCCTTTACTCTTACATAGCAAGTCTTGTCCTAACCTGTATAGCTATGTAGGCAGGAAAAAACATGTGAAATCAACAAGAGAAAAAAAATTATACAGTTTTGACAACTGAAGAGATGAAATAATAGAAACTGCACTGAAATTTAATCTAGAAAACCAATTTAATCTAGAAAGCCATGTTTGTACATTACTACTGTGTGAAAAGAATGTGGACTGACCCCATTATTAGTAATATCAGCTCTTCAGTATCAGGAGTATGCAAACTTAAAAAGCCGTTAAGTATGTTCTTACGGCTGAAGGCCATCACCTGAGCATGAAAAGGAAAAATAAGAAAGGAGAATTTCAAATCTTTAATTACCTCATAGGAGTCTGGCAACCACTGCACATCAGTAATTGGTGCTTTGTGTCCATTCTCTATAGCTGAAACAGCACAGTAACGCACTATGGGAGTTTCATTTTCTTGCTTCTCTTCAAAACCAGGCTGCAAGTTCAAACCCAAAAGATCACATCAAACCTTAGCAGGGGTTTTAAAATTAGATCATTCATTCATTGCTTTCTCTAATTTCACATAGACAGGAAAATGAAATATTTTTCATGGATTGAGCAGGGTATATGTAAGAAGTGCTATTTCAGTTAAAGTATATCAGTAGTATCAGGTTTCGAAGCTGCTAAAATGCCTTTCGTAATGCGTCAGAGACCAGCCTTATTTCTAAGACGTATCCAAGCACTGTACAGTTTAACTGTTGTCTCACTGAAAGTATACCGTGCAAAGTAAAATCTTACGGAACGTGCAGGGATTAATTACATGCTAAAAAGCAGAAAGAAAAAAAAGTTTTCACACCCAAAGTAAGCTCCATAGTCAAAATGTTACATACCGTATGAACATGCATATTACAAAGGAGAGGCCTTTGTAATCATCCCACCTGTCCTGTTAGGAAGTTAACAGTCAAAATTGATACCAGGAGGATATTAAGCTCAACAGTATCAACAGTAACAGAGTGGCTAGGTAGCCTGTTCCACACTCGCACAACCCTTTGCATAAAGTCCTGTGCACTTTCATAGTTTCCACTTGTGTCCTCTGGTTCATATTTCACTGCTGTTTTTTTTTTCTTTTCAATTTTCAGCATGGAATTAACTTCTGACCTCTGTGGATAATGTTTACATCTTTTCAGATTGAAACTATTTTGTTTCTTTAAGGTTTTCTTAATATATACACATTGTTTATTACTTTAAAAATAGTTTTGCAGTAGAAAACAGAACATATAACAAAAATTAATACAATTCCAAATAAAATCCTGAACTCTTCTTTGAATCGGTTTGACACCAGCCAGAAAAATGAAGTGCTTTGGCTAGAAAAGAGTAATTTGTGTTCCACTGGAAGACTAAAAGCAATTACAAGAAGAATCTGAGGGAGAACAGCAGCACTTTGCTCCCTGTTACTTAAGCAATGTGTGTGATCATTACTGATTTCACTGTACAGTATTTTTCTTTTACCCATATAAAACCTCAGGAGTTAGTCTAAAAAAGCAAAATTAAATTTTAGGAGAATGTCATTCCTATGTGAAGGCAAATTTATTCCTAAAAATAATTAAATCACAATGTTCTTCAGCTCCACAAGATCCCATCTCTTCTACTATAATGAAGTTCATGTGGTTTCTATTAACAGAAGCATTACTTTGCCTTTGAAGTGTGTGTCTGTCATTTGTATGTTTCTAATTAGCACCCAGATCTTTGAATTATCTCACTGTTTGCATAGTCAGAGCTTATTAGTATTTCAATACTGTGCCACTGGATATCTCTGGGGCTCATGTTCCCATCTAGTTAACACTTCCTTCCTGTCTTGACTTCAAAGAGTTTGGGGATGAATATAGTGAGCAGAGAGGGAGCAATGGATGCCCCTCCAGATGAAACACAGATAGCTCTGAAAGCCTAGAGGATAATTTCTGGCAGAATGGCGGTAATAACAGTCTGGGTGGGCCTTCGTGTCTGGTGTGTACGTTCTAAACCCATTGCTTGGTGAAGCACTACGAGTCATAAAGGTTGCTGTGAAGATTCCCTCGATTGGACCATAGATCCATTTAAGAATGATTATTTCTGAATAGTCCACTACACTGACCTCTCATTGATTAAAAAAAACTTACACAATTGAACCTTATACACGTTATACAGTAAACTGGACCATTTGGTAGATAGTAGATAATTTTAGGACCTCATCTAGCCCTGAAAAAAATCCAGGTTATCAGCCTCAATAAAATGGCTGGGAAGCTAGTTCCATATTCTCACTTAGCAAATACCTCTGTAGATAGTGTGGTAGTGATCAGAACTTTTTGGTTGTGTTCATTTGTTCTTTTATTTATACATTACCCAAAACTATGCAGATAAAACACTAAGTCTTTGTAACAAAATATACTGTATGATGTGCAGGATCTTTAATGTGTATGCACATGTATATGTGCAGCCAATAAAAATAAAATAAAAAATGCAAGAAAATTCCAAAAGTAGTACTGTTAAAATGAGAACTCACATTCTGCTATACAATTAGCATGACTGTGGGACACCACAGTGATCAGAGGAACAGTTGAATGTGTCGTGCAGTGAGCTCTGTATGGTTTAGCAAGTAAACATGAAAGGCTCTCTTGAAGCAGCTGGCTGGGCCTCATGAACGGCATGAAAAGGGTGAAAAGGCCTCTTTAAATACTCCCATAATTAGAGGATAAAGATAAACAACCTCTGGGACAGCTAGTGATTGTGATATGGAAATAAATCAATTTGATTCAGGAGTAAATACAAACCTAGATTTTAGTGAACATACTGAAGTTTGTACAGTTACAGATAATAACAAATGTAAAACAATATCAGCATTAAGAAAACTAAATAAAATATGCAATTATTCACTGAGAAAATGGAAACAGCCTATCTAGGTGTTTTGCAGCAATAGAAACATTTTAGATTTCATTCTAGAAGGCTAGCCAAATTATTTTATTTTATTTTGTAATTAAAACTGAGCAACTTTCTGAGATAATAAAGAAATTGTATATTAAACTGTATATTTTTTAAATATGCCTTTAAATGTTTGTTATAAGTTTATTTAAAATAAAATACATGCAAGCTCAGAGAAAATAATAGTTTACTAGTTTACTCCACTGTGCTGGTAAAGCTCAAATAATGTACA
Organism: Atractosteus spatula; assembly: GCF_055471065.1. Classification (NCBI taxonomy): domain Eukaryota; kingdom Metazoa; phylum Chordata; class Actinopteri; order Semionotiformes; family Lepisosteidae; genus Atractosteus; species Atractosteus spatula. Next base: position 187,782 of record NC_142716.1, on the reverse strand, counting down.
ACTACTAAAACTACTCAAACTAAAAAATAGAACAATTGCCTACACAAAGTATTTAAGAGTTAGTCAATCAAGAGTGGTTACAGGCAAAGGTAGAAAGCTTGTTCATTTCTTCGAAAGAAGATCTGTATTTATGTGTCATGTTTTATGGAAAACCTTGGAAAAGCTTTTTCTATTTTCAACTACTGTATAATGTAACTATGGATTATAAATATTAATTAGTTCTGACAGTTTCACAATTCTAGAGAGCAGAACTGTCTAAGAACACTTTGAATTTATTATATAAATACCTTTACATATACAACATATGTCCTTCGAAAAGAGATGCCCTCAGGCCAGTTCTCTCCAGTGTTTGAAAATAGATACCACACTGCTTTGAAACATGGGCCAGAGTTATTCTGAGAGGGTTTTTTTATATGCTTCACCAAGCATATATTTTCATCTTCCAAAAGCTGTTGCAGTGCTTTCATGTGCTAGGATATGCTTTACAGTTGTGCTTTTATCATTATTCATTCCATCAGGCTTTTGGCAGCAGGCCCCAGCTGTTGTGTTGAACTGAGCTGTAGCTCTAGAATGAAGGCAGATGTGTGGGTCTTGAAGTGTGAGAACAGCCATGTTTAGCAACTAGAGAGGTTTATCCAAAGGCAGGAAACACATCCCACTTTTATATGCCTCTTGCAACAGGTGATGCCCATGCGTCTTGAGTAGCATACATTTTCAACTGTTTCTTGCCCTTGTACATATTTGAACTTTTAAACAGATTGGCTTATCAGGTACTTACTAATGAGTTTGCATTTGCAGGGGTCTGCTTCCCTCCTCCTCCAGTGCGTGAGCTCTGCACCCGCTCTGTATATGCTGAAATGTCCCACAATACAACCTGGCATGATAAGACAACTTAAGCAGGTTATTGATAAAAATAAGATATATGGTGCACCTATTTATTTGTGTTATGATAACTTTAAAAATAACTTTTAAGAGGATGAAAGAACTGATTCTTTTAAGTTAGATACGACTTTATAATCCTTCTTTATTTTAAGAAGGGTTTCAGTCCATAATATTAAAAGCACTTTTTTCTTCACATCTTCTTAATGTGTAGTATTAGCACAAATGTAAAAGCATTTTAATGTACCTTTCTTAAATCAGGGGAGTTCACATGACATGATGTTTAACACTTTATATATGAAGAAAGATATACTAGTAGTAAGTGAAGAGGGGGGCTCACATTTCACACAGAGGAACTCTTGATTTAAGAGGAGAGTTTTTCAATACTAGAGTGATAACCCAGTATACACTGTTTAAAAATAATACATTTTGAAGGAAATCTGTAAAGGTTATGAATTTGCTACAGGCTCTGATCAATCTCTGAATCTGTCCGCTCAAAGGCAATTCTAGAAAAGGATTATCTAACAGATTCTGTTCTGCATTAGAATTCAACTTAATCGTATCATATGTATGTTGATGAATAGTTTGGTATATGGTATGGTATTGGGCTGCGAAAAATGGCCCAAAAAAGCCTTGAGCAAATAGATGCATCCCTCAATAGTGTTAGTTATATAATATGGCTTTAGAAGAAAGCTTCCCTGTGCACACGGTCAGAAACAGAAAAGGAGAATCAACACCTGGCCATTAATGCAACCACCAACAATGATATTGGGATCGGAGGGACAGAACTCAAAGCAGTAGATGTCATCTGGACACTCCAATAGCAACTGCAGAGAACAAAACAATCAAATAATATCTGCTACATCTTCTCCCTTCAAGTCCTGTCTTCCTTGCCCTGCTGTGTGTGCTCTTATTAATGTCCTTTCATGTCTGTACCTCTTTCATTAATTAAAATAGAACACATTTTTCCCATTCTAAAATCTACCCTGTGCTTGAGTCTTTACAGAACACTTCAAATATGTTATTGCTTTTGAGAGAGAGCTAGTTCTAATATTTTGTAAATTCATGTTTTGACAAACTTTGACCACAGTTGTGTAACTGTAGAGTTAAAAAAAATGCTTCATCATTAATCTACTTAAAACTTGCATGCATTATGGATCTACCGTATTCATTGGGAATGTCTGTGATTTTCAATTCCACGTGTATGTTGATGAGATACATAATAATAAATAATAATTGTAACCTCCCAGTTAGGTTAAAGTTGTGATAAAAATGTAAATACAAGTTCAAACATACCTGAGGATTAATAGGGTCAGAGAAACTCCAGAAGAGAATGAGGGAAGGACTCAGAAGCAGCTTAGTTGAGAGATTGATCCGATCTTCAAAGCACAGCCTCTCTGTTACAGCTACTGCAATTACGCCTGAAATACCCACATTACAATAATCAAACTTTATAACTGGTAAGCGTGAAATGTCTACTAACTGTACTACAAATGAAATATTTATTTGTAAGGTTATACAGTATGTACTCTTTTTTTTAAGTGATATTTTTTATTAAAATGTCCATTAGACAAGAGGAATTTAAATACTGTAGATCTTAATCTTGCAAACTAAAGGTCTAAAAAGACTCTTAAACCAAACCATAGCAATCAACACATCATACACTTCATTAGCTAGGACGTGAAAACAGAATTGAAGTAATCTGGAGGAGATATTGGACTTAGGAAAATTAATCAGGACGAAGTGGACTTTATATCTAATTTAAAGCCCTGAAATGTTGTTCTATTGTTTTAATATTTTCAAGAAGGATGGAAAACAAAGGAATTCACAAATGCCTCTCAAGAACTGGAATTGGTCTAAATTTAGTCCCAAATTTATGATGCTTGTACTAAATACATCTCTTGAACTGTACCAATAAATTATTTATTTTAGTGTTATCAGATGTTATTTGTGATTATGAAACTTATTTAAAGGGGAAGAGAAAATGGCACATATCTGCTTAAGCCTGTGTGCTGTCCTACCGTTAATGGTGGGGTGCCAGTTTATATAGCTGATACTCTTCTCTTTGCTGAAGTGGAGGTCTGTGAAGGACTGGTACTCTTTCAGGTGAGTGTCTGCTTTTCCCCCAAATGTACTCTCTTCCTCACCAAGTGCCTTCCAGTCATCAAAGAAGACATCCATTATCTCATTCTGCTGCACGGCTATTTCAAACCTGTGGATGAAGTAAGGCAAAAAATAAAATGCATTAAGTACAGGGACGGTAGCATGGCACCCACACTTCTGAACTTCATAGAGAAAGTGTAGTTTTAATATATATTGCAAGTTTTTTAACATATTTTTTAAAAGTTGATCAATGCCTATGTTTCTTAAAGAATCTAGTATGAAAGCATTTTTATTTCCAAATCTGTTGATTTGTTTAGACTGTCTTAATCTACTTTAATGGAAGCTATACAATTGCTAATGTTAAAATAGTGTTTTCTGTCAGAGAGGAAATACAAGTTTTTGTACTCAGGAAATGTTTTACATCCTTTCTCAAAATCTATAGATGGATAACAGCTGAAATTACAGTTATGCACCTCCAGGCACGCTCAGGCCAGGCATGAAGCCCTTTGGTCTCTTTTCTTTAGTGACATCACATTTTACAATTTTTTTTAAATGAACTGTCTTCAAGCCTAAATGGGATTTTGTAATTACTTTAAGTTATGAAGTTTGAAATAAATAATATCACAAAAATAATGGCAATGTTAAAGCTTAATCTATTATTTCAATTTTTGAAATAATTATATTTTTTATTCTTAACATATTGTGTATATTTCAATTAAAGTCCTATTGAGAATATGAGAATATTAACTTATTAAAACCTTTACCTCAGAGCAACTGAAGTGATGAAGTTCCTAAGGTTCTCAGAATTCATGCAGTTCTCTTTTTCTTCCTCAGTGAACTCCCTGGGAACATACTGAGTCCAGGTGTTCTTTGGGAATTTCCTAAAAGACAGCAAATCAGAACATAAATGTAACACAATTACTGCGTGTTACATTGTGATGTAACATGGCAGCCCAGCAATCATCAGATATTAAGAATTAAAAGCTTAATATTGCCTTTTTAAAATACTGAGTGCGATAAAATACACAGGATAAAATGAATAAATTTTGCAGCAATTTTGAGTATTCATTTCTCAGTAAACAGTTTATAGGTTGGTAAAAAGGAATCCTTTATGAATTCCTTCCTTTTGCAAGCAGCTGGTATATCACAAATAATTACCATTAAAAATAAATCCCAACTCCACTTTTATCATGGGTGGGGCCTTTGCTGTTTCTCAGCTTTCCCTGGCACACAGGATACAGAATAAAATGAGTTAACTGCTTTCTTTTCTTGCTTTGCTTTACAAAGGTCACACCCAAATTGAAAACATACCATGGTATTGTTGTGAAACATTCATGGTATGACTGACTCCACTGAAAATAACTAAAAAAAAAATAAGGAGAGCAGAGGACTTTGAAGCCATGATAAACAGACAATAGCCCAATATCTCACCAGCTCTTACCATTGGGTTTGAGTACTGGAGTCCCACAGGTCTGGGATAGCCTGTGTCCCAGTGTCTCTCTCCAGTTGTTTAATGCAAAAGCTTTTGTCCTGGTAGGGTGGACACTCAATGTAACCATCCTTTGCTGCTGAAGCATTGCGATCAGTGAATTGCACTTGAGCTCCAAATTCTCGTCGGACTCTGGAGGCCCTGTATCTCAACTACAGAAAGAAAGCAATCATCATATTCAATAACATTCAGGATTATAGAGCGCCTGCAAATGTGTTTTGCTAGAGGCTGTGGTGGTCAATAGGAACTGAGTGAGATAAAGAAGTTGATTCAGCAATGAGGAAGTGAACATTATTATTTTATTGGTATAAAATAATTGAAACCAGTGAGAATCAAAGTATATTAAATTAATAAAACCTTTTTTGAAATAACTTATTTCTTACCTTGATCCCTGCCTTCTCTCGGATGTTTTTCTTGCTCATTTAATTGTTTAGTAGATGAAATTAATCTTAAATTCGTCTAGCTGTTTTTTTAGGAAGCCCAGAGCTTGGGGCTCAACAATTATTATTAAATTGTTGGCACAGATCAAGAAGAGCAGTGGCCCTAAAGTGGATTCCTGAGGTACACCACTTCTTACATCTGCCTAATTTATAATTACTACGTCTGAATTCCTACAGCCTTTAGTTGGAGTCCTAATCATAATTTCCTGGAAATATAGATCATGTCATATGATTTAGAGGAATCAACAGTTCATAATGCTTTTTCAAATAGTTCTAGTCAGTTAAACAAGAACTTCTCATTCTATGTCCATGTCGACTTCCTTAAGAAAACATAATCATTTTCTAAATATTCTTTGGGGAAACCATTACTTCAATAATCTTGATACTAATAAAAGTAAGAATTACTAGACTACTGAAATACAATATGGTCTCGGCATTTGTGAATTTAATATTAGTGAAATCACTTATTTATGTTTTGGTCTGGCTGATCCTGCAAAGCAGGATGAAACCGAGCTGAAAGTTATAAAGAGCAACTTCCAGATTAGCTGCTCAACAGACTTGGATTTTGAGATGAATCCAGCTAGTGAGTGAGCTCCTCTCTACCCCCTGCCCAAGTACCCAATAGCCAACATCCACTTTCTTCTTGTAATGGACACTCCTGGTTCTGTGTCAGTGAAGAGGGAATTTGTTTATTTTAGTTGATCAATATTATTTTAAGTAACTCGAAGCCAATGCATTAGTACTGTAATTATCATGTAAGGGAGGGTTACTAATCACTATAGTACATTATGTGATAGTATAGGGGTGGACTCTGCTATTTTGTTTTAAGGACGTGTTAAGGAAATCGATATGATTTTCCAAAACTATTGTTTCTTTTATTTCATCTGAGTATTATTTTATTGGATATGAGTTTTCAGTTGGAGGAAGATAGGTATTTATAAATGTAAAGTTTTAAGCAGATTGTGTTCAAATAATATCAAAAGGTTGGAATGTGCATTTGGTTTTACAGTAAAACATTACAATTGAATTCAATGCTTTATTACCAGCTTCACTAGTTGTATGGAATAAAATACAAATACATAATAATTCCAATTCTTTCCACTTGGAGGTGATAAAGGGAGATGTTCTTACTGAAGTGATATTTACCCTGTTTCTTGAGTCCTTTACGGATTCCTCCTCTATTTCCAGCTCACTGCCCAGAGACACCCAAGGATGGGGCTCAGGGGTCTTGTACACAGGCATCTCAAGCAGCGACTCCTCCTCCACTACGTCTGCATCTGTGGGTTCTTGCACCTGCAACAGAGTGTCGTAACAAAGTAGGCCAGATGGCTGGTAGATGGTCAAATAACTTTCTGTTGTTCTTGGGTCAAGGGCATTATGGAGGCATATAGCTGTAACCCCGGGTTCGGTTCTGGACCTGGGACACTATCTGCAAGGTGTTTGTATGTTCTCTCCACGTGGGTTTCCTCCCAAAGTCCAAAAACATACTGATAGGTTAATTGACTTTTGGGAAAACTGGCCTTAGGTGCAAGTGAGTGTGTGCCCTGTGATGGACTGGTGTCCCGTCTAGAGTGTACTCTGCTTTGTAACAGTTGTTTGCTGGGATTGGCTGCAGCTCCTCCATGACTCTGAATTGGAAGAAGCGGTAAGAAAATGGATGGATGGATGGACAAATGGGTCAACCTGACATCTTGTTAATCAGATTGCCTCTACTTAGTGCATCCATCCACTTTCGGTATGTAAATGTTATGCAAAGGTTAGAATAATTTGGCATTATTCAGAGCCCATGTCATTAGAAAATACAGGCACTGTATATATGTTTTTAGAAAAAATATACAGCTTTTTGATGTTGCTTAAATAATTTCATGACTCTCCATGATATACTTGAGTGATTGTGGCTGTTCCATAAGTACTATGTAAGCGCAAAAGAGTTGAATGAGCACAGGTTCCTTGATGAGGTGATTTTAACACTTAAAATGAAGAAAGAAAAAAAAACAGTAATGAACCAATATACCCCACTATACTACTGATTTTTTTGTAAGTGCATAATGTACAATTATGCAACCAAAAACATTAAAGCTGGTTTTGATAAAGTCTAGAAAATCTATACTACCTCAATGCCTAGAAACCTAGAAACAGCCTTCTTCTATAAACTCTATTCAAGACTGTAGATTTCCTTACGTGCAAAATCCTTTCCTTGGCCTCCTCTGTTCCAGCAAGATAGAAGCTCTGCCCATAACTGAAGTCCCTATCAAATACTAGTAAGAGCTCCTCTCCTGGATAGTTCTGAAGAGATTAAACACAGAAATGGAAAGAAATACATTATTCTAGTAACAAAGAACACTGAGTTAAGAACAGCTCACACGTAGCTTTGGAAAAAATGTAACCCCATGTCTATACAAATAAACTGGACTATGAAATGCAATATACTGTATGAATTTAAATAGGCATGGAACTGATAAGCTGATTTTCTGTACAAATACTCTACTAGTGATGGCATAAGGACTGTGTTATCCTTATAATATGTATAGTAATATCCTTGTAATATAATATGTAGGCATACATATGCTTTTTTTTTCTTTTAAACTGTTTTGAGTTTGATTGGCTGTTGATAAGTAATAAAGCTAGAATAAACCAAAAAAGCAGCTAGCTTATAAGTAAATTTCAAATTTTCTAAATTCAATGGAATTCACAAACATATGAGAATGTCCTGTGTTAACATTTCTAACAGCTTAGTAGCACAACATTAGATAATGAAGTGCTCAATGACAAGAGTACAGTGTAAGACGAAAACAAATTTTCAAGTAAACATTCTGTTACACAATCTCCAGTTTTCACAATAATTTGTAAGTAGAAATGTTGATACTGTGTTTTAACCAATAGCAAAAACTGGATGTTTTTCTGTTTTTCACAATAAGTTGTTGTGCACCTGTTTCAAAGAAAAAAAAAATCAAAGAGTTCTCACTGTAACAAGTCCGAGGTACAGCTTTCACAGTAGCCTTGTATGATGGGAGTGAAATAATGTCCCAGCTTGTCAGTGACAGCTTACTGTTTTCATAAAGTGATAAAAGCTAAACCAGCATCTGTCTACTTCAGATCAGCATTACAAGCTGATGAAAGCTCGCTGAAGAGGTGTTGGGGAGTAGAAGGAGTAAATGAGAGAGGGCACCCGGGGGCCAGGGTGCACGTCTGATCTTTCCGAATCAGAAACCCTCAGCAGCAAAAAGACGTGACCCGAGATTCATCAAGAGGACCTTCCTTCCCCCCGGGCTTGTGTTTCATGTGGCCATGATCCATCACAGCGGCATGAAATACCCACCAGCACCAGCTGCTTCACGGGGTGGAAATCAGACACGGCAGCCCTGGTTTTCATGTCCTGAAGGATTTCTTCTTTTCTGAGGATTTTGAAGGGATTCTCCTGCGTGACATCCTCATCAGCACGGCACTGAAACAGTTCTTGAGTTGCGCTGGTGAGGACGAGAGGGAAGATGTCCTCCGGCGGAACTTGTCAGGAAAGAGAATAGTGCTTTGGTAACACCTGTACAATGTGGCCGCCAGTAAAAGACACTGTGACATTGACACGCACTGCAGTGGCCTTCTCTCATCTCACTGCCATCACTGGAAATGTAGGACAGTGCATATCAAAGCACAGAGAAAAGCAGGATGGCATTTAATTGGCATAAATAATGTATCTCTACTGGAGCCTTTCATACAGGTTCATGTAAAAAAGATAAAAGAATACTCTGGCTCCACATCAGCTACATCAATCTTAATACTAAAATCTTAAAATCTTAATATTGGAAAATGTGTAACTGCCAGTCATAGAGGTGCATCCTATAGACTACAAAAAAACTGTTTACCAATATATTTTTTCTCCCTTTTGTGTAATTACAGTCCACAGTGTACTGCTGGTCTCTTCAAAGCACTGTAACAAAAGAAAACTTAAACCCAGAAAACACTAATTATTTTCAGTGAGAGGGTGTACTAAAATCTTTCTCTAACAAGAAAAAATATACAGTAAATATCAAACCCATTCTTTCAACTGATAGCCTCTTTGAAAAAGAAAAGGTGTTGTTACAACATGCTTCCAAGTACTTCAAGCACTAGGCACTGAACTGTTGAACTGTTTTAAACTAGCAGTACATATACAGTACAGTAAACCATGACCAAATACCATTATGCCAAATGTGTTTACTAGTTTTTCACAGCTATTTTGGTGGAATAGAAGAGAAATGTCAGGTAACCTAAAGACTTTTAAAGTTAAAGTACATTAAATAGGCAAAGAAGTGGTTACAGACGGGTCTTTAATTGGAGAGACATGAGGTGACTTCATTCATTATTATAGTTGCAACTATAAATATGTACACTTTGCATCTTGACCACATGCAATTGTATGTTGCTTGGGAAACAGACATCTGCCAAATTAACACATATAATAGTAGGAACTACAGATTTGTGTGTTTTAAGTTTCAGAACATACGTTTCTAAGCAAACAACTCCAAATGAAACATAGCTTTGCTGGTTTTATAAAGGCAACTTAGCTAGAGATGATTACATAATAATGCTTAAATTATATACTTTATGCTCCTGGTTTGTAACACATTGCCATAATAAGGGAATGAGACCATAAGCATGTTTTCAAAAGGCTGTTCAAATACTTGAAAATTACACTAACAATGAAGGGATAAGAGTTGAATGTGGGCAGTATAATACCTTCCCAAGGATTCACCTGCAGGGCTGCAAATGTCTCATCAAAGCCCCTGCATTTCATTTTTGTTTAAAACCATCATTGAGAGTGTTTTGCATATATTGTGCCGTACTTTTCAGATCAGTAAAGGGCTAGCTGTAGGGCCTCTTCGACACCAATAGCTTTGTGATGGCATTTTTAACATGATGCAGAAGTAAGCACTTTTAGACAGGGGCAATATGATATGAGAACGGCATTCAACAAGGAGAAAATTTGCCCTCTAGCTTCTTTTTTCTTTTGTATTCGGCACACATCCAGTGAACATTTGAAGTATATGTATTCATACAGTACAAATACATCATTAAAGCAAATGAAATGCAGCTAAGCAGGTATCTGTGTAATGCGCTGAATGGTTGGAAAAGCCTCTGAGTTGCGTGCAGACCATGAGATTCTTTCAGTGAAAACCAATAATTAAGACAGAACATTTTCACACGACTCATTGTGTTACAGCCTGTTTAAAAACAGAGTTCACTTTATTGGATTTCTTGAGGATAAGTTTGGAATAGAATGCCAGAAGATAAAGTCTTTCTTTTGGACTAGACGGAATTCTCAGTTTAAAGAACATGCCAGCTTCTGCATATTTTCACATGTGTTCATAATTTTGGTGTCAGAAGTCTAATCTTTGATGAATCAGCCAAACCAAAACTGAATAATACCCAATAAAAAAGCCAGTAAGCATATATTTTGCTGAAAAGGGAATAGCAATATCTGTGTGTTCTCTTTTCTAACCCTAATGCCAATGTTAAATTCAATTTACTGCGGTTTTCTGTGTCATTCTATTGTTTATGTGGTGGTACTTTCACTATACCTGAGCTACCTGCCTGATAAATGCACTTGTTTACACTGCCACATCCTGTTCTATTTTACTCTGTCTTTTGTGCAAGTTTGGTGCCACTCAATATCTCAATATGATCATTTTTACAAACAAGAATTTGTTCACAAAGAATGTATCAGGTGAAATAAAGAATTATACATATTATTTAAAGATCAATGAGGTAAAAATTAGCATGGTTCATGAACATACTCAGTAGTTGCTCTAAATGCACATTTGCATGATGACTTTGCTTCAGCCATGATATACACCACTATTTAATTAAACATTCATTATAAACTATTCCAACTTTATTTATGGTGAAACTCCTAAAAACAATAAACAATGAATAAATAATAAAATTACAAATAAAAATGTAGTTATGGTTGTAAAAGGGAAATGAAAAACTAATGCCAGTTAGTTGACATACGCATTTGTTCATTTTTTCACATTCGGTCATGTTGTGTTAATTATAGAATGATTTTGATTATACCCTACTGCTTTTTAGGTTATATTTATACTGCCCAAAAGCACTCTTAATTTCAGCAGCAGCATTTTATAAGGGATTTTAAAAGCATTGATTTGATCTGCTAAAAGTGTGCTTATGTTCAAGTGTAATAAACCTCAGAAATAATGTTTTTTGTAAATGCATATTCTCCTATTAAGCACAACATTAAGTGATTGTTCAGACTGTTAAACATTCTGACCCATGTAAATATTCTAATTTTCTCTATGCCATGTCTAATTGCTAATACCATGCTAGGCCTGCAAATGGCTTTAGACATCAAGGCATATTTGCCTTTAGGAAACATTAAAAATACATTAAAAAAATAAATAAATTTGGAAATATCTTACCAGGTTCTCCAGCACTCTCAACGTTTGAAGTAGAGTCAACTTTTTTACCTAAAATCAGCCAAAACAAAAGAATTTTATTCAATACTGTGCAAATCCATTTTACGGAAACATTTCACTTTTTTTCAGGGCATTTTCCTTCTCATGGATATGAAAAATTTAATTTAGAATTTGGCCTGTTGCCTTTTAGAGGCTTATCCTATTTTATCAGATTAGAATATTATTGTAGTTTGTTTCTACAGTAGATCATACTGACCAGAAAACACATCCATAGACTGATCCTTCTTAGTTACTTAGTGTTCAATGCATCTGTGCATGATATTTTAAAAACCAAGGCTGGTGTGATGTATTCTGATATGATGAAAATAATTTAGAAAAGATTGAGAAGACATTCTTTTACCTGTTTGCCAATTTCATTCATTGTTTATAATTTTGTTCGCAAACTCAGCTGTGAAGATTTGGGTAATTGCCTGGATGTGAATAAATTGCTGTCATGTTTCCAGTGATGAAGTGGCCAACCTAATATCACTGAATCATATATAAAGGTTGTGGCCCCAAAGTTTTATGCAATACTAGGAGGAAGGATGCAGTCACATGCAGTCACAGTTCATTAAAAATTTTAGTGTTTTAGATCTATACTGAGCATCATAAATGTCTTTCAATCATTACTCATGTACTGTGTGTTTATAGATAGAGTATAATAATGTTGCTATTTAGGATACACCTGAGTGACTTTGACCACATTGATCTGCGCCTGTGGCTGGTGGGCTGCCAGTTCATATCCCGCGGCCGGCAGAGGAATCCTACTCCGTTGGGCCCCTGAGCAAGGCCCTTAACCCCAACTGTTCCAGGGGCGCTGTATAAATGGCTGACCCTGTGCTCTGACACCAAGCTTCTCTCCCTGTCTGTGTGTCTCATGGAGAGCAAGATTGGGTATGTGAAAAGACAGATTCTTAATACAAGTATATGGCCAATAAAGTGATCTTATCTTATGTTATTATGAAAATGTTGATTGGGAACAGACAATATAGTGGTTTAACCTGTTTAATGTCAAGCCTAGTGAAAACAAATTAGTCGCTTTCAGTGTTTTAATATGTCCTACTTATTCTCTTTATCAATGAATCAAGGACGTTTTTAGACCAAGCCAATGGATGTCAGCAAGAACAGCACAGACATTTATAATTATTATATTTATGAATAAAGTAATAATAGTAATTGCTGTGTACAGTGGATCAATTGATGGGGATGTCCAAATGTGATGGTCTGGAAAGGAGTATTTAGTTGCTACACAACTTCACTTGTAGGGACAGATGGAAGTCTAACTGCATGACTCAACAGTGACCATATCCTGGAACGTCACTTGCTAACCTTCCTAATCCCAATGTGACAACATTGCAGCAGGATAAAACACATCGTCTTTTATCAGTTTTTTTGAAGGCGAGAGCATAACAGCTGTGACATGCTGTGGAAACTCTATTTAACAGACTTTGATCCCCACTGAACAGTTATGGATGAACTTGATGGGGATGTAGCATACTGTATATTATAGGGCTCAGAGACCAGTGAACACATATCCTGTGGGAAATGGGACAGAATCCAACAACATGGCATCTTCAAACAGGTGCAAAGCACATGTCACAGATACTATATACAACCTGTATTGTTTCTAACAATGACAGCCTTCTAAACTGCTAAATGTATTACACATGACTTACTTAAAATACACTTTTATTTTTTTTGTAATGAACATGCTTACCTGAACCAGGTTTTGGTTTTCCACTTGCTTTGTTGCTCACTATGCTGGTGCTGCTCTTAGGCCTCTTTCCAGAGACTTTGGAATTAGTCAAGGGGGTCTTAGTGCTTTTCTGATTTCCCTTATCAGCCATCTCTATCTGGAAATCCTGTTGCTGAGAGAACAACTGTGTGAAAACCACGCAGTGGCAGTATTGCATCTCAGCAATACTTGTTTTTCATCCGATACTGTAGAGATGAATCTCTTGTTGAGAAGCGAGTCACATTGTCACATTATCAACGTACTGTGAAGATCCAACATTCAGATTCAATTCTCCAAGATGTCTATATCAAAGTGCTATGACAAATTTCTACATTTGTTAAACCTTCTTGTGATATAACATCTTCAAGAAGAGCTGACTTAGATAACGAAAATACAATATATGAATATGTCTGCCTCTTTGCTTTTTATTTTTAAAAATCAGCTGTGCAGTTTATATGTGGGAATAACAGACTAGCTTGCTTAATTGTGTGGCTCAGTATTGAGATGTTAACCTGCATTTTTGGCAGTACTTTGTAAGTACGTAATGGCAAAATCATGGCTAAATTTGTCTATATTGGAAACACTGACACATTAAACAACAAACTTAACAAGAGTCATTTTATGGAGTCCTGAAACAGATTATTTGTCTAGCAAAAGAATTCAGAAACTTGCAGTTTTCATCTTTTCATACTTTAAACATTTCAGTAATGAAACTTTGAAGGAGCAATTAATATTTCTCATATACACAATATACACACTTAAGGCAAAAAAAACAAAAAGAAAGAAGTAAATAATTGATATGAAATGAACACAGAAAAGTTGTGATTGCACAAGTATTCAAACCATTTGCTGCGGCAAACCTAAATTAATTTAAGCTAAAAAAGCCACACAATTAGTTGTATGGCCTCTGTCTGAGTTCAGTAACAGTTGTTCTTGTGATTTCAGAATAAAAACACCTTTCTCAGTGAAGTGTCAAGCAAAGGCTCAAACTAGAACCCTTTGGTCTAGATGCCAAGTGTTACTTTTGGCACAGACCCAACGCAGCATAATCCCCAAGCAACTTGAGAAAACTCACCTGCCAAGAAAAATGTGCATACTTTGCACCAAGTCAGTGGCTGTAAAAAGACTCGTGGGTGTAAGTGCTGCCAAAGTTTTTTACATCAAATATTGAGTTCATAGGTCTGAATACTTATGCAATCAACATGTTTAAAATGTTTCTCTTACAGCCGATAAAAGTGAGTTTAACAGCTCTGTGGATCGGCGCTTTGCTGTGGTGCTGTCGTCTAATGCTGACCAAATGGCTCCACCGTGTGGAAAATATAGCATAATAGCAAATATAAAATAATCTGCGGTTTGCATAACACTGCATCGAGTTCAACAATTGCATCTTGGAAATACACTCAATCGTGCTTAGCTTAGTGAATTGAGGGAAATCTATGCTTTTACTGCTTACACTACAGATCAGCAGTCTTCAAATACCAGCTCTAAATAAGAGACCATGCATAAAACAAAAACCGACTACGTTTTACAAAGGCAAACAGTACTTTGCTAATGCGTTTAAAAGCAAACGTCCAATAACGATTCATTGTTTAAACAAACATAACCAACCTCTCCTATGTCCCTTCACAGTTTTTTTCAGAAACTCCTGCGGTCAGACTTTAATGAATCCGGATTTCTTCGCATTTCTGTGTTCACTTCTTCCGAACAGTTTCCGGCGTCAATGCGGTTGCCAGGGGAGACCAAGTCGTGCCGTTGATTGACAGCTGGCCCATCCTATTACTTGCGAAGGCTGCTGAGGCTCTATACCGCCGTCCTTGAAGTTGTGATTTTAATTTTAAAGGCAACTAAGAAGCTACCACTGTTGAAAGTTTTCCTTACAGTGTTAACACTATTTAAACGACAAATGAAATCACTTTAAGATATGAAAATACCCAAAACAAATACGAAAATGGTGTTTACTTTTAGGTGTTTTGTTGGGAATTAAAAAATGAAAGCCATAATAATTCGGCAGCTACGCAGATTATTTAATAAATACGATCAGCATGGTAATAAAGATGCCCACGCATGTGTGTATTACTCTGATTTAAAAAAACACACGCTTTGAGCAATTTGGTTATCAAAATATTTTTGGCAATAGTTATTTTTTTGCGTTTAACTGAGAACCTTTATACAAAATGATCCAAAAAACTGCAATTGCCTTGTCTCAAGATTATTTCGACCTCCTCCCTATATGACGTGCAAGTGGTTCAGTTGCTCCTGAACGGCCCCAGTACAAAAAACAATCTCTCGTTTGATAGAGATCTATTATAGCGGTGCCATTTATTGCCTGTGAATCTCTTACAGCAACACAGTGACTAAGGCAGAAAAGGGCTGTCCATTCACGCACATGATGCTCTGCTAATGGTTACAATAGGAACCTCGGGATTTTACCTTCCATCCTTGGATCAGCTGTTCCTATGGGAAGGTGTCAATTGATGATAATTGCAGCAATCAGTCCACCCACTCATTAGAAGGTGCGTATCAGCTGGAGAGACCAGAGACCGAGCGAGTCTGAAGTCTGTTAATGGACTTCAGCGCGTTTCGCTTTGGAATAGAAACACTGTACTTTTAGTCGTTGACTTAAAAATGGAGTTGGTTTTCTACATTTGTCTTTACGCTTTTATGCTATTATTTCAGTACTGGTAATACTGGGTTAATTACTAAGTATCTTAAGCGGCGTTTACGGGTTGTTCTTGCTGGTATGATGGCAGAAGGCGGGCGAGGTCCGGACTGTGAGATGCAGTTTGTTTTTCATTACTGCTCAGGTCAGAGCACAAAGTCAGGTAAGACACGGGATTTGTCTTCTTTGTTCCTTGTGTGTACCGGTGAGGTCAGAAAGGGTAATATAAATTAAGGAGGTTAATTGTAGTTCTCTAGAACCGGCTTTACTTTATTAGTTCAATAAAATAAAGAGCTCAGTTGTAATGTGAACTACTGTAGCAGGTGTTTGGGTCCCAAGGACCAGGTTTTGGGAACTCCTGCCTTATAATCTTACTGTTGCACCAGTGATCCTATAGTTTGTCTAATTAGCATTTCCATAACCTTACATGTGATATAAGGCTATTATAACCCTTTTTTAGGGATGGATACTGCATTGGCAAATCAGTTGTTTCCCCTATCTAGAGGGACTGTTGAAAGCCTTTTGTTAAGCCTGTCACTAACATAGTCATAGACCCTCTGATACAGAACATTAATGGCAGTGCTTGCAGGAATTGCCTTACCTGCAAATCAGTTAGGTATTAAAGCAAACTTATTTTTATCACAATTTTGTACAAGAGACAACTTTTCATGGTTTCTTAATTCCTTTTGTTAACTTGGAGAAAAAGACGTGGGGAAAGAAAGTGGAGGAAAAAGCATTTTGTTGAATGCAGTTAAAGTTTTTTCAAGTGAATTTTTTCCACACTAAGTGATGGAGAGCTATGAAAAATGCTGCTGGTGATGGTGGATGAGATCTACATGGCCTTTAAAAGGGACTAAATGAGAACTGTACTGCAAATTTGTTTTTAAAAAACTTATTTGAATTTCAGAATGAGGCTTAGGCTACTTATTTTTTTAAGTTAACTAAATGTGGTAATTTTAACAATGTTTAGTAATGGAAATTGAGCTTTTTAAATTGAAGAGATCCAGTTCTCCTTTTGAAAATCATGCACCTGGAACATGAACATTTCTCCAGGTTCTGGATTGACTACAGAATTGCTGTGTTTTTCAGAAATGGAGGATGTGGGTTACAGCTCAATCAATGACCGAAGCAGCAATTCTTTTTGGGCTCAGAATGGAGAGGAACTTGACGCAGATGCTGTAGATAAATTCAGGAGGAAGCTCAAATATTTCTTCATGAACCCCTGTGAGAAATTCAAAGCTCGTGGACGAAAGCCATGGAAGCTGATGTTGCAGATCCTTAAAATTGCTATTATTACAATCCAGGTAATTGTTTTTTTTTCCCTCTTAAGGGACCACCTTAAATGAGTTTATTTTTGATGGTCTTCAGGAGTGAAGAAGGACAAATGTAAGAATGAGATATACTGTACTAAGCTAAAGATCTGCTTGCAATTGAAAACCATTTGTTCTAATTAAATTTCATATGAATCCAAAGAGTGTGGAGCAGTTCTCATATCATTAAGAACTGGTACAGGTAGTTCAACTTGTCTAGAGTTTGTGTGGAACATCTCGGTGTTGTATTTTATTGGGTTCAATAAACACAAGTAAGTGAGCAGTCTGCTTAACCTGTACAGTAGTTCCCATTTCTTATTCTGGGGTACAAGTGTCTGCTGTTCTTTGTTCTGGATGGGCTCTTGCTGTTTGACAGTCTTGATTTTTTTTTTTTCTTCATTCACTCCTTGATTTCAAAATAAACCCCTGAAGTGTAGTTCCTAAAACTTCAGGACATGGAACTTTATACATTCTCTCCTCAACATGGTAATTGGGAACTTGCTCCCCAATTTCTGATTAAACAGTGTCGGACACTGGCACAGTGAGTCAGTGTTTTTCCTTCTGTTTAAATCTGATTTAATTATATTTTAGACGCACACCTGAATGAGGGCACTACCAAAACTCACTTATTAGCACAGGGTTCGATACAATTACAAATCTTAATCAGCTTTCTAAGAGCTCATAGCAGGTTTAATGGGCCTTAACCATAAATTTGAGTAAGCCTGTGGATAAGAATGTGCCAGGAGCAAAACGCAGATGGTACTCTGGGATTGATAACATTATATAAAACTATTAATACATAAAAATCCATCCCTTCTATTAATTAATTTGCTCTCTTTCAACATTTTGCCTTTCCCATTCTTTGAATATCTTATAACTGCATATATTTGTTTTAACATTTAGCACAGTAAATATTACACAATTTTGTTATTATTCTATTATTTTGTAGTTGGTGTCTTTTGGATTGAGCAACCAGATGGTGGTTGCATTTAAAGAAGAGAACCTGATGGCTTTTAAGCATCTCTTTTTGAAAGGATACAGTGACCGACCAGAGGAGACCTATGCAGTCTATACACAAAGTGAAGTGTATGATCACATCTATTTTGCAGTTAATCAGGTTAGTGCTGAATTTCTTTATTTACAGAAACTGGCAGTGCTTATGTTACCCTCTTCTGCTGCCGTCGCCAATACCTGACTTTGGATCAAAATATGAAAATGCGGTCCTCCAAGAGTTCTTAATCTGCTACTCCATATATTGAGCCCCTTAAATTCTAAGTACAGTAAATACAATAAGGTTACACTTTTAATAGTGATATAATGCAATCTCTGGGTTCCTTATGTATACCAAATGTTTCCCAATCCGCTTTAGTAGTTGTCTTCATTAACTTCCATCGGAGTGCTGCTCTAGACTTGGCTGTTTCAGCTTTCCTCCTGGTTTGTGTTGTCTGGTGTCCTTAAACAGTTGACGTGAATCATGAATCTGTCATCTGTTAGCGGAGTGCTGGGCTTAAGTCATGCGGTTGGAAACTGCTCTTCTTACTGTACAATCTGTGCTTGCTGTTTTTTTTTAAACACAGATGGGTGGGCTTATTTCCTGTAAATTTGACTTCCCCTCTGCTGTGGTTTGGAAGTAATTGAAAAGAATGTGATGAATAACAGAGTTGAAGAGGGTTTTAGGTTTAAAGCTCCATAACATGAGATCTAACTGATTTAGTTAGTATCCACTTAGACAATTGCTTACAGTGTCTTTCTAGATGAATACATGTATGGAAGGAGCATTGTCTGCGGAACTCTAGAGAAAACAAATCTGCAGAATGTTTTTCTACAGCACTCCAGGCATGCCTCTATTGGTGTCCATGCTTCTTTTTATCCATTTTAATTGCATTTATTTCAGTGGGTAATCATTCTTCCCAGAAGGATTCAAGATGCTCAGTAACCTTGACAAAGCTTCGCAATATTACGTTTTCCAAAGCATTCTTATTGAACCACAATTTCTGTACCAATATTTTGAAAGGAATATAATCATATGCTACCTAGAGTAGACTGAAAATAATTGTGAACAATAGAGGGGAAGCTGTAATGAACTACAAAGCAGTTCATAATGGGAATTACAAGGCAATGTTAAAGAACGCCCTTCTCTATGCTGTTGAACTTCATGTTCTGCATAATTATCCATCTTCCAGAATATTGGTACATTTAAAATTGTGGCTTCTAAAAACCTTTCCAAAGGTTGGGTTGTGGATTTGTGGTCTGTTAGGAGTGTGCTTTGGACTGGACAAAGTCCACCTGTGGCAAAAATGGTTAGAGAGCTTTTCACCTCCACACTGTTTAAAATAAGTTGACCAAATGAAGTATTTAGTCTCTAAAGTAAATAAAGACATGTTGAAATGTAGGTGAACTTTGGTGCTTTTATATAGATTACTTTTCAAACATTTAAAAAACAATTCTCTGCTTTTTGGAACTCTTAATGTTAATGATTACTGAGTTTTATTAGTTAGTGGAATTCACACAAACTCTCCTACAGTACAGTATATACTGGAAATATCTGCTGGAATGCTGTATTTGACTGTAAACCTAGTCTTGCTTTGGCTGGAAAATGAAAGAAAAACATATAGGAACTTCATTAGAATGCATCAGCTATGAGGTTACAAACAATGGGAAAAACTGTTTCAGCTTATAAGAGGCTGCAAAGGTGTTTTTCCAGAGGGCTTATAGATTGAAAGACAAACTAATTTTCTAGAAATTGTAGAACTGGCATTTACAATTTGATTTACAATTTTTTTTTTCTTTAGAGACACTGCAACTTCATTTATTCAGTTCACTTTTTGTTCAGAGAGGAGATACTTGAGAAATAAAAAGTCTAATATCTGTATGAATTAGTTTAAAAAGTGATATGAAGATTTTTAATTGTTATTCATTACTGTTTACTTGGATTGTTTGTCTTGCCACAATGGAGGAATTTATAGATTTAATCATACCTCTGACATTGCATTGGATATGTTCTAATTCTCTTCTTCCTGCAACAAAACCTGAGAGGTTATGCAGGACGAGTTGAATCATTGTACAGTATTTGTATCCTTGTGACACCTGGCCTTCTTTCTTTGTGTAGTACCTGAATCTCCACAACCTCACTGTTGGGAATCATGCTTATGAAAAGCTGGAAGATGTCTATACACCCCTGTCTGTCTGCCAGGCCTTCTATAAGAATGGCAGCATCTATCCTGGAAATGAGACATTTGATATTAACCCCCAGATTGAGACAGGTATTTAAAAATTGGACTTTGAACCCATACATGCCATACATGTGCAACACAGTTGGAAGTTACCATGGGTGCATCTAAAGCATTAAGCTTTACTCTCATTGCTGGAAGCCCAGCAATAGTTGTTGAGGGGGGGGAATGTTGCTTGGTGATTCTTGTGACCACAAAAACACAAAGCGGAACAAATGGTAAAATGTCTGGTGGATTGGCTGTTATTTCACAAACCACAAACCTACAGTGTGTGTGTGTGTATATATATATATTTTTCCAAACATGGATTGAGAAGCATAAATACTTAAGGGAATGACTTTCTTTTCTGTCCCAGCATGCATTGAAATATACCCATTGCAGCCTCTGGGAATCGGAACACTTTCTTCTGCCTTTGCTCTGGATTTCAAAAGGTGACTTTTTAAATATTGGTTGATTTAAGGCCACCTGCCAAGCTAAAAGAATGTATTTTATGTACTTGGGATTGGTAATGGGACTACTAATTTCTCTTTTTTTTTTAAGAGAACGGTTAGCAATTAGTTAAGTGGTGACTCCTAGAGATCTGCGGTGCTGATTGTTGAAAACATCTCATGTCCTCTAGGCTGCTGTCTGTACATATTAACTTCACACTGAAGGCAATTAACCTTCAGACAGTGCGGCTTCATGAGCTTCCTGACTGCTATGACTTCACCGTCACAGTAAGTCACATGGAGACATCACTCCCTCATCTGCATGCGACTGGGTGTGACGAGTCATTCTGTTATATTAATGGCTGTAGACAAAGGAAACCACAAACTGCGAGTGGTGATTAAGAAAAAGTTATTCTTAGTACTGAGAGGTCTGAGATTATTACCCACACTTTTTAATTGAGGAACAAAACTAATATGCGACTTAAAGAATGAAATGTCTGTCATTCATAGCTGAGCTAACAGAAGCTATAAGTCTCCTAAAAAAATATTCCTCTTGTCAAATCTTTTCTGCTAAAATGAAAGTATGCAATTTCTGAAAATTTGCTCATCAAAACAAATTTCAAACCTTCCTCTTGGGGAATGTTTGTAAACAACTTACCATGATTATGTAAGAACTTTGTTTTTTGTCACCTTATTCTCAAATAATTCAAATGAATTTTGATGGTGAAATGTTTTATATGGAAGATTTGAATCAATAGGAGGTTTTGGCCAGTAGGTGGCTTTGTGACCTTATTAATGCTTATCTTTAAGTGCCGACCAAGATGCTGTATAACTACTGAGCACTGTCCCTTTTAACATGTTGGAAATTATTTTACAGATTACATTCAACAACAAAGCTCACAGCGGCAAAATTAAAATTACACTGGACAACGATGTTGACATTAATGAATGCAGAGGCTGGAATGTCACAGGGGCTTGTATGTACTCTGGATCTATCCATACCCATTGAATTCTTATTTTTGAGGTGCTAGAGATGTCTGTGAGCAGAGATCTGGGCAATGTTAAAAAAATTCTAGATTCAGTGGTACATAAATTGAAATAATTCAGAAGCCAGGGGACTGAAACCCAAGTCATGTCTGCAGGACAGGGCTGCTCTTAGCAATAACTGGACCAGTTTCTGTTGTCACAGGGAAGTATCCTTGACCCTTCTGCTCCGTAGCATAGTGGGAGTGTGAACAAATGCCAACTTGAAAGAATGAATAGACTCAAATGAAAGAGGCAAGGTGCCACATGCATGTTGATGCTATCTGCAATGCTTTTTAAAATGAGTTCAGAACAAAAATTGGTTCTTTCCCCTAGCAGGGGAGATGTCGGATGTTCTAATGATACATGATGGGTAACTGCCACTAAATTCTATGATGGTTACAAAATGACAAGTTTGACCATAAAACTGGAATTTAGTTTTGTTTTTATTTGTTGTTGGTAGTCCTAAGCAACTGGAGTAATGATGTATAGTTTCCATTCACAGATCAGTTGTTCCTGATTCTCTGTATTATTTTCATAAATATAATGGTTTAGCAGGCTTCTGTGCTGTTTTTTTTCTAGTATTTCAGCACCATTCATGTTTGTGGGGAAAGGTCTGGACACAGAGTACTGTAGTTACTCTCAAGATGATTGAAATTGCAGTCTCCTTGTGTTCCTCAGATGTTACACAAGCTCCTGATGGAATCATTCAGATTTTTTTTTTTTCCATTCACAGCTCCAAGGAATATCCATTATCTACTGGCTTTTGATTCATTTATCATCCTGGCATGTGTGGCATCCTTTATTCTTTGTGTGCGCTCAGTCATCAATGGAATAAATCTGCAGTTGGTAAGTTATAGTTTCAGCTGATTAATACAGTAGAGTAATCTGCAAAATGAATGTGCACATCCATAGTTACAGTTGAAGTATGTTTCTATGCACTGTTTATGTAAGGAATGGAAGACAGAAATCTCAATAGCGATGTTTCCTCCTCCTAGTCAAATTGATCTCCAAGTTTAAATGCAATGGAGCTTGAAGAATTAAAAAAACAGAATAAGCCAAGAATAGTCAGGAACTCAAAGTGACTGCAGGAAGACTAGATGGATCAGATAATGCAGTTATTGTCTCATCTGGAAGGAAATATCTTGGATATACCAGCAAATACTGCTACTTCTTCACTTTAGGTAAATTTAGAGTGCAAATGTCCAGATACCAGGCCTGTCTGGACAAAGTGTTTTTGTTCTGCTGTGAGCACATGCATGCAAGAATGTATCTAAATTAAAAAAAAATAAAAAGTTTTGATTTTTCCATCCTTGAACTCTTTGGAGTATTGTGCTTGAATATTATGTTGTCAGCTGATGGGGGGGGGGGGGGGGGGAAGTGGGTGCAGATTTATCTGCCTCTGTCTTTACCTGCTCTGGGGTAATGATTTGTAATGCATTCTCAATTCAAGTGAGATAATGATACAAGTTTAACGCATTAATTGGTAATGTTTGATACCTTTTGTATTTCAGGAATATGCAGTCTTTTTTCTTACCAGGTACAATAAGAAAGTGCCCTGGTCAGAACGTATGGAGTTTGTGAATGGTTGGTACATTCTCATCATTGTCAGTGACACACTGACAATCATTGGCTCCATCCTGAAAATTGAAATACAGACAAAGGTTAGTTGGAGATTGAATAAATTAATTTTTCCTGGCAACAATTTCACATCAAATACCAAGTAAATGTACAGTGTATATACAGCAAGCATCAAAAGAAATATAGCCTTCTATTTATGCATGTATGTTTTTAGAACAATAAAGGTATATGGAGTTTGGATATTGATTAAACATTTCTTGCGTCCCTTTGGTTAATGGATCACTCTTGACTGTCTGCGATGCATTCAAGTGGCTTTGACTGTCATTGCTGATTGCACTAAATCACCTCATTAGTGACGGAGTAGAACGAAGTGATGAATTTCAAGTCTGGATCAAAATTAGGAAAGAAACAAAATAACAAATGGTACATATTGATTAAGCAAACAAACCATGTTATTGCAATGATGGTGCAACACCTCAGGTGGACTTGAAAACAGTGGAGTAACATCCTTGTAGCGATGAATCTAGTTTTTTTTTGTAGACCACCATCATGAATGTCAGTGTGTTCCATGTATTTTGATATGACTGTAAGTGTATACAATGAACCAATTAATGGCAGAACTGTAATTTTAGTGAATGACAGTTACCTGACCACACAGTGCAACATTTATCAAGTCATTGGATCTGACTTCCTGTCCTTGCTATGGGCTCATCCTGTCTTATGAAACTTAAGCAATGATAAACTAATTTTTACTGATTTTCTTGCACAACAAGAATATTTGTGCCATGGATGCCCTTCTCGCCAGACTTGAGCCCCATTGAACATTTGTGAGATGGGCTGGGACAACGTGGCATCTAGGGGTCAGATCAGTGAACAGTTACTTTAAGGCTCTAGCAGTGAAATAGGAAAGAATCCCATGACTGCTCTTTTGAAACCTGATGGGGGGGACAATGTTGATCGACCTTGTTAATGGCCAAATTTCATTATGCTGTTTAAATTCTGTGCCATATTTTTTTCAATAAAATGCCAGTGCACTTGCTGCAAAAGTGTCATTTTCCTGAAAATGTTTGAGTTTGTGGTTATGAGTGAAATAACAGCAGACTAAGCATCAAAAGTAAAATTTTTATAGGGATGCACTGTAACTGTGATTTATTGTCCTTTCTTCTACTTGATTTGATCTAATTATTCTATTGATTGCATGCAAATGGCTTGGCAGATGCCCTTATCCAGCGCAAGTATTAATAAAATGTACAGGTGCCAGCAGCAATTTGTGGCCAAGATTGCATATCCATGTTCATTAGACAATCGCATTTCCATGTATATGGCTTCCTATACATGTCCAAAATGCCCATGACATTAACACCCTCTATGCTAGCTGTTATTCCCCTTAAGGTGAGGTCAAAGGTCACAAGGCAGTTTTAGAGGTAGAATGGGTTCCCTATGTTTGGGGGCAGCCATGACTGTATATGCACTGTACAGTATAAGCAGTAATGATCTAAGTTTGAATATGACCTTTAGGAAAGGTTTAAGGTCACAGGAAAGTACATCTTCTGGTATAACGCAAAACTTTCTGTGTGCTCTCTCATAGCCATTTGACTCCATGTGTAGCTTGTAAACTTGTACATCTTTTTAAAAAAGGTTTAGCATTTATGTGCTAGGTAGTGTTACCAAAACTGATTCCTGTTTCTGTTCCATTGTAACAATGACCCTACCACACTAAATATGGAGTTAGAAGCTTTTCTTAGATCAGAAAGATGGCTCAAAGATCTTATATAGCTATGCAATAATGTGATCATGGTTTATTCAGTTCACAATAATTCCCATAGGCTGTTACTCTTTAACTAGTTACAGACTTCAATGCTATATAGAGAGAGTGATTGCTGTGTCAGTGTACAAGCTATAAAGAAACAAATAGAAGTTTATTTCATGGTGTCTGTAAATTCTTCCGCTGTGTGAAGAAAGTTCATAACCTCATATAAGTCAACTATAGTTATGGTGCAAGATATGTGTTCTTATTCTTAAGGACAGTCTGATTTGATTGTGCTCCTGGGAGCCATTTTTAAAAAATAAATTTAGAATTGCACAATTGGAGAAGAGGTATGACCCTAACCACTGCAAGGGTCTGGGAAGGTACAGGGATCACTGTGTCATTGGGAGCCTTGAGAACATGGCCATCTAATTCCAGCCTACACTCCCCCACACCCCCTCATGGGAAGCCTTGGCCCCTTGCAGAGCTTAGTCTGGGCGCAGTGAGCATCTTTACTCGCAGAGACAGCTGGGCCCTCTGGGCTATTTTCTTAATGTAAAAATGGTTTGGAACAGATTTTGAGAGGGATCATGTCGTACTCCACGTACACTGTTTCATTTCAATCCTACAACCACGTTCAGAGAATACATTGTCTGAATATTTGTTGGGAAGCCTAGTAGGGTGTAACCAATCAACCTGTTCTGCAGAAGTCTAAATCTCGATTATGAGGTAACGCTGTGTGTAGAGCTCCAGATCTCTCACTTATCAAAGTGAGAAACTCTTGAATCCTTCTATATGGGAACCGTGCTGCATGAAAAGTCATTTCCACCTTCATATGAGCTTTGTGAGTGAATTTGAACAATAGAAAATATGCACTCCTTGATCAGCATAGAACAACCATGTTCATTCAGATAGGTCACATTATTAATATTGATAGCAAGATACTACTTTGTCTAGTAACTTTTTCTTAGTTTGGCCTAGTAGTTTCAGAAGAGAAATTAATTATTTAGCCAAATCCAGTTTCGCAGACAAACAGTGACCCATTACCTTATGAATGTCATTTTACAATGAACATGGATTAAGATGACTCCACATGATTTAGACCTCTGATATTCAGTTTGAAAGCAAGTTCTGTATTAAAAATTTAATCTTTTTGCCAAAACAGCGTGGCCTGCCAGGTTAACTTTCACTCTGATGCTTTTATACAAGACCAAGTTTTTGGCTCTTGGTTTGGATTTGAAAATCCAAATAATGACAAAAGCTTCAGCACCTGTAATCTCTTGTAAAACAAACAAAAAAAAATCCTTATGTATCAAGGTCTGATCCTATCAGTACTGTGGTCAAGTTTTTTTTTCAGTCAAATTCACTGAATTTGTCTGAGCACAGTGCCTTACACTCTCCTTACAATGGCTTGGGAATTATTTAATAGACATAGGCACTTGTAGCTCATATGTTTGTATCCAATCTGTCCTATTAGATCCTCTTTTTGTTCTGTATTCTCAGTTACGGCCCTAAGATGTTTTGGGGATGATGGTGCATTTGAAGTCTTGAAGAGTTTTACTTTGTTTATTAGGCATGTTCTATTCAGAAGTGTAGAGGAACATTAACAAGATTTAAGATGTCTAGAATATAATCAACTTTTCTTTTTCTCATGTCATAGATATAGAGAAAAGGGCAGGTCTCTTTATGTGAAATCTGAAAATGGGGCATAATTTTTTCACTTTTTCTTTTAGAATTTAACAAGTTATGACATCTGCAGCATTTTATTGGGAACCTCTACAATGCTCGTTTGGATTGGAGTTATTCGCTACTTGGGCTTCTTTCAAAAGTACAATGTAAGTATCAACCCAAATGATGTTGTATTTAACTTCCTTTATAGGCTTTAATAGGTTGAGTCTAGGGATTTCTTTTTCTTCATTTTTTCGTTTTATACATAGTTATTTCTGGACTGCCTCTGTTACGCTAGAGTAGTCATGAACAGTTCCTGTAGTATATACTTTAACGGAGATTTTTACACTTTACCAGTTAAACTTGTCATAAATGACACCACTCTCCTCTGAAATCTAGATAGTGGACCTAGTCTTTTGGCATAGAGGAGATACCTGCTATTCTCAAGGTGTGGTGTTGTGCGTGCTTGGAGCCCATGAGTGACTGGCACTGAATTTTGGTGGGTGCAGAACAGAGATGCACTCATTATGTATTGTGGAACGAATGTTTGGTTTAACCTAACTTATTAAGTTACTACAGTAGGTCTTCAAGGTTTTTGACACTGTGGCCCTTGAGGCATCTGTTCCTGTACCAGAGAATGAAGGTTTGGATTCCAGTGTTAATGCTTTTTTTTTTATTTTGACAGATTTTGATATTAACCCTAAGGGCAGCCTTTCCAAATGTAATTCGGTTCTGCTGCTGTGCGGCGATGATCTACCTTGGGTACTGCTTCTGTGGATGGATTGTATTGGGACCTTACCATAACAAAGTAAGCATTTCTTTGGAATGCATAAAGAGGAGGAGAGCAGCATCTTATTTCATACCTAATTTGTTTTTGGAAGGAAGTGCAAATAAGGATTAACCAATTAATGATGATGTTTGCAGTATGTTAATGACTTTGTGTTCCAGTTCAGAACCTTAAACACTGTGACCGAATGCCTGTTCTCCCTCATCAATGGAGATGACATGTTCCCAACATTCAGTGACATGCAGCAGAAGAGTTACATGGTGTGGTTGTTCAGCCGAGTCTACCTGTACTCCTTCATCTCCCTCTTCATCTACATGGTTCTCAGCCTCTTCATCGCCCTCATCACTGATACCTATGAAACTATTAAGGTAGGTTAACAACTCATGCATAAAATGAAATGTCCTCGATGTCCACTTTTTTTTTCAACTAAGGATCCTAAGATCTTTATAAAATAAAAAAATTGAGGAGCATTTCATGTTTCCTTGGGAATTGTGGTTAGTAAGTCAGCTGCTTAAAAATATTTTATGAGATTTCAACTTTTGTTTTTCAAGCAACACCAACGAGATGGATTCCCAGAATCCAAGCTGCAAGAATTCATAGCAGAATGCAAAGACTTGCCTGCTTCTGGGAGATACAGGATAGAGGAAGACAAACTGTCGTCCTTCTCATGCTGCTGGTCACGGTGAGTTCTGCTGTCAGAGCAGAACATTTCCTCTTGACACAAAGAACCTTTTTTGTAGGTAACGAAAACTGTAGTTAACTTTACATGAAATAATGAACTGAAACTCAGCCTGACTCTGCACTGCATATCTGAATAAAGAACAGTACACACATCTGGACTATGATGTACATGGCTCAGAGAGATTTCATTGGCCTCATTATTGCCAATTACATGTATGTGTTAAGATTTCTGTAGAGCTGAACTTTGACTATACAGTATATTGTTCTGAGTTCTGCACAAAGTCACAATTATTCAGTGATGAAAGTTAGTCTCTTTCTGTGACTACATCTTCATCACAAGACAGTTGTGAATAACTTCCTCTTTTATTATGCATCTATCGTAACTGTCACAGCACTATTTCCAAGGGGTTTGCAAGAGCTACAATTAAATTCCCTCTTGTGCACAATGACCTGGCACACACAATGCTGGGCTCATGAACAAGGTGATTTATTCATTCCACAGGAGACAAGGAACACGGGCTTTTCTTTAACCGATACAAAGGCTTCTGCAGCTTAGAAACAGTCCCAGCAACCAAAGGGTCCAGGCAGAGGTCTAAACAAATTTCAAGATGCCAGACTAAGCTGAATCTCCCTAAATCTTTCTCCTGTATTTTCTTAAGAGCTGGCTTTTCCCTTCACCTTATAAACATCCTGGAGCCCTTAAAACTGACAAACTGAATGTATAGACAGGTTGAATGAAATGTTTACATTTACATTGTAGTTGTAACTTACATACCGTATGTTCAATGCACAAATTATTGGTTTCAATCCACTACCCTTCTCTAAGAAAATAACTTAAAAATAAACTTCTCTGTATTTTTTACTTGTGTGCAGTTCATCATATTACACTGTTGATCTGAAGAAGTCCATTGGGTTTCTTTTGTCAATGCTTTGTGGGGTTTTAAATACTTGAATCAGGTTGTCTTCTTTTGTGTTTAGCACTAAAAAGATCTTTCCCACATTATATTTGGATCTATATTACCTGAAAATAGCATGCCGCAGTTGTCATTGTTAAATGTTGCTTGCCAGGTGTGCCGATTGCCAGGATGGGCTGTGGTCAGAATACAGATCCCTGTAATACTTCACTAAATATCAATTTGAGCATTCACCCCTTACCTGTACTCTTTTCTATCCACTATTCAAACTAAAAACATATTTCCTATTCTTATGCATATATAGGAGAATAGTGTGTAGAACACCATCAGGATCTCGAGTTGTTTATCTAAAGTGCTTCCATTACCTGTAACACGTCTTCTTTTTCTATGCAAACACTGTTTACATTGTTCAGCTTGAGGCATGTTGTCACATTCTTCCTTGGTAAACATCTAGGTAAATATTTAATACGTTAGGCTAAAACCTTTATTTTTAAAATTCTTTAATTACATGATCTGTCTCACATGATCTGAGCCCACGATCCCCGTCTGCACGTAGGAGCCCTAATCACAATTTTAAACTACTAAAATATTTAATCATTTGAAAGTCTTATTATGTCTGACACTTTCTCTCATTATTTTATTGTTGGTGTGGCACAGGAAAAATATATTATCCATTGCAATATTCTTTCCTTTACCTTTCATATATTCTGTTTCACTCGTACATCAAGTACATTATTTCTTCTGCACACATTTACTGTTACTAACATCGGTAATGGCTTGAGTCAATCATTAACACTAGTTATAAGAATTATTTAGAAAAATATTTGCAAAATACTGTATACCTATTTATAAATGTTCAACAGGAAAATTACAAAACTCCCATAATTACGTTTTTCCTTGTCTACAACAGTGGTTCTCTATTAAATTAGCCCTTCTCTATACAGCAGATGCTTCTATTTCCACAATTCTCTATAATGTCCACCTCAGAAATTAAATTAATTTATATTTAAAACACTTGGCTTTTTATGATGTTTTGTTCAATATTTTAATTCCAGGTTCGATGATTTGGAGGGGAGACTGGACTGCTAGCTGTGTACTGCTCAAGAGATCACTGCACTTTCATCTGACACTACACGAAAAGTCCATTAATAATGGAATTATAAAAGACTAACTGAATTGTTAATTGTTGGTGCAGACTTCTTCTACTGTTAATGTTAAACATGGAATAAATGAAATAACAATCACTTAATGGTATAGATTGTAACACAACAGATCATCTTTTGTATTTAATGGTATGGCTTGTGTACAACAGGCGGTGTTTGATAAAAACAAATTGTTGCTAGTATCCAAGGCATTAATGGAGTCTGGGGAAAAAAGTTAAAAGTAGAATAAAACTGAATACACTGGCAATGACTGACTTATGTAGAACAGCCATTTCCAACAGAAATGGATTCAAATGCTTGTGGTTTAGGCAATTAAAAGAATTCCATTTAGAAATTGATACTGTATTAGAAATCTGTATATAAACACTGAGGAAAATAAAACAATAAAGTAAAGCAGGCAAATATGTATGGTGCATTTGCAAAAAAATTCTCAACATTTTAAGGTTTATCATTCTGGGGAAAGATTTATCTTGGTTTCATCTGTAGAATTGTTCCAAAACTTTCCAGACTAACTTTTAATAACTTATTGATAAAGGGCCTTTCCAAACCCAAGGATGTTATATATTGTAACGCTTACGGCCGACCTGATGTGGCAAGGGTGCCCGTCTGAGCCCCCGTTGCGTTACAATATTATGAATAAAGAAAAATACAAAAAAGACCAATAAAAGTACAGTAAGTGAAGAAAAAAACATGAGCATACAGGTATTTACAGATTGAATGTAGGCAATAAACCATAGACCTTGGTAAAAAGGTAAGTTTTAAGTTTAGGTTTGAAGAGAGAGAAGGCATCTCTCACAGTCTGAGTCTGAGGAAGGTCATTCCACAACACAAGCAGCGATCGATAAGGCGCTGTCACCAAAAGTCCATGATTTAGTCTCGGGGACAGTGAATAGAGGACCGGCCTCAAGTGACCGGAGCCTACGGGGGGGTGTGGACATGAGGAGCCAGATTGTTAGAGCCTTGAGTCAGTAGCAAGATCTTGTATTGACTACGTGACTTTATAGGCCACAAATTTAGAGACT
Organism: Atractosteus spatula; assembly: GCF_055471065.1. Lineage (NCBI taxonomy): Eukaryota > Metazoa > Chordata > Actinopteri > Semionotiformes > Lepisosteidae > Atractosteus > Atractosteus spatula. The sequence goes on along the minus strand of NC_142716.1, from coordinate 156,474 downwards.
TAAGTGTAAAAGTGATATTCTGCAAGGTTCTGGTGTGAGTAAGGTACTCTAGCTGCAGAATTTTGAACATGTTGCAACTTGTGAAGAGAGTTAGCGAGTCCACAGAGTAAAGAGTTTACTGAAGGCTGATGCACGGAAGACAGGTTAGCAGCCGTGTAGAATGCGGTCTCCTGCAATGCAAGGCTAGTATTTCCTGCTTCACACGTGACTGCAAGTTCTTCTGTATTATTGAAGTTCAGTACCGTCTGACGGAGACACACTCGTGGTATCTGTTTGCTAGAGCTTCAGCAAGTCTAACACTCACCTGCAACTGATTTAACATGGATTTTTTTGTTAGATTCAACGAAACATTTGATTCAGGAAGGTAAGAATAATACAGAGATCAGCAACGTTTTCCGCTACAATATTGTAGTTTAATATTAAAAACGAAACTCATTAGGGGGAGACGCTGCCATAAAACGCATTCAAATAACTTAAGATCTGAACTTAAAAAAAATACTTCAGGAATTGCGTATTGATTAGCACTAAAATTCAGTTTTCACATACGATTTTGTTTCTGACGTACTGAATGATTCAAGTTCCAAAGTGAATTTAATAGGGTATCTGCTGAGCAGAGCCGGCGTGGAGGCACCACTGTCAGATAGTTCCGTAAAACCACTAGTTAGTGACGGCAGGAGCGTGGTTCTTCTCTATTGGTTTTTTTTCTCTGGTGAGTTGATGCTGGATTTCGAGATTAAATTCGAAATATAAAAATAGCCTATTTGCTAGAGTCTCCAGCTAAATAAAAGGTGCGAGTGGCAAGTTTTCTTTTGAGATACTAGTGCTGATTGCAGTAAAATTTTGACTTTTCGAAGCGTACTGTAAATGTATAATATATACTATTTAACTAAGCCTATGAAACGTCTGTTGTACTATATATTTAACACTTTACGGGTTTTATGATTTTTTTAAGATACTGAATGTATTGGACCGTACAATACATGCATACTTGCATACCATAACGTAGAAAATGCTAAAACTCCACGTAATCTCGTCTCTCTATTTGAAGTTATTTATAAAGAACCTGTAGCAGTTATTGCCAAGTTTCTGCTGACTGCAGAAAATGAGTTTATAAAGGTGATGAAAAGGTTTGTCTCACAAGACGACATACGAACAGCACAGGTGTCACTTTAGCTGAGCTATTCGTTGTGCTATTTCTGTCTCCTGTTCATTACACTCATATTGCCATTAAAAAGCAGCACTTGTCACTCTTAGTGAGTACTGTTTGGTCACTGCTACTGTTTTTATAAAGCAAAAGAAGTTAAAAAAACTTTCCTAAACAATGCAGATGACAAGGCAAAAACCCCTGACTGTCTGCAATGGTGTTCCCTTAAACATTGAACCAAGCTTTTCTTAGACAAACACTGTTGCTGTTTTTTTTTTCCTGATCACACAATGTACTGTGCCCATTATTTCACAATGATTTTTGATTTGTTGTAGCACAAAGAGATCAGCTCTATTATTATCTTTTAAATTGGTAGTCTCTTTTTTAAATGTTCTAGTGCTGAGTTAATTTAAACTCAAATCAGAATTTTGTGATTAATTACCAGTTTTGAGGGACCAGTTATGTTTCTTATATTCTGCTGGGTTCTGCATTTGCACAATGGATGTCTGTTGAAAAATTCACACATCTGATGTCCATTTCTGAAAAACAAACAGCATCTCAAGTGTTGTACTATCTGCTGTAGATCCCTGCTATTTTCTAGCTTATCAGATGAGACTGAAAGAAACGACATTTGTGTCAGGGGTGTCTTGGCATTGTGCAGGGCTGCTGCAGTTGATTGTGGTAGGTTTGCTTTTATGCTGCTGAGTACAGGATTGCTGTAGAAAACAATTTGGGATCTTGATTAAATGTTTGGCACTATTTAAATTAATCATTCATGAGTGACTCTAATCTATGTGAGTGGATTTGACTGTTTTTGCTTAAGCACTAAGCTTCACCTCTAGAAAAAAAACAGGAATCATGATTGTCCCCTTACCAAGAGAACGACACCTTTGGTGTTGGAGCAACACCTTTGTCGAGTCCTCTTTCCCGATGAACAAAAATCTTGATGTCTTGAACAACTGCTGATTTTGTACAACAGACCAGTCATTGGGGAGTCCTAAGTGAGCTGACTGACTGGTGCATTGACCAGGTTCCCCAGCCTGTGCTGTGGGGGCCAGTGCCCTGTGCATGGTGACTGAACAGGGTCCCATCGAACACCTGTGGAATGGCCTAGGATGACATGTGGCATATTGGGTTTAGAGACCAGTGAACAGGCACATGTCTTCAGGGGCTCTATGAAGTGAAAAGGACAAAATCCCACTAGACGGCAACCTGGTACGAAGCATGTGTATCAAATGTACATCTTGTATTGCTTTCAGCATTGGCCATGATGCACACATGGTACAAGATACAATAATGAACAAATGTGAACAATCATCATGGCATGAAAGGCTTGGTGCCCAAACAAAATGTGTAAATCCAACTATCATTTAAAAATAGAAATAAAGGAGTACAAAAAAGCAAACCAGAGATTTGGAAGAGATAAGCAAAGGAGAAAGAGAAAAGAAAGAAAACAATGTAGGGAAAGGACAGAAGAATTAAATTGTGGCACTTTATGAGATGAAAACTCTTAATTGACACTAACATTTACACTTCTATTGTAATGATATCAAAGATTTTTTAGTCAATGAATAGAAAGCAGTATGATTTATTTTTATTCCTAACTGAATATTTTTTGTGGATATTTTTTTTCTATAGGTTTTCCCAACTTTATTTTATACCCTCACCAGCCAGTTTCGTTTAAAATAACACTTGTGCATGGTCACTGAACAGTGTCCCATGACTGTCATCTACCCTTGTCTGCAGGAGCACAGTGACAAGTCAGGACTTTTCTGCTGAAGTGGAAGCTCTCAGAGAAGACCTCAGGTACTACTTCATGAGCCCCTGTGAAAAGTACAGGATGCGGCACAAGATTCCTTGGAAACTAGGGGTACAGATTTTGAAAATCATCATGGTTACCACTCAGGTAATGCTGCTCATGCTTATGAATTTCGGAGACAGTGAAGGTAACACTGGGATAATGTTGTTTGCTCTACATATGTCCCTAATATGATATAGTCACTCCATTCAAATGACTTACGGTATATATCCACCTTATTGATTGACACAATAATCATCTCAGACTGTTTTAAATAAATATCCTAGTAATTACAGTATGCATTAATTACTTGTTGGTATGTCTCACACCCACCTTTCCTTTGAAGAAAGAAATGCCTTATTTACAGTAATATTCTGTACTGTAATACAATCTACAGTACTTATACTTATTTTTATATACTGTGGTAGTGAGGTTCTCTATCCTTATTGTGTCAGGCATATTGTGGTGAGGTTAGGTATTTAAAGTCTTTCGAGAAATGTTTGGGGTTACAAAAAAAGATGAGCATTGTTAAGGAATGAATGAAAGATGGTCATAGTTTATTAAAATATGAACAAATAGAACATGTGTTTTCCTTTTGTCTGAGTTTTTGTCTGACTAATAACATTGCAGTTTATTAAGGATTCATCAGAACTGTGCAGGCCTAGAGCAGGCACTGCCTGGTAGTGAAGCAGTGAGGAAGTTGCCAGGGCTTGTAATCGAATTAAGAGAAGTTGTTTTCTTTATCTGCTGTTGACCAGCTGATATTACAAGGTTACATCCTCAGCTCTCATGATCAGAATCTTGCTGGGTCCTGGATTGTGTAATTGAATGCATTGAATTAATTTAGCTCTATTATAAATTTATAACATTATATAAGGATAAAACTACTGTCTTACCCTCATGATCTCCTTGCTGAGGAATGTTGACACAGGGTAGTAACAATGCAGTCTATCTCATTTTTGTTTTGTTGAAAGCCAAATCAACATGATCTCCGAAACATTGTCTTCTCCCCCTTGTTCTGTGTTCAAAGCTTGTTCTCTTTGGGCTGAACAACCAACTTGTCATCTCCTACAAGGAGGAAAGTAGCATGACCTTCAAGAACCTGTTTCTGAAGGGGTACACAGGGGCCGATGAGGATGACTACAGCCGTGCAGTTTACTCTCAGCAGGATGTTTATGATTGTGTATTTTTTGCGATTGATCAGGTTGGTACCATAATTGGTTTTCATAGCCAGCAGCTATATCACCCTGCTACTCACAACTGGCAACCCACTGAAGCTAAGTTGGTGTGAGCCTGGTCAGTACCTGGATGGGAGACTCCTGGGTTAAACTAAGGTTGCTGCTGGAAGAGGTGTTAGTGGGGCCAGCTCACCCTGCAGTCTATGTGGGTCCTTATGCTCCAGTATAGCGACGGGAACACTATACTGTAAAAAGGCACCTTCCTTTAGATGAGAAATAAAACCGAGGTCCTGATTCTTTGTGGTCATTTAAAATCTCAGGGCAAGAGTAGGGGTGTAACCCTGGCATCCTGGCCAAATTTCCCATTGGTCCTTACCAATCATGGCTTCCTAATAATCCCCATCTATGAACTGGCTTCATTACTCCCCAGTAATAGCCAAGGTGTGGTGAGAGTTCTGTGCACTATGGGTGCCGTTGCATCATCCAATTGAATGCTGCAAATTGGTGGTGGTGGAGGGGATCCCCATTGCCTGTATTGGTGGTGAGTGGAGTGTCCAGAAAAGTGCTATATAAGTGTAAGCCATTATTATGATTGCAAAGGAACAAGTAATAGGTTTATTCCATGCTGAAAAAAAGAAGAAAGAGAACACAACATTTCGGCAGTGGAGCCTTCTTCAGGTGTGAGAGAGACAGGGCAGTAGATGAGGACCCTTCAGGACAATTCCGGATCACTCAGACAGCATCTTGTACCTCCAGCAACCTTATTTACTGTATCTCTTGCAGTAAATACCCAGCCATCTACATTGGAGAAACAGGAAGGAGACTCGGAGACCGCTTCAGAGAACACGTCAGGGCTGTGAAGATTAAAGATCTCTCCAAGCCCATTGTTTCTCATTTCACCTCTGAAGGCCACGGCCACTCTAATCTCTCCGTCTGTGTTCTCAAAGACGGTTTTCCGAACTCATCCATCAGAAAGACCACCAAAACCAAAATTATTCTGCAGCTAGGATCACACATTCTCCCTTCTCTTAACGACAGACTACTGTTCTTTTAAATTTTCTCCATTCATTGGAAGTTTCATTTCACACCTCTCTGCACCCATTCTGACTTCACACCTCTTGATTGGCCTCTCTTTCTGTCCCCTGCTCCCGCCTCTCACTCCTCCTCCCTCCCAACCTTTGTTCTCCCGCTACTTTACCTTTGACTACTGCCCTGTCTCTCTCACACCTGAAGAAGGCTCCACGGCCGAAACGTTGTGTTCTCTTTCTTCTTTTTTTCAGCATGGAATAAACCTATTACTTGTTCCTTTGCAGCCTACGCATGCTGACGCAGCTACCCTCCTGAATTATTATGATTACTTTACAACCTCTAAAATGATGCATTGCTGTGACTTAAAAACTCTGTTTCAGTCTTATCACTAATTTTTGTTTAGCTATGCATTATGTAGTTCTCTTCTGTTGCCCATGATTCTGTGTGTATATTTTCTTGGGGAAATTCCTTGATTGCTTTTGAGTGGAAGGAAAGATTTATCCAGTGAAAATGGTCTGAAAGAAAACTTTAATGATTTGTGATTACTGATTGAACAACTGACTGGATTTGAATCACAAGCTAACAAACAAATCTGTTGTAAAGTAGACCGTGGAGCTCTGCAAAGTAGGGATGTCCAGTCCTTATCCTGGAGGACCAGTGTCTGTGGTCATTGCAACTCAGCTCTTAATGAGCTAAACCAGGTGGTTAATGGCTTAACTGAGCCCTGACACTTTAATGAAACCTAGAAAACCTGCAGATACAACAGTCCTGCTTCTGGAGGAATAAATACCCACAGACTCACTGGTCCTGCAGGGCCAGGACTGGATATCCTTGCTTTACAGAGTCCTATTAGTCTACTTTATAACAGTTTTATAATAATTGTAATGGGGATATTGAAGAAGTATTGAAGAATACTTAAATAAGATGCAAATATAATATACTGCAAATTATGACTTAAAAGAATTATGACTTAATCTGTCTAAAAACAATTGTAACAAGCCAGGTCTGCTTTGTGTGTCGGCATCACATCCATTTCACACTGTTGTTGCTTTCTGTAATTCCATACATTTCACTCATAGGTGGTTTAAAGACATGAAAATCACTACAAGGAAAATAAAATCTCTCTCTCTTCCTTGCAGTATGCCCTGCTGAAGAACCTGTCAGTGGGCCCTGTGAGTTATGCACAGGACGACAGTGAAATGTCGCCTTTAGTCATTTGTAAACAACATTACAGGAGAGGGAGTGTTCACTCTTCATACGAGTCTAATGATATTGACCCTGAAACAGAAACTGGTGAGAAGCATGAGGTTTTCGGCAAACCCATATCAGTTTATTGTTGTGTACCGTGTTAAGACCAGAACAAGCATAGTAAAGCACAGAATAAAATAAGGTGAAGAAAGGAAAACCATGCAAAACTAATTAAATTAATATACTGTAAGCAATATTTCCCTTCGGGATCAATAAAGTCTTATCTATCTATGAAATAAGTATAAAGGCATGTCTGCTGATATACTGTAGTGTATAAATGTCCATTGAAGAAGATGCAACTTTTTATTTTTCTGTTACAAAGAACAACTGATGAATTGGTATTTTAATAATGTATCTTTAATTCTTCCTGTCTCATTTTCCTTCTTAACAGCCTCTATTTCTTTTCAGTTTGTTTGACATTGGACATCAAAACTATAGAAGATAAGGAATGGAAAATGGCAAATGCCTCTTTCTTTAACCTCGACTTTTACAGGTAAAGAAGACGCTTGCTTCATAGCATGTGCTGTTTTTTGTTCCACTGAAATTAAAAGATTTATTTGTCGTCATTAAATTTAGGCTTGTTAATCTGAAAATCAGCTTTCGACTAAATGGAATCAACCTCCAAACAATACGATCTCATGAATTGCCAGACTGTTATGAATTCTTTATAACGGTAAGTTATTTTGTTTTAGTAAATTTATGGTGATGTTCATTTTTTAATTTTTTTAATCTTATGTTAAAAATTGATATCTTACCTTAGGAGAAAGTAGTGGTTTAACCAGTAAAGGCACTCACATGGATTGCTGCTTGAATCCTAAAGTCCATACTCAGATTGAGTCTGGGCTGTGAATATGGCCCTTCAAGTGGTGCTAAGACCACAGTGCAGGGTGGGATTCAGCTCACCTCAGTATCTCATGTTTTCCACTCAACAGTTTCCGTCTGAGTTGTCTTACACTCTTATCTTTCACTGTTGTCTATGATAGTCAGTGCTACCTGTGCTAACTGGGCTCTATGGGACTTGCAGTGTGAGAATTATTGGTTAACCATGACATTTCTTTTTTTCTTCAGATAACGTTTGATAACCAAGGTCACAGTGGAAAAATGAAAATCTATTTTGATAGTGAGGCTATTAGCACTGCATGCAAAAATTGGAAGAATATAGGAACAGGTAAGTACATAAGTATCATTGTCATAGAAAAGTGAACAAGGATACAAGATAAGATTTAGAGACTAATGTGAAATTGACAGCCTTTTAACCATAGAATTATTTTGATGTATTGTTTCCCAAATCCATCTATGTCAGAACACATCTCCATTGCAAAACATTGCTGAATTTCATACAAATAATACTGTCCAAACAGTATAACAGCCAACTACTGTGCCGGTAGCATAGAGAACATGTTCAGTTTGTTGAATTAGATTTATGAGTGCATTTTCATTCTTAAAATTTTTATAATGTGTATCATGTTATAACACAGACTTATCTTTCAGTTCAGAAAAACAAGCATTATCTACTTGTATTTGATGGCTTTGTCATTGTGACCTGTTTGACATCAGCAGTGCTTTGCACACGATCGATTGTACTTGCAATTAAATTACTTCAGGTAAGTTATTCATCTTTCAGTTTCTTTCTGTTTATGGGATCTATATTAATACCTGCTGACATGGCAACAAGGCAAAATTTAAAGCAATTTTCTTAGACGTGAGGTTTTTCAGGAGTGTGTAGGATAGGCAAGTGGCACATTAATGAAAGTGTCTCCTTTTGTTGGCTAGAGGTTTGCTCGGTTTTTGCACGTGAACTACAAGCACAAGGTGTGTGAGGCAGACGAGCAGGAGTTCCTAAACATCTGGTATGTCATGGTCATTGTCAGCGATGCCATGGCAATTGTTGGGTCCATACTGAAGATGGAAATACAGGCCAAGGTAAAAACTGTACAAACAGAATAATTCACTGTAGACTGAGAAATAGTAGCTTATACTATTATTATTCTGATCATCATCCATACATATTTCTGATATCATCTCTCGCATTGTCTCTCTCTCTCTGTGTTTGGGAGAATGATAGCAGATAGTTAAATTGAAAAAATAAAGAAGACAGTTAAAAAGACATTGTGTTAAAGGAATACAAACGATATGCTCTTATGTATTTTTTTTTTTCAATAGAGCCTTACAAGCTATGATGTCTGCAGTATCTTTCTAGGAACTTCAACATTGCTGGTCTGGGTGGGAGTGATCAGATACTTGGGATACTTTCAGAAGTACAATGTAAGAAAGCAGAAGTCATCAGTGACTGAATGTGTAAATTTCCAGTGCTTTTTTAATGTTGTGAGAATCATAAGTTATTTGTTTTACAGGTCCTTATTTTAACAATGAGGGCAGCCTTTCCAAAAGTCCTGCGATTCTGTTGCTGTGCAGGAATGATATACTTGGGGTATACATTCTGTGGATGGATTGTTCTTGGTCCTTATCATGAAAAGGTAGGAGTTTAACATCTTTACTGCATAGACAGAAAACATGATACTTTCCCATGCCTAACAACATTAGGATATGGGTTTCAAACAGTTTTACAAATCCATTGAATGACTACAAGACCTTTAGCTTCTGTCATAAGCATAAAAAGACATGATGTAACCAAAGAACAAATCTTACACCTGAAGAAGGCTCCACGGCCGAAACATTGTGTTTTCTTTCTTCTTTTTTTCAGCATGGAATAAACCTGTTACTTGTTCCTTTGTAAAGAACAAATCTGTCTTGCATCTTGTACTGACCAGTATGAAACTGTCCAAGAGAGGGCAGTGTTGCCACATACACAGACGTTACATTATTGCAAAACAATGTACCACCACAGTGCTTGTACTGTACTTCATCAAGTTAAACTTGCTAATGTGTGTAGTCTTTATATTAATTTCCTCAGTGCTTGACTTTATGATAGATATTCTCTAGACATAAGATGACTTGCAAAGAATATAAAAGGTGACACTATTTTATCAAATTGAATAAATTATTTTAAATTATAGGAAATTACACAGTAGTCCAAGTCTTTCCAGTCCATGTATGGTTAGAGGTTAATGGTGTATTATTGACTCCCTTTGCAGAGAGACAGAATGTCTGCTACCGCAAATGACCACAAATAATTAGTGACATGATCAATAAACATATTAGAGTACAACTCCTGCATATATTTTCTGCATTCCCTCCACCTGTATCCATAATTCAGTGTCATGCTGCTCAGAGCACAAGAGAGGGGAATGTTATTTTGTACCCATATAGTTAAATATGAAGATTTGTGTGTTTTCTTGCACTGTTGCTGTAATTTGACCATTGAAATTACAACTGTGCTAGAAATATTTTTCTCATATTTCATTTTTTTAAGCTTTAAACAAATAGTCATGATTGTGCTGGGTTTGGTGATGTTAGACAGACCACTTCAGTTTAGTTATTTTTTTAACCAGTTGAACCAGAGGCTATTTTGGAAAACTTGAAGCAGCCTGTGCATGTAATTAGACCTTTACTCTTACAGGCTGTTTAATTTCACCATTTAGTTACAGAACTGAGGTGAATTATTTGTAAGTTGTAATCAGGTTAAAACCAATAAGAAATAGATTATTTACTGATACCTGTAAAAACTCTGAGCATTCCTTGTATGCTGTTTCTTGGAATAATCTGTAATCACTCCGCATTCCTTAAAAATTAGTCAAATAGAAGTATTATTTAATTATAATTGAAGAAAATTGTGGTACCTATTTATTGTGAACAGATTTTATGCATTATTTCATTTTGTTGTTTATGATTTATTTGTAAAGCCATAATGTGTTTTTGGCTGGGTTTAATCTTTTTAGTTTTGGCTTAGTGTAAGATACTCTGGGTTTATTTCTGAGATGTTGAGAAGTTTTTTTGATAGAAGAAGATTTGGAAAGATTTATTAGTAAAACTCTGCAGTTTTACTAATGCTGTTCATTCCAATGGTTGATTTCCTCTCTAGGCTGAATATTGTAATGTTAATTTAGTTTTTAAATTTAATTTATTTGCTGATTTTATTTTCAAAATGTGAAAAAAATTAAAAGAAAATCCTAACAGCTATATCACTGTTACACAATCAGTCAGGCTTCTATTATGCCACCTAATTTTAGACATAGAGAGGAGTACTCCTGTGCTCAGTAGTAGATACTGTAAGTTTTTTCTATCGCTAATGCAAGCGTTATGACATGGTGATGGTGGCAATTTCTAAACCAAAAGTGTAGGTGTGGTGTCCTGGCTAAAATTCCTATGGGTTGTACAACTGGCACAGTGGTCAGCATTGCTGCCTTTCAGCTCTGGGACCCTGGGTTCGATTCCTGGGGTGCTGTTAGCATGGTGTTTGTACTGTATGTTTCGCCTGTGATTCCTCTGGGTGCTCCAGGTTCCTCACACAGTCCAAAGACAGGCTAGTAGGTTAATTGACTTCTGGAAAAATTGTCCCTGGTGTGTGTGTGCGTGTTTGTGTTTGTGTCTGTGTGTGGATTGGAATACATCCAGCGTGTATTTTGCTTCAGAGGGGAGAAGTCGCTTTAGAGACTTCAGCTCTCCTACTGGATCAGTAAAAACAATTAGAAAATGGTTGGATGAATGGAATTGAAAGGAATTGATATTATTCAACCTTAAATGAATTTGCCATTGAGCCGAATCAGTGACTGCAGCACTACTGCTGATATAAAGGCATTATGACTGAGCTGCAGTTATATCTATCATAAAAATATTATAAGCCTTAAACACCAGCTGAGTCCCTCTCTGACAGTAGGCAGGAATTTGAGGGAATGAATGAAGAATGAGTGTTCAAGCTTGGCTGTTAAGCGTATAACTAGAGAAAAGTACAATTTGAATGTGCAGTTAAAAATACAAACAAAACAACAGGACAAAAGTCTTAGCATTTATTTGATTTGACACAGGACATAATTTGCTTGCTTTTCCGTGGAGATTGTGAAAACATTTGGATGTTATTGTTTTTCTGCCAAGTACAGTTTGAGGGTCTGAGTCGAGTTGCCGAGTGCCTGTTTTCGCTCGTTAACGGAGATGACATGTTCGCCACCTTCGCCCAGTTCCAGGAGAAGAGCACACTGGTGTGGCTGTTCAGCCGGGTTTACCTCTACTCCTTCATATCCCTCTTCATCTACATGGTGCTCAGCCTCTTTATCGCCCTCATCACTGACTCTTATGAAACCATTAAGGTACCTTGAATGACAGATTGCAATAGCAGAATTTGAAGAAAATGAATATGAATCACTTTGTAATTTATCAAAATGGGCCACCATAGGAAGGGTCTTAACACTTTTGCAAATCACTGTTTTTTATGTTTTTTTGTCCTGATTTGCTAAGAATTACCAGGAGAATGGTTTCCCCATGACAGACCTCCAGAGGTTCCTGAAGGGATACAGGGACTTCCCCACCTCTGAGAGCTGCAAAGAGCAGGAGGCCAAGTGCTCCTTTGTGTGCTGTTGCAACAGGTACATAATTGCTGTAGCAAATATTATCCTGCTCATGAGGTTAGACTGCTACGTCTAAAAAATATAGGGAGATAATCTGTGAGTTTGTGAAAAGGCTTCCAATTCACTCCCATTCTATGAGGAGACTTCCCATCTCTCTATTAGAGAGCAAGGAAAGACAACTTTGCAGAAAACTGTAATAGCAGTCCCCTCTCCCATATTCACAGCTCTTGTATACTGTATGTGTCAGTCTAAGTCAATATTAGTCTAAGCTGGCCATCAGACTGGAACTTGTGTATTACATGTCTGCCAGACACTGGCATCTCATACAGCAAGATCTGAAAGTCAGTGACATAGCAGGTTTCAGGCAGATAATTTAGTTTTTAGCCACATTTGTCAGGTTTAATAATGCTCTTGTCTGATTATTTGACATGGAGAAAGTGCTTTAGATTGTTGTAGCATGGAAACACATTGGTAAACGACAGACAGGAAGTAGGAAACTGCTGGAAATGTTTGTGATTTTTCCTACTGTAAGTAATACAAAAAATAGAAATTAGCTTTGCTCCTGGAACATGGTGCTGATTGCCAGTAGGGTCTTCCATCATTGTTTCTTTTTCATGGGTTTTTTGCCTCCTCAGGATTAACAGGTTTTGTATGAAGCAGGAGACATTGTACCTTTACATTTCTGTTGTCATGAGGGAAGACGACAACCAAGGTCTCCTCACATCTGCTGCTCTGACTAGCAATTCTCCATGATGTCTCTTCCTGTAGAAAACTAGAAATACCTCTCATTGTAAACCCCTCTCTGTCCTGCATTTGTCTTTCTTTTTACCACTCCACCATCTCTCTGGCAACTTTGCAACTCCCCCTTGGTTGATCTCTGTCTGGGGTCCTAACGTCCTCATCCTGCAGCCAGGGGACAACTCTCAGCCAAGCTGGTTAAACAAGAGTTTAATTCACATTCCTGTCGCATTTTCTTCTGGAAGATGTTATTCCTCATGCCATACAGTATAATTGGTATTATTAATAGATGTCTAGTTAGGATAATTAATTTATTACTTAGAATGGGAGTTGCACACACAAATTGGAATTCTGAAAATGTCAACTAATTTATATAAAATGGGAAAACTGAAGAAAAGGTATACCCTAATTAGTCTTCTATTGCTGATAAAGTTTTGGAAAAGAAAGCTAGAAATAACTTGAATAGTAAAAAAACTAAGACTATACTAGTACAATCTGAAATCTCTCCATATCAGCATTTTTGACATTCAGCTTTTAAGCTGTAGTCTTAGTCTACATGAGTAGTAGTCTTGATGAGTACTTTAAAAATTTATTTCACTGTTTAGTTTCTAATTTGTAGTATAATTAATCCAAGAAGAAATTTCAATTTGTTTCAGATCTTCCATTTTTTGTAAAAAAAAAGTTGTAAAAAAGTTTTTCTTTTTCAATGGTATTTACCAGACTGTAGATAAACTGTCACACCTGATTCAAACTGTACTTAAAAAGTGGTGAAACGGATATGAAAGCAGGAAAGACTCTGAACATTAAATATTTAAACATTTTGCTTAATCTGTCAGTTCAAATTTATACTTTGTTACATTTTAACAGGCTGGAGGGAGATGAAGATGTATTGCTGATTAGCTGAGAGAATCTTTATGTACTGTATATAGTCTTAACCAACCTGAAGACCACTGGAAACAAAAGACACCGATGGAGAAGACTATAGAAATCAGACTGTGAGAGCAGCTTCCAAATTTTCAGTGGAAAACAAACCCAGGAGAGATCCAGGGTGCTGGACATTTTGGAGACATACTTGGAGTTGATATAATCTGTGGTGAAGAATATGTTGTTCATGAGCCTAATTATATTTTCATTCCTTTTTAATGTGAAACTTAACCCCGAAAAAGTGGCATTTCCACTGTCTACCACATTAGGTCTTGAAAGAATTCTTAATGGTTTCCTTATCCTCTTAATTTAAATCTGCATCTGTAAAATTGGATCATAATTCAGTAAGTGACAATTACTTTATAATGCTGGCCATTATAGATCATATATGCTTAGATCATTTGCCCAACTCTTGGCCTTTTCATGCCACACTGAAAGCTTGTTTGTGAAATGCCTCCTTTGTGTGTTCTCCGGTGTATTTTAAGTTTCATAGTGGCTGATGAGAAACCTGCATTATGATCCATTAGGGCGTTGGTAATTGCCTATTTAAGAGGCTATGTTCTAAGAAAACCTTTTGGCTCATATTTAACTGTCAGAGTGAAAGTTAAGTATGCATCTTGCTGAAAATATTTACAGGAACAAGAAAATATATTTTGTCCCAGATATCTTACGGTATAGCGGCATTACCTTTTTTTAAAGTTCCATGTTTCACCTAAAAAATAAACAGCCAAAATAAACAAAATAAATGTACATACCGTATGTATAGAATATAAGTATAAACTGATATTCTTTTTTGTTGCTCTTTGCCTCAGTCTTGGATCTCTGTTGATCCAAACTATCTGAATTTTACTGAGGAAGGATAATGCTAAGAGCTGTATTATTTAAGTGGTTCCAGCTCGGCTCAGTCTAGTCCCTATGTAGTGAATCTCTAAACCTCCAGAGGAGTTAATTACTTTTGTAAAGGATCTTTACACTGAATTGTTATAGAGTGGCTTGGACAGCAGAACTCAGTGGTAATATGTACACATGGATAGAGAGGGGGCTAACTTGAAATAGCGCATAATCTAAAGGGGCATGAGCTCTGATGAAGTGTATATTAGCAGTGGTATAACATTCTACCTTAAACCTGTTGCTCTTCCTGATATCAACAATTTAGGTTCTGATATAATTAGCAAATGAATTACATTTTGCACATGATTACAAAAACATGGAGAATGAAAAACACATAAACCTCACCTTAGTGTCCATATGGTCAACTGTTGCTTTTCAAAGTTTTTATCTGTAGAATACATTATTGATATTTCATGGGTCATTTTGAGTTCCAGGAAGCTGTGGAAGAACATTTCAGAACACTTTCAGTTTTTGTCACAGGGCAATTGAATTTTTATGAAATTTCTGTTAGCAAGAGTTCTGTTGATTTTAAAAAGAGAGTCAGGGAAAAATATTTTAAAACATTATTGTATTTTATGTTAGAAATTTACAATAAAGATTTTGTAAAACAGGCTCTAGAGTCACTTATTGCAAATTGTGGCTCAGCTTCAATAGTTGCCTTGCATACCTGAGTTTCTGCTGAGTTTGAGGTGTAACACACTTCTCATGTTTATCTCTCGTTACATGTAGAAGTAACAGTACTTTATCTTTCAGATACGTCTGATAAGAACGAATTCTCATTTACAATTATGACTTGACCACTGAAGTACAAAGGAATGAAAGAAAGATCACTATAAATAACGGGACATTGTAAATACGGCGTGATACTGTACTTCTATCCCCTAGCCACCACTGTGCACATACAGTACTGTAATAAAAAAACACTGATTAAACCATTGTGAGAATGTGGAGCCCTTCACCAATAATGTCACACAGGTGGTCCCCATTATAAGCTGCCAAGCTACACATCATTTCACATTGACATCATTGAGGAATTGAGGAAATCAATGTAAAATATTCCCCCAACCACACAGGTGATTCATGGACTGTTTTGTTTCATAAATGGAAAAAAAATATTGTGAAGAGCAAAAATCTTACATTTAAATTATGAGACGAGAACGTATCACTTCTCCTGAAAAGAGGCAGAACAAGGACAAACTTCCATTCCAGATATTAAAGGATCAGAAAGTAACAGGTTAATGAGATTCATATTTCTGTGGGTTGAGCCTCCTCTTGATTTTAATACTGTGAACTGTGGGAATACAGTCTTCCTGTGTTTTGCTTGGCTCATAGATATTAGTGTTTTGAATGATTCCTTAGATTTTTTTCAGACACCAACATACATTTAACCAACCATGTTCAAGCATGATCGTGATAAGTTAAGGAATGTTTACTTTGAACTATTATTTACTCTGTCTGCACCACAGACCTGGACTGGCAACATCTCTTCCCAGAGGAACACGGTCCTTCCAGTTTTACAAGTCTCTAATTCACAGATTGGAAAAAGCCAGTGAAAGTACAAACCTGAATAATTTATTGAGAAGTAATTAAAACATTTATAAGTGATATCTTGTCACTGAAAACTAAACAAAATAAAAATCAGTCTTGGGCAGTCCTAGCATTTTCTTTTAATAATCCCTATTCTCTTTTAATTAGATTATTTTCAGTATTGTTCAATTCGTCGTCTTAAAGTTGATGATTCTCAGTATCATCTGTAACTGGATATTTATTTTTAGTTTTGTAGGCAGTGCGCTGCACAATCACAAGAAGGAACTAAACTCACAAGTAACCTGGGCAGGTCCCAACTTGACTGCAGCACAGCGAATAGAAATGAACTATGATGATAGTAAACCAGCCTCTCTCGCACAGACCCACCTCCTGCGGTGTAGCGTGAATGTTTCATACTGTCTCATTCTTACCTGAAGAGCGCTACGTTATGCTTTTCCCTCCCTGGTAAAAAAAACCAAAACAAATTTCTTATTCAAATGTTTTTTAAACTACCAATTTAGTGTTTCCGAAATGTATTGCCAAGGGACAAGTTTTCACGTTTGCAACGAGATTCAAAATACTGTAAAATAGTTGGGAACAATTAGAAGCCGCAACTATGCAGCTGTGTAGTGACTAGTCTGCGTGAGGAGTGTATCAGGAACAGCAACCAGAACCTGTGAACCACAATTTAAAATGTATACTTTGTGTGACTGCTTTTTATGCTATTTTAGACTTCTAAGATGTATTATAAATATTACCTGTAACAGTAATATAGTATATATTAGCGTAACGCTGGAGGTGTCTGTATATCTTCATGGGAAAAACGTCATCGAGTGTCTCTATAATGTATTACATTATTCCCTCTTTTTATCATACTCCATTAACCCCGGGTTAATGAGTCCAGTTCGTGTGCAGCTGCAGGAGGTTCCTCAGACAGATAGAGATCGGCAGGACCAACGCCCGGTGCGTCAGCGCGAACTTTGTAAAACTTGTTTCATCCTTCAAAGCCGCCGAGAACCACTTCTTTCCTGCTTGATGCCAAAGTACACAGGAGCCAGTCGAGAAGCACGGAAGAGCTGAATTACTGTAGTAAAACGAATAGGAAAACGTCTCTAGAAAGTACCCAAACATGTACTATATTTATATACTGTATTTACCATGCAGAGCTAGAATGTCAAGATAAACCACACAACTGGTGAGTACCGTACGGCTTTCGCAATACATTATTTTAAAACATTTACATTCTTAATGATCTTAATGCGGTTCCTTTGTCAGGTGCATTCGTTCGTTTACAAAACTGCGTTAAGCTTTAAGAACTTTGACGATAGTATTGCTTCAGTTTAAACTCGAATCAAGGTATACACCATGAACGTAATGTGGATTTTTGCTGATTTTTCTCAATGTGGAATAATGTTTTACCCAACGGTCAAATTATTATTATTAATATTATTATTGCTGTTGTTGCTGTTTGTTATTGTTTTACACATAAGACGATTTGAAGTAATCCCTTGGCTAAGCTTACAGGTAAAGCAGGTAAAGTTTCATTATAAAAACTAATTCATACTGTCATCCTGTAGCCTACAAAATATAATTGATCTATTACGTTTAAAACGTTTTTCCTCCCTTATTTTTTTAGAGAAAGTGTAAGGTTCAGCTGTCTAAGATTTATTTATTATAAGCATTATAAGCATATTTTAACACTAAGACATTTATTTTCAAGAAAGCTTGAAGTTTGATGTTGGAAGTGTTATTCTGCACTATGTCATTATCAAGTCTTCTCATATGCAGTTGTGGTTTGTCCGCTTCACACAGTCATGGTCTAAAGAAATGAGCTTTCAAAACTGACACGTTTTCAGCTCCAGTTCAACTTAGTTTCAGTTGTAAAAAAACAGTTAATATGACATTTAAACTGATGTTTCTGAAGTTTAGTACAACATATTAACTAGTTATTGTAACCTGTAATTAGTTCAGTTATATTCATTTAGTTAAATCTACTATACCAGTGTGTTTTTTATTGCTTTTGTTTTAGAAGTCAATTTTTGACAAGGTTGTTTTCTTCATACTGTTATTGTTCACACTGGTTGCCTACATTGCACTTAAAATTGAAACAGAGAATGTTATTCCCAAAACACAGACCTGATTCTAGCTGTGCATCTTGTTTTAAATTTCTTTTAGTGTTTCATTTGAAACTAGGAAGTTGGATCAGACTCAAAGACATTTCTTCATTTTTATGTTTGTTTTATTGTTTTATCTATCATGAATCATATTTGCAAGTATCCTACTTTTGAAGTGTAAGACGCATGCTATACATAAGCTAATTTATCCACCTGCTCAGTGTCTATAAAAAGCTGATCAGCTCCTCACAATATTTTAAAACCAGTTTCTTGTCTGCTTCATGCAGCTGTTCTTGAGATTTTATTGGGCTGTTTCAAAGACATTGTTTATGTATGTTTCTAAAATTTAAACTTTTATTTAAATGTTTAATTATTGTGTATTATATAGGGATGATTTTGCTACTGTATTTCTATGTCTTAAAGAGAGACTAACAGAAATGTTCTTTGAAAATTGCCAGCTGTCTCCATATTGGTCAATAACATTCTGTTCTTTCTGAATTGCCTGTGTTCTCAGAAGCTCCGCATGATGCATCCCAGTGCAAACCACTGCTACTATGGCAAGCCCATGGGCTTCTTTTATAACAACAGCAACCACACCAAAGAGGACTGGGATTCCAACCAGCTCATTGTTGTCCAGTGCTTTGGCTCCTTTTTCTGCCTCTTCATTTTTGTGTCCAATGCGATGGTCATTGCAGCAGTGATCACCAACAAGAAATTCCATTATCCTTTCTATTATTTGCTAGCCAACTTGGCAGCATCAGATTTCTTAGCTGGAATAGCTTATGTGTATCTTATGTTCAACACAGGAGCAGTATCCAAGGAACTCACTGTACAGCTCTATTTCTTCCGCCAGGGTCTACTCGACACCAGTCTTTCAGCTTCTTTGGCCAACTTGCTAGCAATTGCCTTGGAGCGATACATCTCTGTAATGAAACTAAAAGTACTCAGAAACCTCACAAAACGGCGTGTGACATTCTTAATAGTGCTGGTGTGGGCAGTTTCCATTACCATGGGTGCTGTACCAAGTCTGGGCTGGAACTGCATATGCAGTCTTGAGGACTGCTCCACTCTGGCACCTATCTTTAGCAGAAGCTACCTGACCACATGGTCAGTGTCCAACCTTCTCGTCTTCCTAATCATGGTGGTAATTTATATGCGAATATACATATATGTCAAGAGGAAAACATCCATCTTGTCCTCCCACACCAGGGGATCTATAAATCGAAAGAGAACACCCATGAAGCTCATAAAGACTGTGATGACAGTGCTAGGTGAGTTCACAATGCCTTTGCAAAATAATTATCAATATGGGAATGTTAAGTTAACTGAAAGTGTAAGTGATTTTCATTATTGTTAACTATATTAGTATTCAGATATGAAAGAGGTACAATACAAACAGGTTTTCATGAAGAGTTGTAAGAGTTTTATTTCAAACCAGAAACTTAGCCCAGAGCCCTGGAGGTTTCCTGTTATGTGGGAGAATCAAATCTTTTAAACTTAACTCCCAGTTAAACCTGGAGGGATTTTGTAAGTCCATATGAAATGCACTTTGGGGTGGGACTGAGCTTTCCATAATCATATTTGTTGCTGTGTGTATGTTTTTGTAATATGTTTAACTTTGGCAAAAATAGGAGATATGGTGAGTAACAAACATATGCATTTTATATTAGAACTAGTTAGTAACAGTCATATTATAAGTCTAGTTCCATAGTGAAAGATGGAAAGTCAAACATGTTTCTTTCATGTCTGCCAGACACACAGTAGTTCTTATACAGTAGCTCTTATACAGTAGCTCTTGGTTGTTTAGTTTTCTTGACAATATCTGAAGAATAATATGATAAGTTACAGTAGTCACAGAGTATTTTCTTAGGAAAACTGTGGCCTGTCAGTCTTCCATCTTCTTAGTGCTTTCCTGCTTTCAGTGTTTCATCTTATTTCTTAGGCTACATTTTCCTGGCTCCTTTGCTAATGTACATGGAAAGGGACTTTCTGCAAGAGATGCAGTTTCTGGATAAACATAATCCCCTGTGGGTAATTTTGAAATGACCAGAGGGGCCATGTTTATACGTACTACTGTGCCTGTGACTGGAGGGGGGCTTAAGGGAGATGTGGACAAAAAGGCCTTATGTTAGGTGGTCAGTGGTATGATTGGATGGTCTGTAAAAAGGTTACAGTTGAGGAGTCATCACGTAAAAAGCATTTTCTTTGAAGAAAATGTATTCATAGATTAAAATAAATGTACTGCAAAAAGTGCTAATGTAAAGTAATTGCTAAAGAAATTATCAGACATAGACATACATTCTTTCACCCATTGACAGCTTTAAATGACAAGCATTGTTAAATTTTTAAACCTATCTGGCTGTGGTTTCATTGTGCCTGATAGTAGCAATGTGTAGAAACTTACAGTTTCCGATACATCCAGGTTTTCAGACTGTTGTAAACTTTGCCCAAAGACACTTTACACAACCTAATGTCCCATTAGAAACAGCAGAGCTGCGATCATGCAGGCAGGATTTGTCCATGAGACATCAGAAGCTTAACTTGCTGCAGAGCTCTGTAAGCACTAATTAATAGACCCATTGTACTTTGTAAATTGTAAGATTGTATTTTATGGCTTCCAGTTAGTAATTACCAAGGTCTTTGGACATTTAGCTAAAGGTCAGGGATTCTTAATATTACTCACTTCAGGTTCAAAAACTATCAGTATGAAGTGAGGTGGTTGAAAGCTAGATATCATGTGTTTGATTTGACATACTGTATAAAGATTGTTTAATGTGTTATGTTTATGTTTAATGTTTACTGTGTTAGATGCCTTACAAAAGAAATTAACGGTGCTTGATCCGAACCTGTTGTGTTTTTATCTTTCTTCATTTGGCCTTAAGTTTTTATACTCCTTCTATATTGCTTTAATCTTCTGCACCTTCATGATACTTATTGTTTGAAAAACAAAAACCCTAACTAACGAGAAAAGAGGAGGTGTGATTTGATTGTATTTCCATTATCTGCCTGGCTGAGGAGAAGACAGCCTATCCATTAGACTGGGGCTGTTGAAACCTCCTTTAATGAAGATCAGCCAGAGAGCTGCTGCCAGAGGGTGGAGGAAGGGTCACAAACCAAAACACCTCAGTGAGCTCGGAGTGTTATTATTTATACATTGGTAGGCAGAAAGGGCACGTTTAGGGCTTGACTTCCTCTTGAATATTTTTATACTTCATATTTCACACCATACATCTAATTTGCTATTTTTTTTTTCACATCTGAGGACATGTTCACTGCTTTGGCTAAAATACACTTTGACTTTGCTAGTGTTCTTTAAATGAACAGTAAATTGACAATTAAATGTACATAAAATAAACTACAACTGCAATTATTGTTGCATTTTTTAGAACTGTAGCATTAATAGTGACATCTTTTGTATTTATAACTTAACCTGCTTCATTTTAAGACTTAGAAATGGTAATTAGACAAGTTTCAACTCAATCTTTGCTATAAGAAATTTTTTTCTGTGCCTATTAATTTTTCAGTACTGTTAGGTAAATGTTGTCAAAGCTATTTCTTGAAACACCAAGATAAGGTCCTCCAATCAATCAGCTGCAAAAAACTAGAGGAGCAAGATGAACTTAACGGCCTCCTCTTGTTTGCAAACTTTTCCATGTTCCATTCTGTAGCAGGTCAAACAACACTGTTGTTCCAGATTTGTCTAGAAGTTAGTATTCAGTAAATTGGTCATATTTTAATATGAAATCTGCTTTGTTGTGTTTGCATTGTATTTTTATTCAAAAATGTTTTTGCAAAGACACTACTGAATTGGTCACATTTAAAAACTGTTATAAGACAAAGCAACACCTAATGATTAGATCTTAATACACATTTCTTCTGTATATATACTACTGAAGTATTACATGCATAGTCAAAAGATGTTAATCCATATTCTCTCCCATTTACATACATGCCTCCCTGAATACAGTACCGCTTGAAAGTGCAACATTTTAGTTTTTTGTACTTGAGGAGAACTCTTTCCAGTTGTTTTGATTACAGGTACGTCCTTTAGAACCACTGCATATACTGTATTCTCATACTAGTATGATGTACTTTTAACCAATGTAGCTAAAGATTTAATGTTTCTAAAATTAAGCAGGTGTTATTTCATTTTTTCTATTAAGTGTTTTTTTCATGTTTATACATTGTGAAGATAGAGTTAAAACATTATAAAAGATTAACCAAATATCATTATATAAACTGATGCTGTTTAAATGTTACAGTAAAAAAGGTAAAAGGTGCTTTTAAGATAATTATATGTGCCTTCCTGTTACATTTGAAATATAAGCAATGCATTCCACAGACAATTTTACTTTCGACAGCACACAACCACATTTTATTACTCTTTTTTATTGTCCTATAAGGTAGATGAACATCAAGATGACTGTTGAAATACTTAAATTAGAATTGTTATCTCTATAAATTGCATTGAGGTTGTCTCTAAGCTTGTAAATTGTTGAGTCACATACAAATTTGTATTAAATGTCTTTAAGTAAATGTAATACACAATGACACATTGAGCGACTAAAATTTGAAAGGTGTGCACTTCTACAGTACACTCCTAAACAGGACAGAGTCTTCACCATTTGACTCAAAATATTACAGTATTTGAAAGTATATATCAGTAATGTTGTGTTACTAAATGCTGGTGAGGCTGTGTGTTTGTAATTCTTTTCAATGTTATAGAATAGACTTGTTTTTGTTTTCCTTAGCCAGCACAAAACAAGGCTGATAGAGCATGCTTGTACAAGGAAGCCATTGGATGCCACTGTAACTGTGGTGTTATTCTCAGCTCATTCTTCTGTGGAATCATGAACAGTTGAATTGTAGAGAATAAAGGTTACTTTACATGTCAGGTCAATGGTGCTTTTTTAAAAAAATGAAATGAAAACAGCATTTCCTGGACTGGTCTTAGAGAAAAACAGAAGGAAATAATTTATTTAATAATCGTCAATCATTGGTGTTTTACATTATATGGAACATAAAGCATCATTGCCCTTGATAAGGGCATTCGCTAAATAAATAAAAATAACATAAAGAAGGACATATGTGACTTGAAAGTGTTTTTTGGTGAAAGTACAGTATGTGTGTTTACTGTAGCTCTTGATGATCTATGGACGTGACCTTGGATATTAGGGTTGAGATCAAGATTAGAATTCCCTGTGTATTGAGCCTTTCATGTTTTTTACATTTGCCTACTTGAACTCAAGTATGTTTACAGTGTAGCTTGAACAAAACACAATGATGACGATGTTCCTTTACATTAAATTGGCAAACATAAATGAACAACAGAGAACTGAGAAGCTGGGAACAGGCTAGCAATTGCTTTCTTTAAAAGGGTGTAATTGCCTTTTTGTTAGTGCATGATAAACAGCAATGTTGACCACCTTGTAGCTTGGTGATCAGATTGCTGGGTCTGTTCAGTACTTATTTACTTGTTATTTCTATTACTAAAGTGTACCAGGCTTCATTCAGTGGACATAAAAAAGAAGATTTTTTATCTAATATATTAACCTCACAGTAGACTCAGTAACTGATAAAATGCAACCATCAAAGTGTTACAATAACTTTTGCATTCTGATTTATATGGAATGTTGAATTTTATATATTTTCTTTGCAAGAGGCAGTTATTATGGGTAATATGGTGATATCTTTTCCAGCGAACAATCCATGAGCCTGCCTCATATTTCAAACTCTCAAATGAAAGCTTTTAAAGTTAAAGATGTAAAACTGGTTTGCACTAAACAAGCACGTAAATAAATACTTTGTACCTTATCTTAATTACAAAGAATAAAATGTGTTTTTTAAAGTATTAAGAAACAATTGCATTGTCTTGTAAGTTTAATGTTTCTGACCTTTTAGGTGTGTTTGTGATTTGCTGGACACCTGGACTGGTGGTTCTGCTACTGGATGGTCTGAACTGCAAGCAATGCAAACTTTTGGGCTTCAAACGCTGGTTCTTGCTGCTAGCTGTACTCAACTCTGTCCTGAATCCCATCATTTATTCCTACAAGGATGAGGAAATGTGGATGACCTTCAAGAACATGATCCGTTGTGTTTGCACGGGCACCAGGAGACAGAGGTCCTCTAGAGCCAACTCCAAAGCTCTGAGCTCTAGTCTGGACATCAGCATCCGTGCCACAGAGGATGGTAAGATCAACACTGAGGAATGTAAGATCACTGCTGAGGAAGGTAACATTGCCACCCAAGAAGAACTCAAGGAATGATCTGTCTCCTGAAGGACAGGAGAACGTTGTGAACTGTACTTTGTGCATCGACAGAATGCCATCTGAATAAAACCAGTTTCATAGGTATAAGAAAATGGATCCTCAAATTTGTCCAGGTGCTTGTCTAGTATGCTCAAGGAGAGTCTGTATATACCTGACTTTCCCTGCATTTTGGATTTGGGTTTACACACATTGTTCATTAGTAACTGCTGTTACAAAATGTACCATGAAATACCTGATTTTCTTTTCTAGACATGTTGTCTCTTGCAGACTCCTGTGCACTGTGATACTCCTGTGTAGTGTGTTATTACAGTGACATCACTGATTTAAAGATTTAAGTTTATCTTGAATCACTAACTATAAAGAGGAATTTGAGAGCAAATACTTCCTTGATTAGAAAGAACTTAATAGAAATTTCTGTACAGTATGTCATATGCAGATTTTTAAATAATGAAGTATTTAGACATTTCTTAACAAAATTGTTAATTATAAAACACGGTATACTGTACAGTACATTATTAAATATCATTATGATATGATATGGCATTATGTATATAAATGGATGCTTCTTAACAGATATTTTTTTCCTTTATTCCACTTTAGGTTGTTTCTAATGTTTGCTGTATTGTACCACTAACTTATTGCTGTCTGTTTTCATGGAAAGAAACAAGTCTCATTAGTTGCATTTCAGTTATCAACCACAGACGCATTCAAACGATTAGGCTATTTTTAATTTATTTTATTCACTTCAGATTAACTCCAGGATAGCAATTTTGGATTCAGTGGAAAAAAAAGGTAAAGGTATGGTTTTTATAAAGCATAGTGAAAATTGGTACTGTAAAATTGTTTGAAAGTCAAGACTGGACTACTGGAAACCTGAAAGTAATCTACAGTGGAATGTAAGAATTCTATAAGGCTTGTATAAATCTATGACCTGCAATACATTTTGTATCCAATTCATTGTAATGGTACCTTCACTTTTACACTTAAAAATAATTTAACACTTCAGCAGAAAGTGGGCATACGACGTAATAATCATGAGTAATAAGTAATGAAAATGTAGTGTAAATAAAATTTTACCTTTCAGTGGAATAACCTAAGCTATTGCATTGTGCTGGATGTAACCTCCAAAAATCAGATCTTGCTGCTTTCCACAAAAATAGTATTAATTTGCTTTATTGTATCTGTAAGAAGAAATATCTTTTAATCAATTCACTTACTAATAACTGAAGAAAGGGTTATAAAATATTATTGAAATCTGTGAGAGATTTCTGGGTGACCTATGGAACTGAACTACACTGCTTTTTGTTCTCTTTCTCGTTGTGAGTTAGAAGTGAGACAGCTCTTTTATGAGAGCAAGCAGGCAGCAAACCTGTTGTATGACTCTATCCATGAAGATCTGTATTTTGGAAGGTATGAATTTAGGCAAAACAATGTTTCACAGCAGAACTTTTCTGATGTTTGTAATGTACAAAGACATTCATTCTAAATATGTATGTCCTTAACACCACATTTATTTTAATTTAGGAGGCTGTTCATGCTGTTCCAGAGGTATAAAAGCACATAGAAATGTGCTTTTATCAGATTTGCTTTCAGAGAGAACAGTGGTGTTTTGTGTTCAGTTTTTCACAAGCTCTTTTGTAATAAAACTAATTTAAAACGAAACTGAACCACAACTTTATTTGTCATTCAAAATGTCACTTCATGTGAAACTAAACTGTGGGCATTCTTATTTAAAAAAAGCCCCAGGTAAAAGAACACAATAATGAATCTGGTGAAAACAAGTATATCTAGTTTTTAGACTGTCAACAGGTACAAAACAAGGTGTTTTAGAGCAACATTGCATGTTAATGAAATGAGAACTATATCACCACAAGGTGGCAGAAATGAACAAGTGATGGAATTTTTACCTTGAAACCTTGAGAGTGTACAGTATTTGATAAATAGTACATGAAGTGCTTTTACTTACATAAACCTAATTCAACTGCATCCTATTTAATGATAATGTTGACATTTAAAAAAAATTCTTGTAATTGCTAGAAAATGTTTGTGTATAGCTACATAAATTAATTACATTTTATTGGATAAAAGTGCATGAAGACTAAAGACTCTTAAGTGAAGACACAGTTTGTTCTCTCTGAGGGCTTAACTTAGTATAGTGCTATATATGCTGGGATCAATAAGAATAATATAAATCCATTAGACAGATGTCTTATTAACCTAACGCAAACATTTTTGTTTTGTTTAGTTCTTCATTCCACAACACTGTCATTTTACCCATAGTTTCAATGATGTACCTTTTTTTGTATGGCAGTTGCCTTAAACACTGGAACATTATATTCTTTTTTAAAACATGTTCAACATGTTCTCCTTTACATCAATCATATCCTGCTACATTTGATTACAAATGTACACATTCTGCATGTCAGGTAGAAGCATTAAATCCATTTCTCCTCTAATTGCTGCACAATCCTCAATATTAGGTGTCCATGAAGGCACATTTGGTGGCACTGCTGACACAGAAATCCAGCCTGGCTCCTCTGCCTTTGACATTGGAGAATCTGTTTGAAAGAAATCTAGTGTCAAAAGTGTATCTTGAAAATTGTTGTATCACAAACACCAATATTTCTATGAAGGTTTAATCGGAATTCCCACCATGATCATTTTTCACAATTAGCATGTTTTCATTTAGACTGTAATATCAGCAATATTTTAGCTGATAAATATTAGCAGCAGGTAGACCTATTCTGAGAATCACTCCACATTTTTTGTTATAGTTTTATTTTGAGTTTTATTTTGTGTGACATCAACAGGTATGTCATTGCTTTAAAAAAGTATTTGATATCTTTAATTTATGCAGATTTGCAATTCTACTAATAAATGGAATTGTTTTATATCTTTATTTAATCAGTAATATAACTTAAAAACATATTTGAAGTTCTAAACAATGGCAATATACAAAATAATATTTTCTAATGAAAATAACAATAACAACAGCAAGTAATTCACAGTCGAATAAAGTAGCTAAATGGTTCCAATATATATTTACAAATTTGCTATAAAACAACATAAGGTCTACATCCTAGATAAAACTTGTTTGTTGTGTAAAAAACATCAACAGCCTCTTCTGGCTGTTCTTGAGAAATCAGCAGATGCCTGCTTGAGGAGAAAAGAGAGCCGAGGCAGCAGCTCTCCTGGTGATTAGATGTCCTGCACCGAGAGCTGTTGGGCTGATTGAGCAGCTGGCTTGCAGAGCAGTCTGGCTGGGAGGTGAGCAGCACACACAGCTCCACACTGCAGGCTGGCAGGAGGTTGCATGGCACTTCAGACAGTACTGATTGTTTCTCTCATTCTGGTGAGTAAAACAATTGCAGTAATCAAGCTGTTTTGTAACACTGTATATTTTTTTCTTGAAAAATATAATTTATATTTAGTGAAACATTTAAAAAATATTAGCTTTAAATACTCAGTTTTTACTTTGGTGAGTAATACTGGAAGGTCCCAGCAAATTATGAAAGTTCACCATGAATTTTAAGTTGGATAAATAATTATATTATTGTCATTAATTTAAAAATAAATCTCGTCACAGGAATTGATTTCCTCAGAAATTCTGAAACTTTCACAATGTTTTGTTCCATCACAATGCTTGGATTTCTAAGCAGATCCACATTTCCAAATAGTACAAAAATAATTAATATATAATTCAACTTGTGTTTGTAAAAGTATCATATCAAGATCTTTATTTACATACCAGAATATGATTTTAATTCCTGAAGAATTTTCTATAGATAAGTCTCGTGGTTTCTGCTTATGTCAAAAACACTTGTGCTGGTGTGCTGCCAGACATAGCCACCCTCATTGCAAGTATACAGCACATACAAATACTCACCTTCACAAACCAGAATTCTGCTCTACGAATGAAACCACATTGTGTAATAAAAATGTTATGTTTTTTCTGTTAAAACATGAAAATAAATCCTATTTTACTGAAACAAACCCATAACTCTGTTCAAGACATTTGAAATGATAGAGAATGCAAATAAAATTAATTGGGTACACCAAATTACAAAACTGAAATGTTCATACATCAAGAATCATCTAAAAAATTTTTTTTTAATTTTTATTTTGCAAGATTTGCTCTACCAGAGTCACTCTGAAGTAAACACCTTGGGTCCTTCATTAAATTAGTTTAGTTTTCTGTTAATGTGTTATGGAATTAGTAGTTAAATCAAGATTGAAATAAGTTTTTCATATTTAAACATATTTAATGTTGTAACCTGTGTTGACTTCTAGCTCTAGAAAAACACTTACAACTTACAACTTACAACAAAAATAGACCAATATGGCTTTTGAAGTGAAGACAAAGACCTCAGATGTTGGCAATTATAGAGCATAGCAGGAGACCCTTTGCAGAAACATTTTCCAGATTTCTAATAGAATAAAATACTGTTTAAAATGTGTTACATGATAGCCAATGTACAAGCTGTGCCTGTGAACATCCTCAAAACCAAGAACACAAAAAAATATGTCATTTTTTATATTTAATGATAGTTACAATTAGTTACAATATATATTTTTTATTTTTCTTACTTCATAATAAATAACTTTTTTACATGTTTTTAAGTGGGTATATATTCTTAATCCAGTTTGAAAGTGTTCATTTGCAATTACTAACAAAAACATTGGATTTGAACATTTACTTTTAAGGACCTTTTAAATGCGGATATTCCTTTCAAAAACTGTAATTTGGCTTGTATTTAAGCAAGAAAAAAAACATTTTATAGCAATTTGCACTCGAGAAAATTCTTTGTAGAAACTTGATGCACTCAGTGTCATTGGGAATTTTCTGTTTCTCCTAGACTGCTGACTGCTGGCATGATCTGGATAATACAGAATATGACTGCTGGCCGATTGTGCAGCCTAATGATTTTAATATGATTGACTGTGGAGGTAAGTCAACACAATGAGGACTAATATATGGTCATTGGGTTATGAAAGGGACTACAATTTTGCACCTTTGGCAATATACTAGCATTAAGTTTGTTATGCATAAAACAGAACAATCCTGTGATTGTATACCAAAATTTCAATCACTAATTTAGATTAAGAAATGTAACAATAATTAATAATATTCTTTACATAATTACATCATGTTGTTCTGATCTAATATTGAGCAAAAGGCTATGTTAAATGCTATTAATCCATCTAGAAATGCTTGATAAACATAAAATTCAGAGGAAAAATCACATAACTCCTGCTAAAAGCTACTAGGAGCTAACAGAGATATACGTGCAAACTGTAAATTGTATATTCTGTTTATAACAAATTCTGCTAGATTGTTTTAGCACTGTATAAAGTACTTTCTGAATGAGGATAACACTGTTTTGTCTTTTTTTTGTCTTGATTTTGTCTTTTCTTCAGGGCTTGAAATGTCCTGGGTCAAGCGCCCTCCAGAGAAAGTAACAAGTGGTGAGGAGTTCAATGTCACATACTCTGTGATCGCACCAGACTTGTTCTATGAGTATGCAGTTCATAATAAGATTCTGAGATTCAGGTATGCAGCAGCTATGTTCCTCCTTGGTGAATAGTTCCATGTACGTGTGGTGCTCAGCTAAATGGTCAAACAAATCATGATTGTTTTTTCTACACACTGTGTCAGTTCACAGACTTCTGTATGTGATGAATCCTGTTTTATTTATTATCTTTAATACAAGATATTGTATTAACATACAGTAGTATGTTTAAAATCTAATTACAATTTGTAACATAAAAATCTCAGATATACGCTTTAATTTTACGATGAAAACTGCAGTGGATTAATAATGAGCAATGGCTTCAATTCTTTTTATTACTTATGAACCTTATTAACTTAACACTGTACTGAAGGGGAGAATGTTAGAGATGTTCATTGACAACAGTCAAGCTTTTCTCTTCTAGGCCCTTAATGCATCAAAATCTTCAGTTAATTCTCTGTGTCAGTTTCAATTGAGACATTTACATGTTGAAGGCCACCAGCAGGACAAACGGATGCTTGAGTTTACCCTGTGAGAATAGCTGTGTTATATTCCCTCACAGCAATGCTTCTGAAGCCAAGAGGTTCTGTCATGAGCATGAGTGCCCTGAGAACTGGAATAGCGCCAATGAAAACAACTGCTGTGTCTACCACGCCAACATCCACTCCTGCCCCCTCGCGTTCATGGTTAGTGTTTTAGGACACTGTAATTATATTCATTTCTGTTGTGCTATAGAAAAAAACTGTGCAACCCCCCCCCCCCAAAAAAAAAAACCCTCTTTAAAAATATAAGGAAGTTTACAAACAAAAGGAGACCGTTTGGCCTGTATACTGAAGCTCGTTTGTTAGTATCTAAACTCTTCCAGGTGTTTCTTGGAAGAAGCCAGGCTACTAACTGTGGCAGCATGGCTTGGCAGCTCATTCCAGACTTTCACTTCCCTGTGTGGAAACAAGTTCCCCCTGTTCGCTAGAAACAAGTGCACTTTCCTCTAGTTTTCACTTTACTTTTAAACTGTATCAGGGCTTTCAAACACAGTTCTGTTTTTAAAGGCTTTCAAACACAGCCTTCTGTTTTAAATAGGTCTGTGACAGTCTGCAACAAACTATGCAGCCATGCAGTAGAAGCCAATACCCTGGTTTCATTCAAGAAATAGCTGGATGAGATCCACTGATCAATGTGCTACAGGCAACATAACATACAGTAGCTAGACGGGCTGAATTACATGCTTGCATTTGTAACTGTTTAAGTGTTGTCCCTGTGTTCACTGTATGTTTCCTGTGGTTCTTCCCACATGCCAAAGACATACTGGTAGGTTACCTGTTTTCTGGGAAATTAACGTTGCTGTATCGTATGTGGCTGTTTGTGTCTCTGTCTGTCTGCCCAGCAATGGACTGACATACCATCAAGGGTGTATCCTGTCTTGCACCAGTTACTTGTCGGGACAGACTCTGGCTCCCCCTTGACTCTGAACTGGATAAAGAGATTAAAAAATGAATGGATGTTCTTAGGTTTTGTTCCAGCTTAAGTTCTCTATGCCCTGGAGATTATCCCTTAAAATGCAAGTCATTCCTGTGACAGAACCTTTCATTTGCAGGCGAGAGGGAAATTGTTAATTGTTAAATTGCATTTAACTGATTAATCAACTAAACCATAGGTGTAGAATCACCTGGATGTCCTCAGAGATTGTGTGTCGACAGGAATCTGCTCTTACAGTGCTCATGATGGATGTTTACTAGCCGTTCTGTGTTTTATCTTAATAGTAGCAATTTTTTAAATAATAATTATTGGCTTCAGTCTAGTTTTACTTTTGAATTGGCAGTCTTTATTGAGACATATCTATTGTCTTCCAGCAATAAAACTATGAAAACTCATGACTTTAAGCAAATTAACTGAAAGCTGGTTCATCACAAAAGCCAAAGACTATTGGACAACCAATCACTCTCCAAGATTTGCATTTGAGACTATTAGAGTTTGACATTTGTGAATTTTGTTTCAGAGACAGAGTGGAATCTGCGGCCCATGGATTCCAGATGATGGAAAGATTGTGACACACACAGTGTCTCAGGCAGGCAAGATGACCCAGCTGTACTGGACCTCAAAGGTACCTTCTAGTCCTCTAAATGCACAGTACATTCACTAGCATGTTAATTTCATTATATGTACTTGCATATTTGTGTCAAAGTAATGTCATGGTTTTACATTAATGTAATTCCTAACTGAAGAGTAAAGTGTCTGCATGGTCTTCATTGGGTTTTATCCATGTGTCTGCATCATCCATGTGTTTGCAGGTGGTGCTGGTTCATGTGGGGGTCACCTCAATGATTGCACATATCAAAGTGGGACAGATGCACGCTGCTCTGGAAGCCAAGACTTTAGTAGTCAGTGCCCAAGGTTACCAGATTTATGTCTTCTAATTGTTCATTTACAGTGTCCGTTTTCATTGCAGAAAACAATAGGTGGTCTGTGATATGTCCAGAAAATAATCTTTTGCTCTTAGGTTAGTTTGACTGCTTTGTTGTCTCCCTGTCAGTGTGTGGAGATGGGGAGTGTGAGTCAGAGGAGAGCTGCTTAACCTGCCCAGCAGACTGTGGTTCTTGTCCCATGTCTCTCGCTATCAAGATTGCCATTGGATTGCCAGTAGCTCTGTTTTGCAGTGGATTTATCTTAACCATAGTGGTGAGTGAGTACTGTCATATTTGACTTGTTCATTGCATTGTGTCCAAAGAAATCATGTTTTCTTTTGAAAAATAAATGAAATTGATTTAACAATTAATTATGGTAATAATTATGGTCAATCAATTACACTGAACATTTAAGCTAAAGTATATGCTGTATATATAAACTCTATTAATACTGTTTAAATATACTTGGATCAGTGTACTGCATGTTTTTATACTTTTGGTTCTCACTGTGTGACATCTACACTTACTGCATATATGGTATCTGTGGTTATGAGCAAAACAGCATTAGAATTCTTAAAGATGAGAGGAGGACAGTTGGCAAACCTAGCCCTAACAAACCTAGTAGAAGCTTATTGATTCGGGGGTCTATTCAGCTGTTTCTTTAAAGGAGCCAGCATCTTTAGCCTAGTTACTGCCTATGTGCTTCTTATTGTATTTGTAAGTATTTTTAAAAGTTTTGTTACTCACAGCAAAACAACTACCACAATTCAGTGTCATTGAATACTAGCCTCAATACTGCTAAGTGTCAACAGTTAAGCACCATCCACATCACTTTTTTTGCCTGACAGCCCAACATTTTTAAAGCTGACATAGGAATGCTTAAGGCACTCTTCCCAAAAAAGTTACCATCCCTGTTAGCGGTTAATGTAAATATATGTTAAATGCAGTCTCTATGAAGCTGGTAGGCTGGCTGCGATTCAAACAAATCATGGCCATTTAACTTTATTGAAAGTCCCTCTGATGGCACACCTGTGTTTCTATAAAAAATGTTGAATCTATATTGATATCTTTCTTGTATTGCTAATAAACCAGAAATTTTAATCAATTTATATTTCAGTGGCTTCAGTACCAAAAACAGAAGATGTTTTGGGATGAAAGCTGGATCATTAATTATAAAGACATCACTTTTGGTAATTTAATTACATTTGTTTAGAACAGGCAAAATCAATTCTGTGATTCCATAAGACCTTTTCTATTCAGGAGCTGTTATTAAGAGACACTGTTTTTTAGGCCAGCTATGTTATATGGGATTCTGCAGTGCCACAAGTTTACAGCAAGAGAAAAGCTACTCCGATGCAAGCAGGATGACAGATCTTACTGGGAACTCTGTAGTAGACTCTGCCCTGAAACACAGCATTATTCAAGCTGGCATCTAGTAAGTGCTTTAGAACAACACAACTCTGAGCCATCTGTTATATGTTTGGTTGTGCTTTGTGATTTCTTCTTGTCTGAACAGTCACATGACAAGGCAGAACCAAAGGAATTATGAACCTTCTGTGATTTGAAACCCATCTTGTGTGCTAATTTGCAGTGATGGAAGAACAGTAGCAGTGAAACACATACAGAAAAAACACTTCACACTCTCAAAAACAATAAGGAAAGAAGTAAAGGAAGTACGGTAAGTATAACAGCTTTTTTCCCCTATACTTTTCCATGGATTTTGGTAAAGAAAGAAGAAAATATCTTCTGTGATAAATCAGAATCTTCAGACCTGCAGGAAATGAATTCGAAGGGTAGTTTTATTCTAACTTTTTACTGCTTTGTTCAGAAAATCCATTTCTGGTGGTACGACGTACTACCATATAAGCCCAGACAAAGAAGACAGCCATTCCATACTGATAACTGTTTGTAACCCAACAGGGAGTTGGATCACCCTAATCTGTGTAAATTTATTGGTGGATCCATTGAAGTCCCGAACGTCACCATTGTCACAGAATACTGTCCAAAGGGAAGCCTTGCTGAAGTTCTTTTGAATGAAGATATTCCAATTAACTGGGGTTTTCGGTAAAATCATTTTTTTGTCTACAAATGAACATTTCTTAAAAGATTAATATGTAATGTAGGTGCCATGTTTATTTTAATAACTGATAACGATAATATCTGTTATGGAGCAGTAAGGAAAACTGGTCAATAATTTATAGCATCAGT
The DNA here is from genome assembly GCF_055471065.1 of Atractosteus spatula. Lineage (NCBI taxonomy): Eukaryota > Metazoa > Chordata > Actinopteri > Semionotiformes > Lepisosteidae > Atractosteus > Atractosteus spatula. The sequence continues at coordinate 122,032 of NC_142716.1, read as the reverse complement.
TAGAATTTTTTGTATGTACTCATGCAGTATAGAACTATGAAAATAGGTTTTCAAACCAGCATAAAAATCAAACAATATGCTTATGCACATTTTTGCTTGATTCATAGAGACGTCTCCTAAAATCTATCACAAGTTTAACTGATTTTTGTTAATTAAACTGTTATTGATGGGATTCTTCTCCAAAACAACAAAGACTTTATGGACTAAGTATCAGTATTGATTTCCCTTTGCTAACTTTTCGGTCTTTTCTACACAGGTTGTCATTTGCTACTGACATTGCACGTGGAATGGCATATCTCCACCAACACAAGATGTTTCATGGAAGACTTCACTCCAAAAACTGTGTCATAGATGATCGATGGGTCTGCAAGATTTCAGGTGACCTGTACAAACCCACATCTTACAAGATTATTCCCCCTGCTGCACAAACCTGTTTAAATAAATATCTAATTTTTACCAGAGCCCTGCTCCATCAGTTTTTTTTTAATATGGCACAGTATATAGTGCTATATATTTGGGGAAAAAATGCTACATTCCACAACAAATCAATAAAATAAATGCAGGATTATCCAAGAATTAAGCAAGTTCACTATCGATAAAAATACTTATACTATTATAGGCTTTTAATATTTACAGTGATTTGATTTTTTAAATTAAGCTTCTAAGTTTACTTACTTTCTTTTTTGATGCCTAAATACAGTAGCAACACAAAAGCAAGCACAGTTTTCAATGTACTTTTTTTCCCAATACACTCTTGTAGACTATGGGCTTGCAGCCTACAGAAAGAAGGACTTTGAGATGAACAGTAATGGATTCCATTGTGAAAAATTATCTCACATCTACTGTGCTCCTGAGATTCTCCTGGGCACCAGCTTCAATGTTACTCCTGCAGCTGACGTATACAGGTATCAGAGCACACAGGCCTCAAAAGACAATGAAGTGATAGAATGGTTGAATTCACAGCAGTAGAATATAATGTCATTCTTCATGTGTTCCATGTATGGCAATAGTATTACTCCTTTCTAGCCTGACCTTATCAGATGTTGTGCAGGGATGGGGGGGCCTCTAAGATAAACAAATTTGGTACTGTAGGTGTTGATGGAGCAGTAAGTAGAGCTCTTCCATTTGGATCCAAATTTCTAATTCAGTGCACTGAGCTGTAGGAAGAACCATCCATCAGATGAGAAGTGAAACCAATCTGACCAATTTGGATATTAAAGTTTCCATGGTTCTGTTTGAAAGAGTAGCGGTGTTAGCATTTGAGTTGTGACAAAATGCTACTCTGGCCTCCCTAAAGGTACCCTCTTACCTCAATCGCTGAAGCAATTTCTCACACCTCAGCTCACTGTGTAGTGGAGCTGCAAGTATAGATGTTGCATGTCACCCTGGTCTATGTCTCACTGTGGGGGTTGAGGAAGCGGTTACCTTCCTACATGTGAGCTGCTTTAGAATCATTTGGGATGGAAAACACTACATACAGTGTATGCAGTAATAATCATGTTTATTGCCTCTTCTACTTATTGTATTCATTAGGTTTTGAGCATGATCTCCTTCCCACTTCTTTCCATAAATCAAAATATCAGAGTACATGAATATCACACTGTTCTCATTAACTGTTATTAAACAATTCATATTTCTGAAAATATTAACATTGAAAATACATGACAGTACAATTTGATATTGTTACAAATTGGATGTACAGTAACAGAGAATTACAGAAGATACAGGGCAGGATAATCAATTAAATAATTAATCATAAACCCCAAATCCCCAAATTAATAATTCAATCCCAAATTGAATACTTGCTACCAAGTATTTAAATCCTATATATTACTTACACAGGCCAACAAGAGAGATAACCCTGCCTTCTCAACTAAACAGATATGACCTACAGTTAAATCACCCTTTCTAGAAATCTGGATGCTACTAAGCGAACAGAAGACTTATCTCCTTATTCTAAAAATGTATTCACTAACCTGAAGAAACCATTTCTAGGGACTATCTATATAGGAAATCAGAGTTGCCTAAAAACAACAGAATGGCCAACTCTCCTAACAAGGTGATTATTAACTCAATCTGGTTTGAAAGGCTGATTAGGACAGGAAAGTCCTGGCTGGTGCTGTCTCTTCTCTCTCCTTGTGCCTTTCTGTCCATCCCGTGTTTTTTCTTCTACCTTCTTCTCTGTTTTTTTATCCTCTGTTCCTGGACTGTTGATGACTCTTTTTGAATTACTAAGAACTTCATTAATAAAGGTAAACCAGACAATTTCTTTCATTGGTGTGTCTCAGACCCAGTAAAGTACCCAGTAGTTTCTACTCTATCTTTGAACCACCAAGTACTGCAAATGTTGACACTATCTACATATTGACCACTCCCCATCTAACTGTAACAATATGTTTAATAATGGATCTGTGAATCATGCCATACCTCCATTTTATAATTTTACCTATGAACACTGTGAACACTGTGATTGTTTCACCCTGCAATTCTGTTTTCAGCTATTCTATGGTACTGGTTGACATTGCAACCCGAAGCGATCTTAATTCAGTAAGTATGTATATTTATTCTTATTTGAATTGCTCTAGTATAGATGTTGCATCTGTTCTGGGTTGTTCTCTGTATTTAAAGACACCATGACTGCTGCTATCACACTACAGGGAGAAATGGATCCTGGAAAACTAGATGTGATGTGGAGACCTCCCCTTCCAGAATTGAAAGTTGGGAAATCAGACAATGAGTGCCCAGACCAGGAGGATTATTGTGAGGTTGGTAACAGTGAAACAGATAAAAGGCAGGAATATGGCATTGTCTAGTGTTGCCCGAAGTGGATGCCTGAAAATTAATGCAATATATAGTTAAGCCTCTTTGACCTTGGAAGAAATGTAAGGATATACAGTAGCTTAAATTCTATCACAGTGAGTAGTGAAGCAATGAAGAAGTCTTATTGTCTCTGCATATCACCATGATTTGCAATTGTATTGTAAATCTCTGCTGATTTAATGATATGATGGTTTAAATTTATTTGTACAATTAGAAATTTAAACAGTTACTATATGACTACCTTATGTTTGTAAAATTATTATTTTTGTTACAGTAATTATTGTTAATATAGGAAGTTCATTAGACTGGATTTTTAAGTTTAAACTTAAACTAAAAGAAAACTGAGATTTTAGTTATATTATTTCTAACAGAACTAGAGAACGCACACACCTACTAGTATTTATTTAAGCTAAGCTGTCCTTTAAAAAATAAAACCTTAATTGCCTTAATAATATAATTAATTTGAACTCTTTGTTTTCAGTTTCATAACATATTGGAGGACGTCCTTTACCTCCTTGTGTTTCATAAGTAACTTAATATAAACTTTTGAGACTGAGAATAGCAAATCAAGCAACCTAGCTCAATACCAGCTCAGCTAGAACAAAAACTACATCTACAGTACCAGGAGTGTCCCTGTGAGACCCTAGGGGATCTCTGTGTTTGCTGTTTTTTGTTCTGACTCAGTAGTTAATCACAATGATGCTCTCTAATGCCTTTAATTGATCTGCTTGTTTGTTTAGAATTTTGTTTACCTGTTTCTGCACTCAGTCCTTAGTTGAAAATATACCAGACTTTATATATATTGTTACAACAATTTCAGCAAATCAAATTGTATGTGTGTCTCCTCCACTTGGTTAAGAATTTGGTGACCTTAACTCATGATGAACCAACACTTCTGCGAATGACAATGTATCTGTCATTCTTACAGTGAGGATGTTTTTTCTTCTGCAGAAGAAAAAATGGTTACATATCTGATTGGAGGATATTCAGGAACTCAGGAATTGGTATTAAAATGATAGCTATTATAAAAACTAATCGTTGAAGCCATATTAAAAAATCTTTATACAGAAATTTGAAATAAATGTGTCTGTGATTAAGAATTAATTTGGAATGAAACACAGAAAATACTACAACATTTTAGTGTCTGTCATCTCTGCTGTTTGTAATACTTTGGGAGGATCTTCTGAGTTGTCTACTTTTACAGAATAAAAAAACAGATAAATTAATCCTGAAAGGCAATTTAAATTGTATTGCTCCACATAGGTGACTTTATTATTATAATAAAGTGATTCTGCCAAATATGGTTTGCCATAGTTGTGTAACTGAGAGGTATATGATACGGAATATATCATTATAACGATATCTACATGATATGGAACAAAAATAATTTGTTCATTATATAAGAAAAATATATGGGTAGTTGAAACAAACTTTGATGCTGTAACAATATTGATATTGAATTTTCTTTTAAAATTTTAAAGTTTTAAACTTTTTATAGTTGATCAAAAAGTGTTGGTCCCATAACGCTGCAATGAGACCGACCTTTGAACATGTGAAGAAGATGTTGGACAAAATGAACCCTCACAAAGTCAGCCCTGTTGACATGATGATGAATCTGGTATGCAGGGGTTAATTTCTCTATCTTTCTCTGCTTAATAACCCCATCTATTACTCTTAAAGGCTTCCAGCGCTTCAGCATTCTGAATACAGCTCCGATCTCCTCAGTGACCAAAATGACTGTTGATCAGTTCTGCAGGCTAGTCTCTTCCTTCCATGCTGAAAAGTAAAATTGAAAGATGGAAAAGGCTTCAGAGGCTTCATTGAAGTTCTTTCATTTACTTTTCAGTATGTAATTAACTGCTGCTTGTTCCTTTGCAACTATAGAAGGTTGTAGTTCCCATATCTTTTACTTATCCTTTATCTTTTTAAAGGTACTGTAGTCAAAGTTAAATAAGCAAGGAGAGCAACAACATTAACATGTATAAGGAATGTTTTCATATATTTATTTTTAGAGACAGTCTCTTTATAAATACATAAGTAAAAAATTCCATCAGATAAAGAGCTGAAGAAGTAGTGGATTTATGTTTACACTGTGCATGTTACCTGCATTCGAATAGCTTTTCTGCTTCCACAACAGATGGAAAAATACAGCAAACACTTGGAAGCCATTGTGGCTGAAAGGACACAGGATCTCCTTCAAGAAAAACAACGGACAGACCGTTTACTTTACAGTAAGAGACTCCCAATGCCATGTTTTCCAGCTGGTATTACCATTGGTTACGTGTTAATAAGCAGATTTTAAGCCTCTGAAGAATCACTACTTAATCATTAATGTGTTTCTCTGGTTGAGATGGCTCTAGTCACCATAGTATACTGTATACACTGTGATAATCCAAGTTGTCTCCAACTCTCCAATTAGTCAGATTAACATCATTGTTAATCTTGCAAAGGGCTTTATTTAGTTCTAAAGTGCAAATCTGCCTCCAAAGGATTCTTTGAGCCTCTTGTTATGATCCTCTGTTGTTCTTTTTGTTTTTTTAAACAGTTTACTTAACATCACATATTTTTTGTTTGTTCTGTGATTGTAAGGCTGAATTTTCACCACCTTTGTGAAATATTAGATGACACTGTGTTATGGACTTTGACTGCTCTGTGAAGCCAGTCTGATTGTAATATAACTACTTTGGTTTTACATTTTGCAATTTATGTTATATAATGGAAAATATTTTTAAATATTGTTGATATTTTTAATTTAGTTCACACACTAAACATGATTAATGTGTAATTTAGTTTAAGATACTTTAGTTTAGATTCTTTAAGTTATTTACTGTTAAGTTTTACTTAAATGTTAAATGTTTTTATAACAACATTCATAGAAGTTTTGTATATGTGCTGTAAATACTCTCTACAATTAATATTCACAGTAAAACATAAACACTTAATCTAGACTGCAGTGATACGAGCAATAGGTTTCGAACCATTTACAGAAACCCTAACCCAATTGAAATTGCCTTTTTCTTTCATTTCTTTCATTTTTTCTTACATTTTAAATTTATCTTATATTTTATTAATCACTGTGCAATACCCAGTGCAGTTCTGAAAAATGATCTCCAAAAAATTTGACTTGTCATCTCAGTTAAATAAATCAGTTTTTATTTCTTAGTTGTTAATATACCTGTTAATGTCATTAGGCATGTTACCAAAACCAGTCGCTGATGATCTACGTCAAGGTCGTACAACGGAAGCACAGAGCTACTCCAGTGCCACAGTGTATTTCAGGCACGTCATCCAGGTGTTGTGGTGTGCTGAGTTGCATGCTTAGCCTGATTACTTTTGTACCTGTAGTGGCACATCTTAATTGTTTGTGTGTTGGTAGACCTGTGCTAATGAACATAAACCTCATGCATTTTAAAATGACAATAAAAAATGTATATACAGTCTATACATTTTTCATTCTGTGTTGACTATTTATTGAGTCTCTTAAAAAAAATCAATCAATCATTTATGAGCAAAAGGCTCAGATCTGGATTTTGATTTCTAGTTTTACCTATATCACTTCATCTGCCTTGTAGACTTATAAAACAATAATAATGTGTTTTGTTTAATGTTTAATAATCTTGCAAGTACGTAGTTATCCCGTTCTGTGTCTCTCTAAGCTATCTGTCTTATTGCTAATTGCAGTGACATTGTGGGGTTCACTCAGCTGTCTGGCTCCAGCACACCACACCAGGTTGTGGACTTTCTAAACAAACTCTACACAACATTTGATGACATCATTGATAATTATGATGTGTACAAGGTGGAGACAATAGGAGATGCATGTGAGTACTTTTTTGTGATGTTTACAGTACCTTAGCGACCAGTATGGCTTTGGTGCATTTTTTTACATTTTACATAGATCTCAGGAGCAGCTTTCATCCTTGTTCAATAATATTTTGTGTATATAATACACAATGCCATCTTATGTATTACTTTATATTTTAGGTCAGCTTGCTATGGTTTCTACTATGAAAATATTGAGATTATAATGACCATAGGCAGACTCTTTCTCAAAGTTTACTCATCAACACTGCCTTTAACACATTTGAACACTTCATGGATTATTGCAGGCATTAGGCTTTGAAGCTATTTGAACCTATATCCTTACATTCCAAAAGTGGTCAATTTGTTCATTTGTTCTTTTTTGTGTTGTAATTTCAGAGTGTCTTCTTAAATTTGTTATTTCTTATTAAGGTAATTATTTCAGATTTTAGCTAAGCATTATTTATTTAATTAATTATGTATCAATGTTGTGAGAAAGAGAAAAATAATCTGCCCTCTTTACTGTACCTATTGGTCATTTAGTTTTTTTATAAAAGAAATATTGGAAATATTTGAATAATATTTGAATAGTAAAAATCCATCCATCCAAATTCAAGTCTCTTGTTCTGGAAAGGGTCATAGCACAGTAAACTTATCTTCATTGAGTTGCATTAACATTTTTAATTCATGTGCAGTGCATTGTTGCAAAGAATATGAGAATCATTGTAGAAGTTAATCTACAATGTAATCTAAGTTAACATTTTTACGTTTATTTTCTTTCAGACATGGTTGTTTCTGGAGTTCCCCAAGAGAATGGCATTAATCATGGAGGTGAAATTGCTAGTATGGCACTTGACTTGCTGAATGTTTGCCATACCTTTAAAATTCCACACAAACCATCTGTGCAGCTGAGGATAAGAGCTGGCATTCACTCAGGTACCTCCTGTAAATACTATTGACCTGTGTGCGTGCTTATCGTGCATCTTCGTATAACATAGCTGGAACCTGGGAATCACTTTCAAGGTATCTTTCCAACTATGTATTGCAGCTGTTTACAAACTAATGAAATGTTACTGATTTTAGGTTTGAATATGATTTTATGTCAAGTATTTTGTAAGTATAAAAATATTTAATCATTTTTATAGCTGAATATTTAAGTATTTTCATTCCTTATCACTCTTTCAAGTTGCACCATGTAAAAGTATTAGCTTATATTGTGAGAGTTGTAGAAAGTGGAAAACTGGGATTTGCTCTTATCTGTCTTTAAGACTACTGTATATTAACTACCATCGGTTTCTTTATCTCAAGAGTCCCATGTCCCATATTTGGTCAAAGGGAACTAGCCAACTCCAGCTTTCAGGGGAGCTCAGGCTGAAAGAAAACATCTATTTTGTTGTGGTTAATATTTTGCCAGGACCTGTTGTGGCGGGTGTCGTTGGAACTAAAATGCCAAGATACTGTTTATTTGGTGATACGGTGAACACAGCATCACGAATGGAATCCACAAGTGAAGGTACTGAGGAGAACAACAGTATAAATCTTTAAATATTTGCAGTATAAATTAGAAGTATACAGGACAGTATAGATCTATGGCTTATGTTCTTTGGGGTGTAGTAAAACACCATCAGATCTTTGATTTTTCTCTGTGTTGGTGGCCTAATCTATGTATAAGGCAGAACAATTCTTATTGTTCAATATATATATTCACTATAGGCTTTTTCGTAATGGGTTCTGTAACACATAGCAGTTTATAAGGCTGAAGTACAAACAGCTAGAAAGAACTCTAACAGTCATATACGAAGCATTTTCTGGGGGAACAGTTGCTTTCAAATCTGATTCATAGTTGACTGTGCTGACTGATACTTCATGGCTGGAACTGTTTATGCTCTTTTGGCAATTTTATGTCTATTTAGTAGAAAATAGTCTTTTGATGGGTTCTGTACAACATATGCACAAAACATCTGCTGATCCTGGCAAATTAGAAATAGGAATTGACTGTAGTTGTGGCATTTGCTTTTTTGTATTGCTGTTTTATTTGTCTTTATGCATTGTCTGCAAATTTCTATGTAATGTCTAAGGCAAGATAAGGAACTTGAGTCCACAAGGGTCTCAAAGACCTATGCTTTTCATTGTACCTGTGACAATACTGCTGAACAAAACTAGTTATTTTAATAAAAAGACAAATCACCTGTGTAGGCATCCTCTCACGAGGCACCAGTAAATGTAGGGGTTTTGTGCTTAACTGGGACAATTATTAATTGTAGCAGTAAGTCACAAAATGATTCTTTTGATGGTATAAGAATCCAACCTTGTGGGATAACTCAAACAACGCACACACACGGGTACTAATACACGAAAATACATTTATTAATACATAAAATGTGCATATAAACATAACAGATCTTATTGTGAGGGTTAGCAGACTACAAAAGGTATATACTCAATCACGAAGAGTTACAAATACCAAGAGGGACATACATTCAGTATATCATTCATTTAGACCGTTTCGTAAATGAACTTGGATTACAACTTCTACACTAGATACTCAAAAGCAAGTATTGCTGCTAATGCTAACCTCGGGTGGATCCTTTGGTTACGCGCTGGATACCTCCGTCCTCGACTCTTAGAACAAAGTAAAGTTCTGGCACTCCGGGCTGAGTCTGAGGATGTTCAAGAGGATCCCTGAGGCTGAATGTCCAGCAGGCGCGCTGCGAGAATGTCCTGCTCCTGGGAACTGTGCTACAGGCGCTCTGTGTTGCCTGTTTTGCCTGGAGGAACTGCAGGTCGTTCATTGGTTGAAAGTTTCATGGGCATCAGAGACCCACGTGGTGTTAACCTGCCCTACCAGTTCCTGATTGGCTGATGATGAGTAACCATGCACTCTGACCTTAGGGTTGTAAACCAACTTTGAATAAGACTCCCTTGGAATCTCCCAGACATTGAGGTGCCAGAGATGACCATTTATTAAGGTTGCTGGAGAATCTCAGCATTGGGGAGTTGTTCCTTATCAGGACACTCTATCAGCTAGAAAAACACCTTAATTATGAACCAAATGGAATGGCCTCTATGTATCAAGCACCACTGAGATGAAGGAGAGAGGGACTGGCAAGGGAGCAGAAAACTTAATTCCTGTACTTTAATAAGCCTCACCGCTACACCTGTTTTATGGTCAAATTGAAGAATACCCAGAAAACCTAGTAAGGCCTGGAGGAGCGAATGCCTGCTTTCATACTGTTTGTTTTCACAGCCCTGAAAATTCAGTGCAGCTTCAATGCTGCCGACCTCCTGAAGAAACTGGGGGGTTACACCCTGACCTGCCGTGGTCTGCTGCATGTGAAGGTCAGATAGATGACCAGATGTTTTTACTTTTGTCTTAATATTTCTTGTTCCACTAATTATAAAATCCTGGGTAAAAGATTACACACACATTCATGACTGCTTTACAACAAACTCAAAATGCTCTCCAGCAGCAGACATTCAATGCACATAACATACAGTAAGTGAAACAAAAGAAGAAAAACACAGTAAGCTCACCTAGTAAAACTAAATTATACATTAAAGGCTTTAAATAAAACATAGGTCTTTAAGAAAGTTTTGAAAGTTTTTTGACAAATTATGTAATGAGCAGTGAACAGTATAGATGGGATGCTGCAGAACAGAAGGCTCCATTGCCCAGTCTGTACAGTCTGGTTTATGGCAGAGAGACAAGGTCTTTTAGTCCAGTGATGGGGCCTGGTCAAAAATAACACCAAGATGTTATACTTCCATCAAAGGTTTGATCTCTGTGCAATAGAAATACTGAACTCACCAACATTGCAAAGCTGGTGCAGGTGTCTAACCCAATCTTATCAGTTTAGCTTCAGAAAGTTTTATTTCATCAGTAAAATTATATATACATAAAAATAATAGAGACAAACACTTGTAAAATGCATAATATATGATTCATTGTTCAAGTACATCTGGGTGCATCTAGGAGTGAGGCCCATGTCTGCGATGGTGAGTGATCAGACAAAGAGGCAACATAAATAACTGCACTAAATATCAGCTTCATGGAAAGTTTTTATCAGAGATCATGAAGAGCAAAATTGATGTTAACAGTAGACCACCAACAAAGCACCTAATAAAATTGAAACCTAAATCTCCCATGGTTGGGTGAGACCTACTTCTTTTGTTATTGATTCAGCCTCATTGGCAAACATGGTAATCGGTATTGACGAAGACTAATAAAACTGCTGAATGATCTTATACTAAAATCTGAAGAGATAATTTATATACAGTAGATTGATGACCTTCTGGAGTCCACAATCTGTTATCAGAACACAAAACACTTTTTCCCTCATTTTAATTTTTAACAACAGTAAGTAGGAAAACAAGGCTTTTTCACAGGGCTGGTTCTGCACATGTGTCATGGATTACTGTATAATCCTAGCAGTATCCTACTGATAGTATTTCAGAATTATCTTGTCTTTAACAGGGTAAAGGGGAAATGACAACTTGGTGGCTGGAAGGAAAGGGAAGTGAGGAAGATCTAACAGCAGAACATAATCAGCTGTGTGGAGCTCCTGTACCTGTAAGCACCTAGCTACTCAGAAATGTATAAAGTGTCTCATTAATCTTTAAACAGTTGCTTTAAATGGTCTTTTAAAAGTATACTTCATAGTAGAAACAAAACGTGGAACAGAAACGTGGAACAAATACTGTATTTTAAATATTTTAAGGCTGTATACAACCTACAGCAGTAACTGTATGTCACAATCACTTTATACTGACAGATTTTGGTATTGTAGTCAATTCCATTAATTACTATACTATTGTCCCATTTTATGTTGCATATATTTAATATCAAATATCATGTAGTAAATTAATCATCCACTCATATTTATTTGTATTGTATAGTATAATGTTTGACTTAACCTTTTCTCTTCAGGAGTGGTTATCAATTATGATTACAAGTATCTGATTAAAACAGAACAAAAATTCCTAGCCTTTTTTCTGAGCTCAAGGACATTGTAACATTGTAATATTACATTGTAATATGTAATTTCCGACATAAGTGTCTTTAGGAACATAACATAGACCACTTCTGTAATAATGCTAAACTAAAGATGCTGTCACTTCTCACTGTACTCTGTACCTTTATCATTTGGCACTTGTTGTGTAATTTTCTAGAAAAGCAATTAAAATAGCAATAAAAGTAAACTAAGACTGACTTTCTTGGGTACATGTACAAACCCATTCTCTTTTTTTCTTTTGATATACTTATAATATTTCTAATGATGACACCTGTACATGCACCATTATGTTTTAAAGTATGTGAACAATTACACATGCCAGTTGTTAATATACAGTACTAAGGGTGATATGAAAACAATTCTTTGAACAGGTAAAACACTAGTACAGGGCTGTAATTTCATGGGCACTTCAAGGCTTGTGAATTCTTTTTGAACGCACACTAGTTTGAGTGCTAATCCTTAGCCCACGTTTCATGTATTGTTTCATGATAGTTGTTGTTTCGGTGTTTTTTGAAGACACCCAAATAACAACTACTGTATCATGAAGCAATATTTTTCTATGGAACAAGTAATAGGTTTATTCCATGCTGAAAAGAGAAGAAAGAAAACACAACGTCACGGCCGTGGAGCCTTCTTCAGGTGTAACGTTGTGTTTTCTTTCTTCTCTTTTCAGCATGGAATCAACCTATTACTTGTTCCTTAGCAGCCTACGCATGCTGACGCAGCTCCCCACCTGAAATATTTTTCTATGTTTTGCTAAACAATGCCATACTGTAGATTTATTGTAATGGACAAAAGGTAGGATGTAGTTATGTATTTACTCACAACATATCCTAATTCATGGTGATTTACAAACTATACAAAAACACAAAGTACAAGGAAAAAAGTAAAAAGTAAAATTACAAATAACAAGAGACAACACATTCAGGTAGGCCAATTTTAGAAGTACAATGCATGTTTAGTGCAGAGAACGGTGAAAACAATGTCAATGGGGCACCAAACAATGTACAGTATACCTGTAGGTAGGGAGTACAGTACTGAGTAGAGTGCAATATCAGTTGTGCAAAAAGTTGATGGCTGTGATGACATTTTCCATTTAACAGATAAGCTCTGAAGAGATATCCAGATGTAATCAAAGACTGAGCAGTTCTGACTGTAATGGATACTTCATTTCAAGACAGCAGCTCAGGAGGGAGAGAAGCTGATTCTGTAGTTAGTTTTTCAACACTAGCCTTAATATAATACTGCAAAGGAACAAGTAATAGGTTTATTCCATGCTGAAAAAAAGAAGAAAGAGAACACAATGTTTCGGCCGTGGAGCCTTCTTCAGGTGTGAAGCTTCAGGTGGAGAAGGCTCCACGGCCGAAACGTTGTGTTCTCTTTCTTCTTTTTTTCAGCATGGAATAAACCTATTACTTGTTCCTTTGCAGCCTACGCATGCTGACGCAGCTCCCCACCTGAACTTAATATAATACTGTATACTACCTAATCCCGGCTGCATCAAGATCTACCATACCATCTTGGTGTGTATTAAAACTAAACTCAATTTTTAGTCCAATTATGGACTCTAGGTGGTAACTGCTGCCCTCTAAGTCAGACTTTGAAGATACAACCTAGAATGACAATGCTGTTGTCAGCTTGAGTTTCCTGGAACTTAGCCTGATGTTTTGTCTCTTAATGCTTTTTTATGTTGTATTCTTTAATCACGCCGATTGTTTCCTGACAGATAAGACATATTACCTTTTCTTTCCAAGGGACACACAAGTACTCTTCTGACCATTTTTCGTTGCATTTTCGACCATCTGCATTGATCTTTCTTTTTTTCAACATGGCAGGAATAACTTACAGTTAGCCTCTTGTCAGTTATAAGTTTTAGAACCATTTAAAATCATTACCTGCTTTCAAACAAGATAGCATACACTAGACGTCATTTGCGTAACTAAGCCAATCACAGTAGGCAACAAAAATCCAAATGAATTCACGATAAGAGTCAGTTGTAGCACAGGCTTATGTAACCTAGGCTAAAGCTGACATCTGATAGGCTAAAAGTAAAATGTATTGTGCAATAGGTGCTGTTCTACAATTGGCTGTTAGTGCTGAGAGAGAGCAGCAGAGCTAACAAGTAGAGGCCACTGGCGAAAGATTTTCAATATCTGATGCAAAAACTAACTTTGAGATTCAAACAGTAGTGAGCTGCGGGCCACTCAGAAAAGTTAAGCGGGCCGGATTTGGCCCGTGGGCCAAAGTTTGCTGACCCCTGATGTAGAGCCATGCGGTCAGGTTCCCATCAATCCCTACATGTAGAGTTCTGTAGTGACCCATCTTTTTTACCCAGACTGTTGAAATCAGGCCTCTCTATTGACTGGTCTGTTGTACAAAACAATTACCAAGAATCATTCATCATATCCCCCCTATAGAAACCCGTTTCCACCAGGGAGTAAAAAAAAATGCGCTATGGTATCTTGCAATTGCGACATTGTATCTCAGAATTACGAGTTTATATCTCGCAATTGTGACTTAAAATCTCAGAATTACGACTTTATTTCTTGTAATTATGATTTGATATCTCGCAATTGCGACTTGAACGCTTAAGCGTTTGAAAGCAAGTAGCTGGGTGTTCTGATCAGTTCATATAAATCAAATTATATTTGCTACTAGTAAGTATATGAATATGTCCATGTTGGTAGCTGCGTCAGCATGCGTAGTCTGCAAAGGATCAATAGGTTTATTCCATGCTGAAAAGAGAAGAGAGAAAACACAACGTCTCGGCTGTGAAGCCTTCTTCAGGTGAATATGACAGTTTATTTTGTTTCCAGTGATTTTTTCCACAATCAAAAAATTAATGTGGATTCTTTCAATATTACAATATAGTACTTAGTACTTAGTAATATTTGATCAAATTTCTTGTGCTGTAATCAATAAAATATTGACAGCATTGCTATCTGATGAAAAAAAATCTGTTGTAAATAATTGCTTTTATGGCATGAATTGCCAAACCAAATGTGTATAAAATGCAAATTTAAGCGGTTAACATTTGAAGGTTCACTTTTCAAAACCTTTTCAGTTACACCCAGATTCCATTTCTAGAAAAAGAAAATACCATCACATGTCCAAAAAGAGTAATTTATTGATGTTGACAATATTTCTTTGTGTCATTGTAGTATAAAATGCGCCTGGAGTACTGCGGAAAATGTAGCCGCCCATGTTTTGAAGTTATATAATAAAAGCGATTTCTCCTCAGGTACCGGAAGACGCGAGAATACAACGGGTTTTAGAGACGACGCGTACAGTACATTGAAGTAAATCATGAAAACAGAAAAAAAAAGTTTGCTCTGTGACCTAGTGTTAGTAACTAGTAAAATAAAACTGAACCGATTGCGTAAACGCAACTAAAACCCATGCATAACCTTCGATTGCCGTATAATGAAGAAATAAATATGAGAAAATGAAAAGCTGACTTCCAATAACCATCAAACAACGAACTGCATGGGTTTGCAAGGCTGGACTGTTTTGCACCTGCTGGTGCCTGTAGATCACGCCCACCGGTTTCTCAGGGACTGTAATTAAAGCCCAGGTGTCAGCCAATACTGTGAGCAGGTAATGGTTGCCTGGCAACAGGTTCGCCAATGAGCGTAACGTTTGTTGGTGAGCCAGAGAGTCGGAAGCTTCAAACCTGCGCCTGTTGAGTGAGTGGGGGAGGTTGGTAGTATCAGCTGTTGGTGATCAAGAGATTAAAATATCCTACTTGGATGCTGGGGACTTGTCTGAAGTGGATTTATAGGTTTACTGTGTTCTGGAGAACGCCGGTGTCTTGGGAGAGGAGTTCATCTGGTGTTATGTAGTGAGTGTCTTTTCAAACCCCGTTTCTCTTCTGCAGCCCAATACGCAACTGAGCCTACAAGACAGCTGTGTGTTTATAATAATTTTGTAGTCAGGTGTTAAGGGGCATAATTCAGTTGCTTAGGTTTTACTGCCTTCAGTGTTACATATTTGATTTCACTTCCTCATTGCGTTTTATTTATGATTCCTTGGAATAAAGAGTTTCTAAACTAGTTTATTTGTATGGGACGTTAACGTGTTAGAAAAGCTCGGCTTTAGCTAATCCTCTGAATCAACAGAAAATCGACCTGCTCCGTACGGTCAGCATTTTTGTTTTCCAGTCCTGGTCAAGCCGTGGCAGTCCAGCGGCCCTGTGTCTTGACAGCTTTGACTTGTTTTTGGTCTCACTGGTTTCATGAACTGAAATGATGATAACTGTCAACTTTTAGAAATGTCTAACTACTGTCACACTTAATCTTTTAATACATTTCTCTTTGTTTACGTTATACCCGAGCATGCTTTTTTTTTCTCGGTTTACACTGATTCTCACCTAATTTGAGCACATTTCTCAATCAGTTTTTGTTTTATGCGACTATATTGATGACTCCCAACGGTTTGTATTGCTGTATTTGGGAATATTTTTACTGGTGTCGTGACTAGGCACTTTAATCATGTGAATCATGTAGTGCCGCTTAACTAAATAGTAGAAACCTTTTTTTTTTCTTGCTATTGATAACTCTAAAAATATTTACATATTTTGCGTCCTTTTTTTCAGAAGGCTTCACAAGCTACCAGGGGCTTGGCAAGTCTGCTATTAACTCCGTGTTGTGATGGTACTATTTTTAATATTGGCATGTTGCCTGCTGCCGGTGAAACGGCAGAACAGGTCCTTTGTTCTGAATATGAAGTTTCTATCCCACTGTGCTCACTCTGGTTCTGGATTCTTCTGAATTGTTTTTGACCCGTCATATCAACGGGTGATAATGCATGAGAAGTACCTTTTTCCCCAACTACAGTTTGGGAAACATTACTTTTATATATTTGTCAGTAAATACTTTGACTTGCACTTTGTATAAATAATCGAGATGTATGTTTTGTTTTTTATTACAGCTATAGGTGGTAGGATGCTAGATGGTGCCATCTTACACTTTATTTTAGAAAGTAAAATGAACTAGACAAGCACCAGCTCACTTGCCTACCGCTGTATTGTTACCAGGGTAGAATCAATTTTAATTACATGCAAAACGTAAAATACACTGTTCTAGTTATGGAGCCTTCATTGGGTGCATGTAGGAAAGCTGCAGTGGGGCACAGCAAATTGTGACTGGAAATTCTGGTAAGAGGAGGGACAAAAATCGAAAAGCAACTGTGCCTTTCACATTTCCCTACTTGACAGGGTTTGAATAGAGTTCATTTTGTTGCTGTGTGCTGGGGGAAATATTGGTCCACTCTAAAAGTGATTTTGTCCTTTCTCTTGCTTTCGTAAGAATCTGTGAATCATTGTGAAAGAAACAAATGGAGATCATTTGGTTAGAATTCAGATTTGTGTTCTGATTTTTATCACTGAAACAATTTTTACATCATTTTCAATTAAAATTTATAAATGTGTGGTAATGTATTCTTCACCGTAAAAAGGCTATAAAGTAAGGATGCAGGTTTAAGATTTTTACGATGACTTCTTTATTTTTCATAATATCCTCATTACAAACTAAAGTAAATGGGAGAGCCACGAATTTATGGTTGCATCATGTCCAGTTGTAATGTTTTACCATGTTACACATGGTAGATAACAACTCGCATTTTACAGTGCTTCTCTCAATTGTTTTGTTTTTATTAGAGCAAGTACCTCAATCTTATGAATGCTTATGAAGTCATTTTAAATTGCCAATGGCATTTTAAAAAAATTGCAGAAATATTTAAAATTTGAATTATTTTTACTTCTAGCTTCAAGCTTCATTTAACAATTTAAGAATATGTAGAAGAATTTTAATTCTGCCTCTTCTTGTAAATCAGTCATATACCACATTTTGTGTGCTGTCCTGCTAACATACTGACAAAACAGGTTTGTGTTGACGTTTTCTAGGTCATATTGCAATGTAAGGGATCCAGTTGGAGCAGGGCAAAGTGTTTTTTGCAAATGCTAGGCCATCTGTGCAGCGTATTAGTAGATAACGACGTAGGCACGCTAATATGATTTCCACTTGTAATGATGACCTCCTTGCTGTTTGAGAGCTTGATTACTCTGTGGTATACTCTTTGCTTTTGTGGATCTGGATAGTGTAGACCTGGGATGTGTTTTTAAATTGAAACCATGTGTAATGTGTTTGAAATTATAGGGCGGATGAAGTAGTTCAGCTTGTTTTGCAGAAAAAAAATTAATGGGCTTCTGTTAACGACAACTTCGACTTGCATGTAAATAGTGATATAAATGGCAGAGTAGACAGACATTTTATAATATTGCATAACCTTTTTGAGAATGTAATTTGCTTAATTTACATCACTAATTGTGGCTTAATATTTCATATACAGCAGCTGAGAATTTGATCTGTATGTGGCTTTTTGTTTAAGCTCTTAATGCTTGTACACAAAAACGGTGAAGTCACCTCCTTCAAAGCAGCAGTACTAGGCTGTTTTAATCCCCTATGTGTTGGATAGCTATACGTAATCTAACAGGCTCTATTTTTCTGTTTCAGGACTGTGATGTGTTGGAGCTGCCACTTGCCCTATCTGCTGCACTGGATGAGCCTCAGGTGTTTTGGCCTTTAGTTGCTATGGGAGATTGGAGGACAGTAATGCCCGAGTCTTCACTGGGTAATTACTGCCATTCATAACAATTTGTATCTCCTTGAGCTGACAAACTGATTAGTTTATGTATAACCACTGGCATTATGTTCTTCTTTTTAGTGCCAACACATGTATAAAAGTGTACAATTTGCCTTTTTTTAAATACTTGATAAAATATTAGGTGATACTTTAATATAGAGGTTGGAAATTCATATAAGAAACTCATAACCTGTGATACACAAACAGAATGTTAAACGTAGTGTCAATATCAGTAGCAAGGGACCGGTATTGTGTTAAATAGGATTGTTTTTTTTTAAAAATCACAAGTAGTTTTCTACATTAAACTGTTAATTGCTTTTATCCATGGTGAATTTCATTATGAACAATACATTTTAAAGTTAACAGTAGAAACCAGTATGAAAGGTTCAGAATTCAACATGATACAGGAAGCTCTTGCAATTAAAGAATACAGGGTTGCTCTGAGTGTAATTGTATAATTGAATAGACTAGGATGCCGGTGGTAATTTGTCATTGATTCTTTTCTCCAGGGAGCGCAGATGCATCTTTGTGTTCCTCTAGACCTGCAATGTCTCCCCTGGGGCTTGATATTCCCTCCTCGATACAGTGCTCTCTTCTGTCTAAGCACTCGTATAACATTTTAGGTGCTTTTTGTACAGAGGACAATGTTGCCCAGTGCATTTCATATGTTAATCAGGTAATTTATATTGTGCCTTAAATGAAAAAAATCTTCTGAACATCATTATGCTGACTTTGACAAATCACATACATGAGGACTTAAAATGGCCTTACTAGAAATAATTAGAACGAGGTTTTAGTAGAACAAAATGCATTAGGCTACTTACTCATAGGGTACAAAAACAATGCCTTTGTCATTGTCAAATCTTTTATGACAGAGTGATAAAGACCTACATTTACTGTACAATTGTGAGCTTGCATAAGTTGGTAAGATGGAGTTAGTTAGCACTCCTGTTGCTCACCAGTAATATTTGCTTTACATAGCACTGTGAATTTAAAATAACCATTGCTGCTCTCTTCATAGGAGCTCTCTTCACTTGGCTTTGCTGCTCTGTGCAGTGACTCCAATGGGAAGAGAGACCTGAGCTTGGTGACTGTGCTTAATGTTATGTATGAGCTGCTGCAGCTCCACCGCCGAGGACTTCGCTCCCTGGAGGACATGGAGACTGAGCAGCTGAAGTCCAGTAGTGACCTGGACCACCTCCATGTCAGCAACTCCCGTCTGAAGGTCCATCTTTAGAACTCCCCTTCATTTTACAACTTAGCCTGTTCTAAATCAGGATAGTGCATGTGCAACCAAACAAGGGTTTTTTAATGTCTGTAAGAAATAAGTCTAAGCTTAGTATCTTAAGGTTTAAGAATTCCAAAGTTAGAACCAGATCTTAGTGTATTGTAGTGGGAATTTCAAATGTGTTAATGCTGATTTTACTACTTTACTCATTTGTTCTTTTTATAATGTTAATATTTCAGATTGATTTATTATGTTTTGCATAATTCATATTAATTTGGTGTTCTTAGGATCAGCTTGAACAACTGAGAAGGGAAAATACAGCACTACATGAGAAAGAACGTCAGATGCAATTGAAAATCAAGAGTTTACAAAATTGTTTAAAAAATGATAAAGAAGAGGTAAGACCAGACTCATTGCCTTAACAGAATGCCTTTTTAACAAAATAATGTAGAAGGGTGATTTTTACCAGTACAAATGGTGAAATAAACTTTTCCTGTCTGATAATTTGATTTATTGTACATCATTATCTTTTCATGCACATCAAATTGCTGTTCTGTAATTTACAGCCTAGACAGCTAAGGTCTTAACTTGATCACTTAATGTTATTCTCATTAGATACAGAAGCTCCAAAACATAATAGCAAGTCGTGCGACTCAATATAACCATGACATGAAGCGGAAGGAGAGAGAATACACCAAACTGAAGGAACGCTTGCATCAGCTTCTGATGGACAAAAAAGATAAAAAGTTGGGTAGGTATATATGATGTTTTAGAGCTTTGATTTTAAAATTTGTTTTTTTCTGGAATACTCCTTTACTTTTTAAGAACAAGAAATCTAGTTCTTAATACACTTCCACTACTCTTTGTGTGAACAAGTGTCTCCTGTACTCAGTTCTAAATGCCATCAATTTTAGGGAATATATCTGGTTACTCTTTCCCAGAAATTTCATTTCTCTGCCATCAGAGTGTTTATCTCAATACTATTTGTTGTTTCTGCTTTTTTACTTAAGTATTTGAAGTAAAAAACACTTCAGGGTCAGTGTTGTCCATCTTGTATCTAGGTTCTCTGTACATGTAGACTAGATGTCAGCTGCTAAGTGTTTACCCAGTTCTTTTTTTTCCTGTCTTTTAAAGTATTTTTCTGCTTTAACATTGTTTCCTAATTCTCCTTGTTTGATGCACATTAAGAGCAGTAGTCATTCTAATGCATAGAGAATAACTAATAAATACATAATCCCAGTTTGACATTAGATATTGGTTTTCTTTACCATTTTAATTTCCTTTGAGTATTAATTTTTTTACTTTCAGAAGCCTTTAGAAAATCTAAATACACCATGTCCTTTTCTCAAAGCTGCAGTCCGCATTGACAATCTATGACCAAACCAAACATTTGAATTCTGATCCATTATGTATAACACTTGATACCTTCCCTCCCCACAACCATACTAGAAAGTAAAAAGAATCCAGTTCTGAAGTGCAGAATTCCTGCACCTGTTAGTATTGCAACAGCTACTGTGGGAGGAAAGTCAATAGAGCTGACAGACCCATACATGATCTCTTGTTGCAACCTTAGGAATATTGTGAGCCTTTTATAGTTGTTGTAGAGATCTGTCCAGTTGTTGCTTTGGCAACACTTTTATTCATGCCAATGAACCTCATTGAATTTATGATCACAGTTCCTTAATTGTTTTCCTTAGTTTCCCATGATAACTACAGTAGAATGCATCTTCCACACGTGTGCATTACTGTTTTCATTATATGTGACTGCAGGCATGTACCCACAGGTCTTTCAAATGTTTTTTTTTATGCATTTGACACATACAGATCAAACCCCTTGATTAAACTAGTTTTAAATTGTGTAGATGTTCTGTTATATCCTTCTGTTCCTTCATGTCTTCAGCATGCTGTACCGCTAATGCTGTATTCATTGTGGTGTTAGCCATTTTTAGGTGCTTCTGATTAAATGATAACTGCATGCACATGTTGTAGTTTCTCTTACGCTTTAATTACGTGTACATAATTGTCTGGTGCGATAATGTTGTGGTATTGGATCCACTTGCCATCCTCCTTCACAGCTCTCCGTCTCAAATCTAGTTTAAATATTTTTAATTTGTATACTATTAGCCTAAGATGAGTGGTGCCCATCTCATTCTTGTAATCTATGTCTGTCAGGTGGCCTCTACCACCAGACTATGTATTTAGGGATTTGCATTTACAGTTGCATTTCCCAGTTCCCTTTTGTATAGCACTGATTGGATTTCAGTAAAAAGTACTGAGTTGTTCCTAGTGGAGGTGACTAAAATGTACTCTAATCAAGCACACTACTTAGGTATATATCTTGGTTAATGTGGCATGCAGTGGGTAATTAGGACTGAGAATCAAAACAACAATCAGCAGCATATGGGGAGTGTAGAAGGACAAGTAATTCTTTTGGACAAAGTGCTAATTAGTTTTACTAGACTCCAAATCCACTTGTTAGTGGCTTGCCAAGCTGGGTTAATTAGGTACAAGATTAGGCTTATGATGACTTCTGGAACCTTGTGGTCCCTAAAGTCTATGTTCATCACATGCTCTGAATTAAGAGTTTGTTCACTATTAACAGAGATTTACCATACTTGCAGTGATTTTCATATTGACATTATCCTGCATTTGAAGGTCTTTTTTGAACATGGTTTAGTAAATTTTTTTAATAGTTTTTTTTCTTCTGTTTTTAAAACTACTTTGAACGACCAGCCAGAAGCATTGGAACTGATTTATTAATCGGTACCAGAAAGCCTAACCCTGTATCTTCTCATTTTATCTATTCAAATGGACTTTGAATGGTATTCTTTCAGCTATTGAAGTTCTAAATTATGTTGGAAGATCTGATGGGAAGAGAAGCCTTTGGAAGACTGGAAAGACTGAAGCCAGGTAAATGATGAACAAGTAATCTTATGGTTATGCTTTTTTGTTTCCCAACTGCAGTTTAAGGCATTATAGTCTTGATTTAAAATATTGATATTCCAAATTGAGCTATGCTGCTTCATCAAACAATACATGGCACTACTCGGAGCATTCATTTAACCTTGATAAATGTTACAATTCAGATTATCCCTTTTTTCCTTAAAGAAATGAAGGTGAAATGTACAAAACCCTGCTAAGTGATTATGAGTGCCGACAAAAGGATTTGATGGGGGAAAATGCAGAGCTGAAGAAAGTTCTACAGCAGATGAAAAAAGAAATGATGTCTATTTTAAGTCCTAAGAAACTCAACTTGAAGGAGAAAGTTGAAGACGGCCTAGAACAAGTGGGTATTACTGGTTTCTCTTGGGGCCATAATTTCAATTTCCAGCTGTATCTTGTTTGAGGGACCTGTATGCTGTGGGAGTCCAGGCTAAATGTTACTACTGTGTTACAGACTTTGTCTGATAATGATGAAGAGGGGGGGGATCACAGCCGAGAGGTTCTGGAGTTGTCGTGTGAGCATGCAAGGGAGCAGCTCACCAACAGCATCCGCCAGCAATGGAGGAGACTCAAGAATCATGTGGAGCAACTAGATAACCAAGGTACTCTAAATTTATCTTCGTAAAAGAGCAAAGAGATGGTTTCTAAAGTTTGGGTCCAAAAAATGCATTCTGTATGATGCAACTACATAACATTCTATTCCTGAAATCCCCATTTTCAATCATGTAATCAGTTTAAACTACTTAATGTGCTGGATGTTTGTGATTGCTCTAATCCTAACGTATGACTGCATAGTATATTGCTTATGCAGACCTACCTGAAGACCCCTGCTTACATGCCTAAAAAAGTAACATTCATTTTAAGATCTCACTGATGCAACTCTCAATGCAAGACTTCTATGTACTTGTCAGGTTCCCCAAATGTTACCATAATTAAAACTTTCTGTACACATGCATGTTGGAGGGCAATTGTACCGGAAATATGAGCTGAGGGCAAAATGCTTGCCTTTCTTGAAGGGGCCAAAAGTGTCCTAGAAACTGACCTTGTGGCCTCTAGCACAGATGGAACCCATGTAATTAAACAGCATATACTGTATATATTCTAAATGTAAGGGGCAGATAAATGAGATTTGATTCAGCTATGGTAGTGCTGATTGTGTGCAGTCTTACTTCCATTCACTGTAGTGGAGCACAAGACAGGAAACATTCACTCTAGAGTGTGAACAGAGGAATGGTTGATAACTTGCACCATGAGTTTTAATAAGTAATAGTCAATGAAAGTGCTGAAACTGTCTCCTTGATATTCCTTATTTACAATAAGGGGATCCCATGCTTGTATAGCTGGAACCCTTAATATATACATTCAATATACTGTATATAGTGCATATAATTTAAGGAACTTTTGAAAGACTAAAGACATTCATAGATTATTGAATGTAGTATTTCCTTAAGTATTTTGGTAATGTTATTGAAATGCTAGTCTATTTTGCCGTTGTTCAATATTTACTTTTTTAAATTGTTTAAAATTACTCTCTAGAATGCTTATATTTGGAAATCACCCTCTTAGCAATAAATCGTTTTGGGATCCTTGCAACTTTACTTATCTACCTGTTTAGAGAAGGGATCTTTGCTTGGTTCCCCCGCAACCTAATGAAGTCATTTAATTGTTGAAGAGCTGGTGAAATTGGAAATAAGATGGAAAAAGCCTTTTGGATCAATTGCTTTGTCATTAAATGAGAAATGCAAACAAACCTCAAATGAATTACATCTCCCCAAGTATTTTCCTGATTAAATTTGTTGTGCTCCATATATTCAACATGCTGCTTATAGCTTCTTGAAACCTAAAAAAATAAATGTTAAGAAATTTAGATGGTCCATCCAAAGATCATTTTGTGAACACAAACTGCGTAACTTAATAATTGATGATATGTGAGCTTGCAGTGCCCTCTTCTGTCTAAGATGGAACATCACAACTGTTAAAGACATTGCTTAGTTGGATCAATTCAAGCTTATACCCTGGGAGAGGTATTGTTGTGTTGGACTCTTGCCACAAAAACAAAAAGATAGATGGATGTCAACAAAGAAGACAATACTCTCCCAGGAGGAGGAGTATACATTCACAATGGAATGGATAGGTTATGCTGTTTTGAAAACAAATGTGGGTTATACTTCAAAAACCTGGTCATAAGGTATTGAAAGCTTAATTACTATTCCAACTTGTCTGTGTTCCTGCCAAATAGCAGCCACGGAGCCACTTTTTTGTTCATAAGTGTAAAAGTTATCAGCTTCAAGAAAACATTTTTTTTTTTAGGATTCAAAAGAGAATGTCTGCACATTCCTGTTCCTTTAAATTAATGGTGATTTAAAATGCTTCACGATATATGAACAAAAACCACACAGCTTAAATTCAGATGGTCAGTGAGTACACATCATAGTTTATAACCTGTGTGTACTTTTTAATACATAAAATAAAGCCTGTAATGATTGGATTCCTGCGGATTTATGTAAGTCAAAAAAAAATCATGACTATCATCTTTATGCAAGTCAAATTCATTTTATTTTATAATTTACATTTCACTTTTGTAGCATCCTTGGTGCAGAAGGGGGCTCAGATTGATAAGGATGTAATTGCGAAAGAAATCCATGAGGAGGAAATGGAAAAGCTGAAACTGGAAATCCAGCAATGTAAAGACTTCATTAAAAATCAACAGCAGCTCTGGCAGGTAGGTCAAACCTTACACTTCTGTGTTTTTATGTATGTTCCCCGAGCTGTCCTGCAATTTTCTTTGTAAACAACAGATTCCACCAAAGAGAACTAGCAGAAATAATAAGCCATTCATTTTGTGATGGAAATTGAATGCAATTGTCTAAACCACATAAATAGCAGTGGGTTTCTTGTTGCAGTCTAATTTAAGGTACTTTTTTTGCAGCAACAGCTGACCTGTCCATGTGATGATGAGACTGCTGCTCTACTGCATGATTGTTACCTATTGGAGGAGAAGGAACGACTGAAGGAGGAGTGGGATCTCTTTGATGAGCAAAGGAGAAACTTTGAAAAAGAGCGTAGAAATTTCACAGAAGCTGCAATTAGATTAGGCAATGAGGTATATTTCAATAGTTGATCTAAATGCCTTTAAATGTTACTTGTAGAAGGGGATGTTTTCTTTTTTTCTCAGAAAATACTTTACAGCTTATTTTATACTTTCAGAGAAAAGTTTTTGAAGACGACAGGGCAACATGGTTAAAACAACAA
Organism: Atractosteus spatula; assembly: GCF_055471065.1. NCBI lineage: Eukaryota > Metazoa > Chordata > Actinopteri > Semionotiformes > Lepisosteidae > Atractosteus > Atractosteus spatula. The sequence goes on along the minus strand of NC_142716.1, from coordinate 96,334 downwards.
TTTTTGAACATGACCCCATTTGCAGACCGTAAGAAACCCCAAAGTTCAAAATCTCAGAGTGCCTTATCTGTCAGTAAGTACAACTTTTTTTCCTCTTGTTTTATTTGGATGCTTCTTAAATTGATTAATCTTGATTTATTGGCAAACGTACTGTACAGTAGTGTTTTTCTTTAACTTAAACAGGATGACAAAGTATGGCTGTACAGGGCCTATAGAAAGTCCCTTCCAAAATAAAACACTAAGATGCGTTAATTTAAATTTTAATTTGACCTTTATTTAAAACTCACAACCTCCAACAGAAAAACACATGCTCAAACATTCTAAAAAGTATTACAGATGAACACCTAGACAAATGGGCTGGATAAGTGTATACCCTTGAGTGTGTTTTTGATGGAAGCACCTTGTGCTTGAATTGAAATAATCAGTGGTATGGAGCATCCCCATTTTTGGCTGAAATGGAAAAAAATATTCTTACCTTAGATTTAAATTCAGTATTGTTAACCTTAAAGAGTGCATCTATAAAAGGGTTAAGGTTTTTTGCTTTTCCTCATCTAATGGGTCATGACAAATTTTAGATCAATGAGGTCATTAAAGAAGAGATTGTTTTTAATGCTCCTCAGTAAATGCTGGTAAGATGCTGGGCAGGTGATTCCAACACTAGTTTGAAATAGAACGGAGCAATAACTACCATTTTTGGACATGGGTCTTTTACTGCCCTTCACGTCAAGAAATTGATATAGTTCAGGAACAAATTACCATTAATGGTTATGCTTGGTCCCTTGTACATTTGATTGAGCTCCAAGCCTGTTTAAGTTATACTACTATCCGGGAAATTGTTTGCATTTTTGCAGTGCAACAAACTTATGATTTTAACAAATTGCCTTACTTGGGTATCTACTACATTTTTTATTCCTTTTAATTGTTTTTAAATGTGCAAACTGTAAAGTGCTGGTCAGGCAAAACATTTGGTTTCTTAATAAAGTATCTACTATTTCCAATTTTATTAAGCTGCCACTTTGTTCTGTGAAGTGGTCTCCTAAGACAAGTTTGACTGCATATTTGTCTAAATGGGGAAGTAATGAGAATGCATGTCTTAGGTACAGAGACTGAATTGTGGAATGGCCATACTCCAGCGCAGCTGACCAAATCTCTCTCTCACACTGTTGGTACACCTAAATCTGCCACTTCCAAGATGCCATCAACAGTAGAGCTCTACCGCACGTTACGCCTCATTCCAGACCCAAGGTAACTTATACTGCATACTGATAAATTTTATTTTTTAAAGTATTTTTACCTAAGAATATGCCTATGCGGTTAATTAATTTAACCAGAAACTCGTTCTTTTTAATGTAAAATGAGGATGGTTGAACTTGAAACAATAGAATGGAAAAACAGTGTACCATACTTCAGTAATGAAGTAATAAAGTACAGGTTTCCTTTGCTCATGGTAGAAACCCTGGGTCATATGCATTTCTGACCATAGAAAATTTTAGGAAGTTTGCTGCTTCTCCACTATCCCCTAAATAGTGTTGTACATTTTTTACATTTGTGTACACATGATTTCTCTTAGTATGTTCAAATCTTTTTAACCATTTTTAAGCCATTTATAACCCAATAAAAATTCTATTATATTCTTAATTTTATTACATTTGTTTAATTTTAATTCAGGCTACTGTATCTACCTTTTAAAGGAGAGAATTTGAAATTGTTACCTGTAGACAAGTGCAACACAGACTGTGGGAGCCCAACTACTGATTTACAATATACTCAAGTATTTACTAACTCTGGTTTTGTCCACTGTTGGGGTTTTCAGAAATGTATCCCCGTGTGACTGGCAGTGGAATCTTGTACTAAGTGTTGTTTGTAAAGCATGCTTTGAGTATTTTTTTTGTTCCTTTTTACAGTTCATCCAGAACACTGCCAAAGAAAGGAAGTTGGCAGGACTCCAACATAATTCACACTAGTGAAGTGTTAAATAAATCAAGACATTCCACTGGATCTGATGACAATAGTATTTATTCTCTAGCAGGAGATGAGAATACTCCAAATTAAGACTCTGAAATTGCAGGAAATTTGAAAATGTTTTATTTTTTTAGAGGGTTTTTTCCTTAAATCACAGCATGTCAACAATAGATTAGATGCCACAAATACCATGAATTCAGTTTTGTTATCTCTACCAACTGATTTTATTTAACAATTAAATAAAATGCCAAAAACCTGTTACCTTTCTTTTCTCCTGAAAGTGTATAGATTATAAATTTACAGTATTTCTGAATTATTTTTGACTATTTTTTAGCTTTTTTTTGTTGCTTGGTTTCTTATGTAAGAATACCGGCTCATTACAGTCCTTCTGTACATTTGGAAAAATGATATGTTGGAGCATGGAATACTAGATAGTTGCTTGTGTTTTAATAACCTGAAACCTCAGCTGGTGTAATCTGTAAGTAGATCTCTTCTGTATATTTAAGAGAAATTGAGCTTGAATGTGTATTTGCTTTTCAGTGTGATGTGGATTTTTTGTTGAGTGAGTAGTTTTGTACTTTGAGTTAAGATTTTCGATTTTAATTTTGTAATTTTCTTAGGCACTAATGATTAAGTTTCTTTAATGAGACTGTTGATAAATCCATAGTTTTGGTATTTTAAAGATTTGTAAAATATATTGCTTGTCAAATCAATGCAATTTGTTTCTTAGGTTCAATAAAGCCAATATGATCTGCAAAGTTTATTTTATATATACTTCACTACAATACCTGTAAAAAGGGTTCCACTTGTGGAACAGTGGTCTAAACACAAGCTACATGTAGTAAAACTAACTTTAAACTTTGTTTAAATCTTTCTGTATTTTGGGTTATCTTATTTCTAGGTAAGAAAATGCACTCATAAGATAGGGAAGTATCTTGCCATTGCCTTTTTTCTGATTTGGGAACCCTGCCATGGTACCCTGTTCATTTTGCTCTACAGAGCTGGAGCAGTGGAGCATCCCATTGCTGTTTTTGTTTTATTCAAGTGTATAAACAACTTCAATTTTAAAGCATAAAGACTGCATTTATGCTAGTCTGCTGGTAATAAGTTTTTCATTCAGATACATTAATTACCATTTGGCAATGACTATTCTATCACAAACGTGAAACGTAGATCCCTAAATTGCAGTGGATCCTTGTTTTATAAGTCATAAGTAGAATGTAAAATCTTTGTCCCAGCCATACAAAAATTGCCATTACAAGGTGTAGGTTCATATGGAGTTGTGGTTTGTTAATGAGATGGGTTGCCTTGACTGTCCACGTAACACCAGGCCAAGTCGACATTGATCCTGAAGACTAGACTCGAAATGTTCTGAGGTTCAGGATGAAAGACCTACAGTGCCACAGACTCATTCACTCCATTTAAAGAATGGAGAAGATCCGGTGGATGACCGTTTTGGAGTGAGTCTAGATAATGATGTATAGATAGTCAGTACTCATGACTCTCCAAACGAGATCCGATAACCACCAAGATGATTTTAGGAACATGTATTACATAGACTTGAGTGATTTCATCAATAGATTTCATTGAGGGTAGCGGATTCTAGAGGCACAAGGCATTGTACTGTATAAACTTAGTGTACATGTGTTTAAATATTTTCACAGTTACTATTTATGTACACATCTGAATCCACATTTTCAATGAAAAGACTGAAACTGTAAATAACATGAAATTAAAATCCTCAAATCAAAGAGCCAAGTGAGCAGGCTATTTTAGGCTTTCTCCCTGCTTCCACAGGGCTCTGTGGAGCTAGAGCGATCGGCGTAAGCTTACCTGTTTTTTATTCTATTTTTCTGAGTACTGAATCAGTGGCATCTTGCAGCCTTTTCTGCATTTCTTTTCCTGTCTTCTGTCTTAAATTCACTCACCTCGGAGGATACGGCTCCCTAGGCTTCTCCACTGCCACTTTTAGGCAGTCTTTTTTTTTTTTGGAGGGGACCCTTAACTGGGGAAGTTTTTGTTTTTTTCCCCGGCCAGCCTCTCCACTGCTAAGGCAGCCTTTCTCCTGCTCATTAGTCACTCATCTCCTCTCATCATTTACTCCTTCATCATTCATTATAGCCTTGCTCCCACCAAACCTTCCTGAAGATTGCCAAGGCTCCTCTGAAAACCTGCACTTGGAGCTTAACTTTCATTCACCATAGCTGTTTAACTTTAGGGACTGCAGCATAACCGACCCACCTTGAATATCTACCACCTATGATTTTAGAATTAACCTTTCATGGTGATCTTTATCAAGGTTTCTGCAAATCTTAATATACCATGTCTTAGGCTGTGTGTGTCCAATGCTATTGTTGTTTGTTTAAAGCACTCATACCCACCGGCATAACTAGGGGGTCAATATTATCATCTGGGTCCATTTCAGTAGGAACCACTAATTCAGTTTCCCATTTTGTTTTTTTTCTACATAGTATACAGACATAACTCTGAAATTGTCTACCTTAAATGGTTTCTGACATTTGCTTATTCTTTAATTTAATCTCAATCTGTCTGAATTTAATCTCCTACAATAGCATCTACCAAATCAACAAGGCTTAGTACACTACCATGACACTTCATCACACAGTGTGAGGAAGCAATAAGCTGCCACTGTATTTGGACTGCAGGAGTTTTGTGATACAATATGTTAGGTGGGGAATAGAAGTTTAAAATTTTAATGTTGCAAGAAGAAGACCATTAAGTTCATACTCTTTATTTAAATGCCTTAGAATAAAATTTGTTTTTAATTTCAATTTATGGACCAACTTAATATTTCTATGTTTTTTTTCTAATCTGCCTTACAGTATGTTGTTTCTGACATCTTGCATTTGCTTTTAGGTCGCCGTGATTAGGTCACCCTGTCTAAACCACCTGACCTTTTTCAATGATAATGTCTATACAGATTAACTTCATAGAGAAATTTGCAATACCGTTAGTAAAATATTAAACTTGCTCTTTTGTAATGTCCTTTATACCCTGTTAACGTGAAAAGCCAAAAAAAGGATAGTGTCCTTCCTGGTTTCCTTTATCTTCTCTTTAAATCACACTTGTGTTCCAATGTTCACACATCAAAAGTGTAGCTTAGTACTTGCATTCAAGAAGACATCATGGAACATCCCACAATTCTTTACAAATCCCCCCCCCCCCCCCCCAAGGTTTTTAATCAATAATTGTTTTCCTCCGTTAAGTATCTTCTTTCTAATTGACCAGTGCACCTTAAACCTTGTATTTTGCATTACAGTCAAGTTGCTGAAATTTATTATTATTTCTATTATAATATTTAGTCATTTTAAAACAAAATTGACACATTTTGCATTTTGAGATTAAAAGTACATAATGTGATATGGTTCACTTTTTACATATGGTGTATGTATATCCATATATGACAAAAATTGAAATCACAGAGCAAAAGCCCTATTTCAGATGACAATTAACAATTACATACAGGTATTGATCTACTTTGAGGTCATCAGTGCAGAGCAGTCTTGTTTCATATTATGCTCTTGCTGCTCTTTTGCTCAATTTTAATTGGCAGCTCCCATCGTTCTGAGGATGAATATTCCTGGAGGTTGTACCTGGACGAACTAAGCAGTACAACCCTTGAAAAATCTCTGATGTTTATGATTGTGTATATTTAATATACATAGATGAACAACAAAAATGCAAGTCTAAATTTGACATTCATTGAGTGACTGGGCATATGCCTGAATAATGTACTGTACGTTATTTACAGAGAATGTAGAGTTTGGTTGATAATTTCCGAACTATTCATGATTGGGATAGCAAAAGAAATAAACTGTCACGTGGTTTCATAAATACAATAGGTGCCTTGCCTTGACGTATAATTGCCTAAGTTATTTAATAATTTGTATAGATAACTATTCACTTTTTAATTGATGCAAGAATTTGAAAAATACAATCTTTACCTGCTTAGGCATCTGGTTGCTACAGTTTCTGCATTGTTGTAAGTAGCCTGTTTATGAGAGAAGCCCAAAGAATAAAACATTCTACATCATCAATCAAATGAGTCAGATGAATAAGTCCAGAAAAAAGTCTCTGTGAGATACAGATCATAGACTCTAGTTATTACAAAACAGCTCAAGAACATCACATCTATCTGATTCATCAGTGCAATCTGGAGTAGCTACAACTTTAACAGTTCCAGGAAAAAGTTGCTAGACTAACTGTGAATGATTATCTGCATGGAAATTATTTTCATTGGCAGAAGTTGTTCATGACTATTGTTGACAGCTGAGAGATTAAATCAGCATCTTTTGGTGGCAAGTAAACATCTTCCACAGCCAAGAATGTAATGAAGTGTTTTTTTCAGCAATGTAAACTGTTTTGCCCTTGACAGACCTGATCGAAGGCAATGTATGGACATGCCATGGTGGGCATTATGCTGACTGTTAGATTGTTCAAGCTAGCTGGTAGGGAGGACATGTTATGAAGATAGTTATGCCATTCAACACAACATTGGTGAAATGCTTAAACCAACAGTTTTTCTGTTCAAACGAATTTTGACTTGATTTTCCTGGAGGACAGTAAAGGACAACACAGTGCATTACAGTGGAACTACTTCAAGAGCACAAAGATGAAATATTGCCATGACCAGCCTTTTCTTCTGACCTGTGTCCAGTTAAATATTTAACCAACTTGTAATGTTTTGAATAGGAGACAATTTTGAGTGCACGTAAAGAGAGGTTGAATTTCCCACAGCAGTCTATACAGATGGTGATCTGGTCTGTGTATTAATATATTGGATGTCAATACAAAGAACTGATTACCCTTATCAAGCATTGAATACCGATCACACAAAACATTCCAAATCCTATGCAGCTGTATTTTGGAAGCTAATAATGGTACATTACTTACTTGGTTTTCTTGGTCTAAAAACAAGTTTTAAAGATATGTACTGCTGTTCCCTCTGTTTAGTTTAATATATTATGTGTATTGGAATGTATATTACATTCAAATTGGCCAGACACTGTTCTGTACATATACAGTAGATGAGATTGGGGTGTCTTTCCCTTGGCTTTCTAATGTGATTAAAAACAAATATACTACTGCTGTGTGACATTGTTAGCACAGATATCCGTCCATATGTGCATTTTCTAACTGCTTTATCCAATGTAAGTCACTTGGGAGCCAGAGCCTTTCCTGGCAAGCAAAGGACATGAGGCAGGAGGTGATTATAGTTTAAGTATTATTACACAAAGTGTTTTTAAACCTTAATTCTAGTACATATAAACATTAGGAAAAAAAGTAGTTGTGATAAAAATTTAGATTTCAGATAAGACTGTCAGATCAGGTCATTCTGACCAGGGTTACGGTAACCAGGGATGTTCCAGACAGTGACAAACATGTGGCAGCTCTTATTCAAATTGGCACATAGTGACCTTTGTAATGCCAACTTTTATATAATTTACATTTAAAACTTCAAATATAATAAAAATGGTGTATTGCATCTAATGATATACTAATCACATTAAATTATTTTTCTTAAATAATAGTTTAAATATAATTCTATGGTAATTCAGACCTCTGAGATATGCTTATGACAGTCACAAAGGTGCTCTCCTGACCATTGTACAATTTGCAATTAATCCAATACAAGTCTTTGTATATTTATTTAGTAATGAATTACAGTTATAAACTTTACATAATCCATAGACATTTTAGAGGATTATGACTCTAATTAGAAGAAAGGCATGTAAACCAAATACATGTGTAGAAAACTAAAACATCAGAAGAACTGCCAATTTTAAGTTCCCCATAATGCTACCATAGAAAATGAAGCAAGAAGAAACGGAAAAAGAATCATGTCGGGATTAAGATTTCAAAGTTGATGAAAAATTTTATGAATTTTTGTGTTGTAATTATAGACTGAAATTAGTTTGAGCACACTTTAGACTTAGTAGCATGTAGATTATTATTATTCATTTTCTTGGCTGAAGTTTTTTATAAAAAAGTATCTTACATCCGTATCCATTTATGCAGCTGGGTATTTTACTGAAACAATCTGAGAAGCTTTATATCTTCCCTAATTGGTACAATAGCACAACCCCATCCAGAATCTGAACATAGATTTTAAGCTCTGAGCTCTACACCCTGAACCGTGAACTCTACTACCTACTTGAATTCAAATGTGTAAAATAAACATGTACTGTATCTCATCTCCACTTACTCCTGCTGAGGGTCGTGGTGGTAACAGGCTGAGCAGGGCAGACCAGACTTCCCTTTCCCCAGCCACAGTCTCCAGCTCCATCTGAAGAACTCCCAGGTGCTACCTGACCAGCTGAGATAGAGAATCCCTCAAGCGTGTCCTGGGCCTGCCCTGTGGTCTATTCCCAGTGGGCCAAGCCTGGTACACCAGCTAGGGGAGGCACCTGGGGGGCATTCTCAGTCTAGAGGAGCAGCGACTCTAGTCCAAGGTCTTCCCAGACTGCTGAGCTCCTCACCCTTTCAAGAAGTGTGAGCCCAGCAGCCCTGCAGAGAACTTGTACTCATAGTATCATTCAGTAATTACCCAAAACTGTGACCATAGATAAGGATGGAGATGTAGAATGAATGGAAAACTGAGCTAAATCAGAAAACTCAGCTCCTGCTTTACCACCATGGTTTGGTACAGTATCCTCATTTCTGCAGCCTCTGCAGCAATCTGCTGTCAATCTCACAATCCCCTCTACCTTCACTCTTCAACAAGACCCTGAGGCAAAACTCCTCCCTCCTGACCTGGAGACAGTAAGCCTCTCTTTCTTGGCATCAGCCTTGGCAGAGAACATGGCATCAGCCTTTGAGGTGCTGACCCTCATCCTGACCATGCCACACTGAGCTGTGAGCCTCTCCAGTTTGCACTTGGGATCACAGTCCTCCTGCATTGCTTTGTGCTGACAGGGTGACCCTTAGCAAAAGGTGAGTGGTTAGATGAAGAATGATCCAAACTAGATTCCCTTTAATTGTTTAATTAACACAGGGAGAACCCTGTCCTGATCAAGACACACAAGTACCCACCCCTGGAGCCAGGCTTGGTGGAAGTGTTGGCCGGGTGGCCAGGCTACCCACAGACTCAGTTGGGTGCAATGCCACCTGGGTGATAGGCATAAGTGGAGCAGATCTGGACAGACTAGACCTTGGCAGCGGAAACCATTTTTTTGTGTATATTAAATTCATAGCAATAAAATGAAAGAGCAATCCATTACCCTATCAAGTACTTTGCATTTCAGTGTGATTAGCAATGCTAACCTGTATTAGATATATGAGAGAAATATTTTTAAAGAAATTAAATATGATTTTGTAGTATTATCCAATTTTTCAACCATTTATACATTTCTGTACACAAATCATTGCCCAAGAAAATAAAATCAAACATTGATAAGAAAAAGTTACATCAGCAGAAAACAGTGAGTGCGCATGTGTGAAAGAGACTGCATTTATATAAATAGGCACAGAACATGGGTACCAATACCAGCCTTCGGTCATGAAGGGGATCTTACTAGCACTGACTGTGGCCCTTGTGGGTGAGTATACTGTAAAATGGAGATGTGAAGAGATACTTATATATCCTATTTTTTAAATTTCTCCTAATTCTGTTTTGGGGTTTCTTTACAGCTTGTAGCCAAAGTGAATTGGGTGAGTTTACTGTATTCTGTGTTCTTTTATATTTAAAGCCTAACAAAACTAACATACAAGAATTTCTAAAAACTCACTTTGGGGGTATTTTAGTACACAAATTATATCAAATAACAGTACAGGGTTAAAATCTACAGGACATCTTTAACACAGTTTTTGTATTTGGGATTAAAATGTTGCAAACCCAGAAACTGATGAAATAAATCAATAATTTATTTTGTTTTTCTGGTGAGCTACAAATGCAAGGTATTTTGTATACCGCAGCAGAAGAGTGTAAGGAGCTGCAGACAGTGCGGTGCTGTTCATGTTCTCGTTGGTAGGTATCGACAAGTATTTTGTGTTGCAGATCCTGATTACAGTGGCAGTAAGACTTACGAGTATGACTATGAGGGCATCCTCCTGGCGGGGTTGCCAGAGAAGGGGCTGGCGAGAGCGGGACTGAAGATTGTCAGCAAGGTGCAAATTAGCGGAGTGGCTCAGAAGACCTACTTCCTTAAGGTATGTTAAAAAAATAAGTTTATGTAAATCTTTGTAAACCCAATTATTACTTTTGCAAATTGTAGGTCTAAACCCCTTTATTACTTTTTCTTAGGTTTGACTAAAATTATAAACTAGAAATAATAGATAGTTCTCGTTGATTTATCCATATTAGAAACAAATTTACTTATACATTTACTATGTATACTTTGTACAATACAGATATGACAGGGGTCAAGAATCCAGAATTTATATTTCTCTTTAAATTATCCAAAGTTCAAGATTAAAGAGAAGGGAAAAATCAATCCAGTTAAACTTTCATTATATCAATTTAGTCCTTCTCCTAGGTGAAATGTTTTATAACTAAAATGACAGAAATTGTGCTGGATTTTGGATCCTGATGATCAGAGTCTGGAACCCATGAGGTAGAGCTTTGTTTCATATTAACATGTGAAATAAAGCAGAAGGAATGACAGTATTATTGAGAAGAATTAGTTTTCAGTCATGTTGATCAATGTCAGGGTATTCAATACTAGTCAATATTAACATTATTCCTGTAAATACAGTCTTTGTGTTTTTTCTTTTAACCCTAATTCTTCTGTCAATAAAAATAGCATTTTTGTCAATAATGCCTTGTTTATTTCTTGACAGTTGGTCAGTCCTCAGATCAAAGAATACAATGGAATTTGGCCTAAGGATCAGTTCTCTCCCATGGAAAGTGTGACACAGACACTGGCCAACCAGCTACAGTTTCCCATCAAATTTGAGTACAACAGTGGTCGTGTGGGACAGATTTTTGCTCCCACTGAAATCACTGAAACTGTTCTGAATATCCAGAAAGGCATCCTCAACATGCTGCAGCTCAACATCAAGAAGACCCAGAATGTGTATGAACTGCAAGAGGTAAATCATAGATAAGCAAACTGTATAAGTTTTTATAAACAACATACTGCAACGTACAAATTACATTTGAATGCACAACTAAGATACCATGACTGTGTTTACAGCCCGGGCTTCAGGGAGTGTGCAAGACAGACTATGTGATCCAGGAAGATCTAAAGGGAGAGCGTGTCCTGATTACCAAGTCAAAGGATCTGAACAACTGTGAAGAAAAAATACAGAAGGACATTGGCATGTTTTACACAGAGCATTGTGCTCACTGTCAGCAGGCAAGATATTAAAATAATTTTGTCTTGTACATTTTTAATCTTGCTAAACTTCTGTGTTTTCATGAGAAATAACACAAGAATTAAGTGCATTGAAAAATATCTGTTAAACTTGGAATAACCTAACTGGCTGAGGAGTGAGGAGTGTACCAAGGGGAAGCTGCAAAGGAGCAGATGAGGTAGAGGATGGATGCAAAAGATGAATGCAAAGGAGACAAGGGGCTTATATACAGTTTCTATAGTTTCTTTTTTAGCTAAGGAGATTATATCAGGAAAGATCATGATTTAGGACAGTAAGTTGAATTTCACTGTAAACTTTCATTGTTAATTCCAATTATGCATCCTGTTTGTTTGCTTAGAAAGGAAAGAATTTAAGGGGAGCTGCTGTCTATACCTATGTTCTTAAACCTGAAGACAACAGAGCCCTGATCACTGAAGCCACAGCCCAGGAGGTCTACCAATTTACACCGTTCAATGAAATGACTGGAACTGCACATATGGAAGCAAGGTATGATGAAGATATAATTTTCCTGACACTGAAACAAAAAATTAGTCTTTCAACATACCTACAGTACAAAGGCAATAATGACGTAATTCTATTCTTAGTTTTGGTCAAATAAACTAACATTTTGCTTCCTTTAACAGATGTTAATGCACAAGTGCTCATCAAGGCAGGAATAGAGTGCTGACAAAAATAACTATTGAATTGTTATATTAAAAATGCACTTAGTTTTAAAATAGTACTTGGTTTTACCAAAAACCTTTCCATAGTATATTCCAAGGTCCACAAAACAACAGTTTGGAACTGTTATTTAAGTAAGTTTTTTTACTTGCCATTTTTGCATTAAAATAGCAATTGGATTTAGCTTGCCTTACATGGAATTAAAACATCATAAGGAACTTAGAAACTTATTATAGTCCTGTTTTTCTATGACAGCAAATACATATTGCTCTTTTATTAGCATATTTATATGCATAGTCAGAACTAGTGATATAACCATTATTATGAAATTACATTGTGAGCAAAGTGATTTCTATAAATTCTTCACAACATTAAAAATATGAAATGACCCATATTAAAAGACTATCTGCTAACAAAAGACATCAACCTTCTTGCACCAAAAAGACCCCAAAGCTGTATACAATATTTAAGTGTCTTTTAATCTGTGTGAAAGAACTGTATTGCTGGCCTAAGTAAAAACAAAGACATCCTGAGGAAATTAAAGGTTCTTAGTTACCAAATTGATTTTTAAGGAAACAGTATTGAGAACTAAAAGAGTAAAAACGAATACAGTAAATATGTAATTAATCTGCAATGTTTTTTTTAAAATGAAAGTTAATGCCTAATGTTTTGTGCTCCATTTATAATGACTAGATGAAAACAAAAATATTAATTCAAAATAGTAGTGATTCAGTAGTGATTGATCATTTGTAATTTCTAAGCCTTGTTCTTACATTGACATTTTTAATGGCCATTGAAAGGAATGACATAAAAACTTCTGTAGACAGAGCTGTTTGAAAGATACATATTCTGAATACTTTAAACAGAATGTATGTAGGGATATGCCTATTGAAAATCTAGTAAAAGTAATGCTTTCTGTTACTACTCTCCACAAATTAAAAACATTGATTGTTACCAATGATATTTAGATTTTTTATGCTATGTTTTCTTACTTTTCTGCAATGTTTTTTATGAAAAAGAACAATCCCTGTTGTCACTCTCATTGCAGTATTATGTTTACAACTGAAAAGAAATGTTTATGTGTGTGCAGTACGTATTGTAACTTACTGGTTTCATTGGCTGTTAAACTATGTGAGAACTAAGTAATTGCTCGTGTATTATTGTTATTCTTTTATTAAGCTTTGCGGTTAGGGAATCTAGAACAAACTATGTTATGTTTTGAAGAAAATATCCTAGCTTCTTTTACGAAATGGCCGAGTGAGATGTTTTTTTGGCTACAAGGACAAATGATTATATCCGTACTTTAAAAATTCTGTTATTCTTTCAGACAAAAGTTTGTTTTGAACAATATACGGAAAAGCCCAATAAAAGTGCCTGAAATCCAGTTTGAAAACCGAGGACATCTGAGTTACCAGTTTGCATCAGAAGTTCTCCAGACCCCAATTCAGCTCTTGAAGGCCAAGAACCCTGAAACAGAGGTACCAAAAGTTAATATACATTTTGAGATTCATGCTTGACCTCTGTAAGATTATATGATTAATGTTTCTTTTACTTTTGTTCTGTAGATTGTGGAAACTTTGCACCATCTGGTTCAGAATAACCAACAACAAGTTCATGAAGATGCTCCCTTTAAGTTCTTTAAACTTACACATCTGCTACGTATAGCCAGTCTTCAAAACATAGAGGCCATCTGGAAGCAGTTTGAGAACAGACATAATTACAGGTAAAAAGCTCTTTCTCTGTATCCAATGATATTTGTATTTGAGTGCAGTACTAGCTGCTTCATTCCTGCCTTTTTCCTTCTTTTCTGTAAGACGGTGGATCCTCGATGCAATCCCTGCTGTTGGCAATTTACATGCTTTTAGATTTCTAAAGGACAAGATCCAGAATAAACACATCACATCAGCTGAAGCTTTTCAGACACTGATGATTGCAATGCACCTGCTCAGACCTGATTCTGAAAATATGAGAATTGCTGCTGTGAGTATATGCTATTTGTATGAGATGCAAGGTATTAGCATTTCTCTGTGTATCACACAGTATATTTCTAAGTGAATCAGGTTTTTTACTTCTTTGGGTTCCATACATTTTTTGCCAGTATTGTGATGATTACTTTCTTGACATACTGTACTTTCTGTGCAATTATAGATTTTTTTCACCTAAACACTCCTTTATCAGGTGTGCAGTAAGCCTTATGTCCCAACTGTCACTAGAAGTAGTACTTTTGGTACTCCCAAAAATTACTTTGAAATTCTAAAACTGACTTTAAAATTCGAGGTGTTGTCTTAGAAAAAGTAAAATAAAGTATCTTTATCTCCTTTTTGTTTCCACTGAATATATATGAAATAGATTTGTGTGTTCATTTAATTATTTTAACAAAGTCATCGTTTGTTGTAATTTCAGGAACTAGTACAGACTCACCGTGTTCAACAAGAGCCACACCTCCACAAAATAGCCATGCTAGGTTATGGGTCCTTGGTTTACAAGTACTGTGAGAAACACAGTAGATGTCCTGAGAATATTTTAGAGGTAATTAGTCATCTTTCAATTTATTTTTTACAGCTCACTTAGTATTCAAAGAATTATATTATTTGTCTCTGAACTTCTCTTTTCCTCAGCCCCTCCACAACTTTGCCACAGAAGCTGCCAGCAGAGCCCACCAAGAGGAGATTGTTTTGGCCCTTAAGGCCATTGGGAATGCAGGGCAGCCCTCTAGTATCAAGCGCATCATGAAATTCTTGCCAGGTTTCTCTTCTGGAGCCTCACACCTCACAGTCAAAGTGCAGGTTGATGCAGTAATGGCCCTAAGGAATATTGCAAAGCAGGATCGCAGAAAGGTGAGAAATGTAGACACATCACTTTCAATAGTTAATGGAGCTGATTGATCCCTGCATTATCATGTTTTGCAATACTGATATGCTTCTTATCTCCTTTCAACCACCTTTGGACAATCCTTTTATCTGATTGAATAAAACATTGAATAAAAGGTCAACATAGCAAAGCCTAAATTCTGACAAAAGCAATTGAGAACGTCTCAGATCACATGCAATGCAATGTGTAACTAGTAAGAAAGAATATACAGTAAATACATAACACTTTAAAGATGCTATCAAATATTGTTGTACAGTTATATATGAATATGAAAGATGGAAACTGTTAAGACTGTACACACACACTAAGAATAATATTTGGCCTATTGTCTTTGAGCTTCTGATTGACATTTGTGAAACACGTACATTTTATGACATTACCCAGGTCCAGGAAGTCACTCTGCAGATCTTTATGGACAGAGCTCTTAACCCTGAGGTGCGCATGATTGCCTGTGTGGTTCTGTTTGAGACCAAGCCTTCCATGGCTCTCGTGACAACACTTGCTGATGCCCTGCTGAAGGAAACTAGCCTTCAAGTGGCCAGTTTTACCTACTCCCATATGAAAGCTCTAACAAAGAGTACTTCTCCGGACTATGCCCCAGTGTAAGAATTCATTCATTATTTTGTCTTGAATTAATGCATATAAAGTATTTTTTGTTGAATTATCCATTTGTTTTGCTTTGTACTTGCATAGTGCTGCCGCCTGCAATCTTGCTGTAAAAATGCTGAGTCCCAAACTTGACAGAATGAGCTACCGCTACAGCAAGGCCCTTCATTTGGACACTTTTCAAAGTAAGCATAACAAATCACCACTATTACCACTTCTCCTAAAATCTATTAACATTTTATTATAGTGGAGACTAAATGATAAAAATTATATTATATAGGATTATATCAGTAATGTACTCTCAGAAATGACAATTCTCTTCCTTCTGTTAAGATTATGATAATTAAAGGACTTTGCAAAGATAGTATACTAGAATATACTTTATCTTAATAGTACATGTGATGTACCATACCTCATGATAAATTTAATGCTCTAGAAATAGATTGACTAAATTGCCATTTCCTTTCTTAAGCTCAACTGATGGCTGGTGCTGCTGCCAGTTTGTACATCATCAATGATGCTGCCAGCATTGTGCCAAGAGCTTTGGTGTCCAAGATCCGGGGATACTTCTCTGGGGTGGCAGCAGATCTTCTTGAGGTAAGAATCACAGTTCCCATTTTGATTCTTTACTGTTAAAAATAAGATTTGGTTTAACAAATAATGATGCTTTGTTTCATTTAGTTTGGAGTACGAGCTGAAGGTTTGGATGAAGTGCTGCTTAGGAAACATGTGTCAGTCCAGGGTTCTTCTACAATGAACAAAATCCAACGTATCTTGAAAGCTGTAAGTGCTTTTTAAGCAGTTCTTCCTTGTGTAAAGATTGAATATTTAATTTAAATTTGAAATCTTTAATGAAGTATTTTGGTGCATTTCTATCTTAGAAAACAATAAAAAAGTTTAACCACAACCTTAAAATGTACACTGTATTAATTACAAAGATTCTTCTTACGCATTGGTTATACATGCAAATCAGAGTGCCCTTGAAAAGTATTATTGAAGTGAAGCCTAAACAGGTATTTTCACTATTAAATCTAATAGTAATTGTTTCTTGTGCAAATTGAATAAGTAAAGCTCGTTATTATTTTAATTTTAGTTTAGTTTTTCTTGGGTGAATTAACCAAATTGATGAACCTCTTTTCTGTTGTAGCAAAAGCATTAAGACAATTGTATATTTCTTGACAGTCAGGTGTTTGGTGTCATTCAATTAGGGACCCATCAAAAAAGATCTTCAATGCACTGAGCAATGCCTATCTACCTGTTTCACTTGACTTCAGTGTTGATATTCAATTTGGAGTCCATTTATACTTAGACTCAAAATGAAAACCAAAGAACTTTCTTAAAAGGAAACATTTGTGAAGCTAAATGAAAAGAAAAAATCAGAAAATCAGAAATATATCACAGAATCAATTGTTTCGATTATACTGAGGAAAGCAGAAACCATGGTTACATTTACCAATTAACAAAAATGGAATCGACCAAAAAAATAACAAATAACAAGTCAATAAGAGAAAATGTATTAGAGATGTTGACGGAAAATCCTGAAACAACTGTTATTTAAATCACCAACAACCTCCAGAGTTCAGAGCTGAAACAGAAAAGATTGGTTACAATCTGCTTGGAAGCCAAAGATGGGTAATGGGACTTATGGAACAAAATCTTATGGACAGATGAGACAAGATAAACCTGTTGTGACAGAAGACTTAAAGGATTGAGCTCACCTTGTTTTTCATTGTATTGTATTTAATTAATCACAATTAATCACTTACAATAATTGTATTATATTTAATTAATAAATAAAGCTCAAACTGCAGCTTTATTCATTCCTCACCTGTTAAAATCATCTCTTAAATAAATGAATTGCCTGAATATAAATAATTACTTAAAAATACAGACACAGTGGCACAAATTCAAATCTGTTATAAATCTGTGAATATTACAATAGATTGCAGTAGTTAAGCGAAAACTCACACTAACACGTTCATTTATTTTCTTAATATAAATGCAGTTCTCAGACTGGAAATCCCTTCCTTCAAACAAGCCTCTGGTATCCGCTTACATGAAACTGTTTGGACAAGAGATCTGCTTCAATGCACTCCAGAAGAGTGGAATTGAATATGCAATGCAGGTAAAGAAAGAAGAGGAGTCACTATTGGTATCCAGTCTTTCTGTATTACTGTTCTTTAATTTGAACTCTGGATTTACAATTTTGCTCTGCTCTTTTTGGCTGTAGTTGGCTTCTGAGCCCATAGACAGACATGAAATTCTGAAGAGAATTGTGAAGATGCTGCAAGATGGAGCTGCGATCCAGTTGTCTAAGTCCCTGCTGGCCTCTGAAGTGCGTCGTATTGTCCCAACTTGTGTGGGGCTTCCCATGGAGCTGGGTCTTCACTCTGCTGCTGTGGTGAATGCAGCAGTGAACGGTAAGAAAAACATAATTGCGTGGAAAACAATTAATGAACCTGAGGGACAGATAAAACTGTATCTATTTACTTTAATGCACAAATATTTAGTGTTATACTGTGTCTAAGGTGCTCAGTAATACAGAGTATGAATCGTTATTAATGGCACATATATTGCTACATAATTATTACATTCTACTGACTTTCGCCTGATTATTATTTTTTTTCTGTGATAAAGTGCGAACTGAGATGTCACCTCCTGCTACTGACAATTTCCGAATCACTCAGCTTATGAACAGTAATGTCCAGGTGCAAGCTGAAGTAATTTCAAGGTGTGCCTTTTTTACTTTTCACTTTTTCACTGAAAGAAGATGTAATGTTGTGATGTGGAGTTCTAATATAGACAAATCAGGTTAATTTGGTGTTATTCGTATATTTTAGCCTCTCTTTGCACACAATTGCAGTCATGGGCATCAACACCCACTGGATTCAGGCAGGAGTGGAGGTATATAGTAAAGGCCATATAAAACTTCCACTGACGTTTACAGCCAGGATTGACATGAAAGAAAAGAACTTCAAAGTAGATTCCTTGCCATGCCAGCAAGAGGAGAAACTTCTGTCCTTAAGGTAGGAAGAAGAAGCTGACTTGTAGAAAACATTGTCTCTCACCTATAGCTTCTTTGTAATCCCATTTGTAACACTTTAAAGTGCATTCAAATAGTACATTGTGCAAAAAAACAGTTTATGACTGTGTTCAAACCAGTAGTTTGCCTTTAATGAATTCACTCTGTATAATAAACTCGAAAATCAATTTGCATATTTTTATGCAAAACTTCCTTATGCAAAATGTTCTCCTGACTTCACAGTGCACAAGCTTTTGCTGTAACAAGAACTGTACAAGGAAACTATGAGAAAAAGACACCTATTGTGCCAGATTCAGAACAGCTTAAAATCTTAAAGGAACACTTCGCTTCTCAAGCACAACATTCTTCACAACATCAGCAGGACTTGGTAAGTTATTGTTAAAACTGCTGCTTCTGATAAACACTCCATATCTGGTAATTTCATTTTTCAACATTCTTGGTTTTTCTGTCTTCTTCCAGACTAAAAACTTCCCTGAGTACATGTCATCGGAATTTTCATATTTGTCTTCTCAACACACAAAAAAATCAAAGAAAAAACATCACATCTGTATTAAGACTCGAAAATTTGGTATCCAGCTCTGCTTTTTGGCAAGAACTCAAAATGCTGCCTTTCTGAAACAATCTCCCCTCTACCAGGCAATAGGCGACCATTTGGCTGAATTCACGCTTAAACCAGGTGCCGCTACTTATTTGCTTCGAGTTATATAAGGTGTAACTTTCTTGGTGGATTTTGCTTGTAGTATAAATGTAAATATAACTGTTAGTATTCATGGGTTACAACAGTTATTTGAACAATTTGAACAATTTTATGTCACAGTACTATTTTTTCAGTCCCACATTTTTAAATTAAGTTATTTTGGGGTTATTTCTGTTAATGTACAAATCTCAGGATGTTTTTGACTAATTGTAATAATCATCCTTTTTTAATAATACACTTTACTGGAAAACACCAGTAATGCTTTTATTAGAATAACTAGAACCATTTTTACAGTCATCAGACAGGAGCATTACTGTATGTTTATGAGTGTTTTCATATATCAGCAACAAAATATAAGTCTAAATAAGGAACATTCTGTGGTTTACAGATCACACAGATGAACCCATCGAAAGGCTACAAATTGAGGTTCAGACTGGACCAAAAGCAGCTTCAAAGTTAATTAAAATGATATCCTTGAAAGTCACAGGCAAAGATGAAGAAGTGACTCCCCAAGGAAAGACTGTCCTTCTGAAGCTGAAGAAAATCCTTCACACACAGGTGGTACTTCTAAGTTTCTTTAAAAGGGATCGTGAAAATAAAGGAAGAAATTGTATGGCCATAATACTTCCAGGGTGTGTAGTCCCATTAGTCCCAATGACTATCCACACTACACTAAGTGCTGATGTGAAAAGAACACTGTGTGCCTCTTTTTACTAGAAAATTAGATTTTGTTTTCTTATTCAAATATACATATCTGGGAGGAGAGCAGATATGTAGATATTGGTGAAATAGTTCAAGTAGGTAGCTGCATCAGCATGCATAGGCTGCAAAGGGGTTTATTCCTGCTGAGAAGAAAAGAAAGGCCATGGAGCCTGAGGCTCCTCAGCCAAAACGTGTTTCCTTTCTTTTCTTTTCAGCCTGTTACCTGTTCCTTATTGGTGAAATATGTTTTATCGCTTTATTAAAACTGGAGAGAAAACACTGAAAATTTCTTCATATATTTTGAAGTGGAAATTTGAACCTTGCTTGAATGGTCACTTAACAGTATTTTTCATTATGTTGTTTCCTTTTTTCTTGACAGAAAAAAAGAACAAATGAAACTTCAAGTCTTTCTTCCAGTTCTGCATACAGTAATACCAACAGGAACAGCTCCTCTAGCAGTTCCTCCAGCAGATACTCCAAACTTCGTGAGAATCTTCGTACTGGCCACCACTCCTCCCAATCATCATCTTCTTCTTCCTCCTCCTCATCTTCCTGGAGGAAGCGTCACAGAACCCAAAGCCAGAACAGGGATAAAAACAACCCACGTTACAGGCAGAGAAGCAGCAGCAGCAGACGCAGTAGCAGCAGCAGCAGCAGCAGCAGTAGCAGAAGATCCTCACATGCTAACAGATCACAGAGGTTTCATAAAGTTGGAAGATCCTCAAGCATCAGCAGCTCTCTTGGGAGTAGATGGTCCAGTCAGGTGAGCCACTAGATACTTAAAGTTTTTATTATTGAAGTTATTTAAATTAAGATGGCAGAAACTCTGTCATGTCACTTTTGCAGATTCAGTATCTTTATTCCATTTGAAGGTTACCTCTTTCTTTTGGATAAGACACTGAAAGAAAAATAATGTTATAAAGAAAATTTCCCACTCTAATTTTGATTAATTTGTGGTAATATTGGTTAAGTAATTTTTTTTGTGTTAAATGAATTTATATAAATTAAAAAAAATATTTTCCATGCAAATTCTCTGGACAAATTCCAGAGTGGCAATATTTGTTTATTTTTATTGTTTTTACAGGAACAAGGATGCCCAGAAATTTATGCATATAAGTTCCAGTCACATCGCAGTAAGGTAGGACACAGGGGAATAAAATCTTCATTTATTCTTAGAAAATTCAGAAACAGACATCCATACCAAGTGTTTGAATAGATACAGTATATAGCTGGAATATTCACCTTCCTTCATCTTATCCCTAGATATCTCTGTTTCAAAATATGAAAAGTAGCAAAGGTTAATGCTACACATCTGAAGAAGGCTCTAGAGTCAAATCATTGCTTTTCTTTTTTCTTTGGTCTTTGCAGTTTGGAAATTACCTCTATGTGTTAAATTGCAACTCAGAAAATGATGCAGTTAAAATTTGTGACATATAACAAATTCAAAAACATTTAAGCAGCAATAGCAGCAAAATAAGGTAAAAATAAAGTCAAAGGTTTGATTAATTATATGTTTTACAAGTTTTACTACTTCAGAATTTTTAAAGATCATCATAAGCATTCAAAACAGCTCATTTTGTTTTGGACCATAATTTGGTGGAATCATTTCTATTTTAGTCCGGAGGCAACACTGAAAACAAGTTCTCATCCAGCAGTTCCAGCAGCTCCAGCAGTAGTAGTAGCAGACGTAAAACTGGACATCAAAAGGTTGGTTAATTTAGTAAAAAACATTTGTAAATGCCCTGTTTCAGATTGATCAAGTGATGTTTTTCGTTTCCTGATGCTCAACAACATGGATCCCGGTTTTAGACAGGGAAACAGAGACAGTACTAAACACATTGAAAAGAACATATTGAAACTATATCATGGGGGACACTTAAAATCCTTTACTTCTGATTGTTGTTCAATCATATATTTTCCATATTATATGTACAGTAAATCTAAGTTCCCTTTTCAACAGAAATTAACTTCAATATTTTCTGAAATTATGTAATTTTTAAGCTTCTTTAATCACTTTCAGAATCTTAACTAAAAGCCAATTTCTGTCAGTTAATGTATTCCTCAGTCTTTTTTGGAAGCATTTTTTTCTTACACGATAATTACAAAGTGATTGTAACGTACATCAAAATTAGTGAGTGGGTTTTTGGTTTCTTAAATGTTTTTTGTTGCTTTATTTGTTAAAATTAATTTTTCTCTCAAATATTCTTATACAGTCTGCTTTTCTTGGAGATTCTATGCCACCTATACTGGCCATCATTCTCCGAGCTATTAGGAGTGATAGACAGCAGCAAGGGTACCAAGTGGCGCTGTATCACGATCCTTCCTCAGCTAAATCCAGAGTTCAAGTGATGACTGCTGATCTCACAGAGAACAGTAAATGGCAGATCTGTGTGGATGCAGTTCAGTATAGACCATATAATATCAAGGTGAGTTATGAAGTGGGACAGTATGCTTGAGGTATTCTTCTAAAGAACATGCTTTCTATTTCTGGGACCTGTGCCCTGCTCCCATTCTTCCACTAACCTTTATGTTTGATTTTCTACATTCAGCACAAACAACCTCTAAGAGTTTGTTCTCTTTTTCTTTTCTATATTCCTTTCCTGTTTCTCCATATCTTCATTATTTTCCATATTGCAGTTATAGTAAGAAGGATGTATTAAAAAATTTACAATATCCATCTTATCATCAGCAATATAAAACCTGTCTGCTGTGTTTCTCTTCATCCAGGTGGCAATGAAATGGGGTCAAGAATGTCAGGATCACAAAGTTTCTTTCAAGGAAAAGACTGGTCATTTGGCAAATCACCCTGCAGTTCAACTAAAAATAAAGTGGCGCAGGATTCCCCGACAAGCACAGGAATATGCAGAAATGTTAGTATATTGTCTTTGTTTAAATTGTTATCTGCAGAACTCAAATGGATGTGTTCTTTTTCAGGCAAAATTGAATGACTTTCCTGCTAATGGTTACAAATACTTTTATTATTGCTTTTCATATACAGTAAGAATATATGAAAATCAAATGAGGTCCAATCTTCTGAAGATGATTTGGTGACATGCACTTATTTTTAGCACTTATGTTATGATAGTATTATCAGTACAGCTAGAAGTTGTTTTTAATAGCAATTCTTTGCTATAGGAACATTTAGAAAAGCCACATGTATAATATGTTCATCCATAAAGACACTTAAAAAATTAATATATGAAGATATTGTCCCTTTTGTAGGGTTGCTGAATATATTCCAGGTGCTGCTTTACTGCTTGGCTTTTCAGAGGAAACAAAAAGAAACCCATCCAGACAAGTTTCACTTATTCTTGCATCAACTTCTCCGAGAACCATTGATGTAGTAATTAAGACACCACAGGTAAAATGTCTAAACAGCTTAGAAAGCTTTAACCTGTCCAAATCCATTCTACTCACTGCTTACAGATCCCTATTATTTCTTGTAGATGACTTTGTACACACAGGGTGTGAGTGTCCCTGTGACATTGCCTATTGGACAAAATACATTACTAGAATCTCAGCAATCTGTCATTAACTACATTCCCTACATACTGGCTGAATCTCTATCAGGTTTGTAAACATTTGAAAAAACTTAAAATTAAAAATCAATTCCTAATTTCTGAGAAAATTGTATATGAAATCTAAACTATCAATAAACTGATAGTTTCAGTTGATTTATTAATATCATTTAAATTCTGTGGATGTGTGTAACTAAGTCTCTGCCCATTTGGTTGATGTTATGCTTTAAGTTAATGAAAGTTACAAGATAAAAATAGAATTGTATCAAAGCACCGTCCAATATGCCCTTTCTAAATGTTTTTCATATTGAAGCCAATAAATGTCTTAACAAGAGTCTCTTCTTGTTCACTCAGAAAGTATCACATGGAAAAATAAATTAAAACAAAGAAACTTAAATACAAAACTAAAATAAATCCAAATCTAGTTTATGATGCAATCCTAAACAATCTTTCACTCATATATGGCTAGAGTTTCTTCTGAGCCTAGAGCTACTGGGGAGACACATAACATAACTGCAGCAATTTACGCTGATGTTATTCACAATTTGGATGTCTTTTCTGTACTGTTAATTACAGGCCTGCTGCCACAATTTAAATACAAGGTTAATACTTTATTCAATTTCCATAAAATTAAAAACTAATTAACACAAAAGTTAAATTACAACTAAGAAATAGAAACATAAGAAAGCAGCACTATATTGTATAGTTTAATGAGATATCATGGAATCATATTCTTCACTTCTGTTTTATATTGAACTTTGGTATATTGGTTTTCACTGTGTTATTCTGGAAATTCAGGTCAGTGTGTCATGGAACAAAACTCCATCACCACTTTCAACAAGGTGAGGTTCCAGACAGAATTGCCTGACTCCTGTGAGATTGTCTTGGCTCAGGACTGTACTCCTGCACTCAGATGGATAGTGATCCTGAAGCAGAAGGAATCAGAGAACTACAGATCTCTTTTTGTGAGCTTGGATGATAAGTAAGTATGCACACCACTTAGTTGTGTAGTTCAGGTGAAGTTGTTGTAATAAATATTTCCTGTACTATGCAATTTTGTGTCCACAAAAGAATACATTAAAATAATTTTGTATTGTTCTAGTAAGGTGATAATGTGGTACATTTGTTCTGAAACACTTTCTTCACTACTTATACTGTAAATGTTGGATATGCCAGCATATAAAATGTCTGTTTTTTCAAAGGGACATCAAGCTAGTTGTTCAGGCTGGACAGCCAGTACAAGTATTTGTGAATGGACAGAAGGTCCCTAACCTTCCCTACACAGATGATTCTGGTTAGTACAGCTATACTTTATTTGAGAAATAGCTCTAGTTAATCAAATTTGAATTAAATAAGGAATAGAACTGTTTAAACATGAATTATTTACAGCTTAGTTTTAATTAAATTCAGCTTGCATTCTGTGAATAACATGTCTTTCTAAAGTATAACAAAAACTACATTTGTAGTATTAAATAATAATTTGAACTGTTCTGTCAGTGTGTGACATGGTGGTGAAATAGTAAACATTGCTGCCTTGCAGTACTGAGTACCTGGGTCCAATTCTGGACCTGAGGTGCTATTTGAAGTGGAGTTTGTATATTCTCTCCTTGTTTGTGTGGGTTTTTGCTGGGTCCTCTGGTTTCTGACCGCAACTCGAAAACATGCTGGTAGGTTAATTGGCTTCTGAGAAAATTGACTGTGGGGGGAGTGTGTGCAAGTTTGTATATGAGTGCTCTGTGATGGATCGGCAACCTGTCCACCTTGCTCCCATTGTTTGCTGGGATAAGCTCCAGCTCCCCCCTTAACCCTGAATTGTATGAAATGATTAGGAGATGGATCACAACATTTTCACATTAAGTATGAGATCTTTTGGCTTAAAAAGCAATTTATAAATACAATCGATTTTATCTCTAAGACTAATCTATGGGAAAGTTATAGTTTGAAAATATTTAGGTATTTGATTGGAAACCGTTTGGGACATATGTCTTTACATCACATATAATAATTTGCAAACTAAAATTAAGCCTAGACTTGGTTTCCATATTAGCAACATATCTAGTTTTATATGTTCTTCTAGGTATTTGCTGCTGTTTGTACTCCCCATTACAAGGATGATGTCTGAAATTGTTTTGGGGAAACTTAATATCTTACGTTATTCTGCAATAAGATTTTTCATTGGCGCCTCTGCACTCATGACTGTTATATTTACTCTCTGAATGAATTGCTTCATTTATTTAAGATTAATTACAGATGGTTAATTGGAAAAATATTTTTCAGCAATTTATTGCAGTTGTCTGTACAGTCTTAGAGTTGGATATACAGTACTTTTATCTTAATGAACCTTCCAAAAATCCTAAAAGTCAATTGAAAAGAAGTATTTGCACCTGCCAATGGGTTACTTAGCAGGGTGATCTGAACATTTGTATCCAGGAGTTTTTTGAGCTGAGATTAAACATTGTCTGCCTGATTCTTTCACTTGTTAGCATGGCCCCATTCTGTTATGTCCTGTTCTATTATTTGATTTGAACCAGTTCACGTTTTCTTTCTTTGCTTTGTCTGCATCATCGGAGTAGCCTTACAAGTTCATTAAAAAAAATTCTTACCATGTCATCAATACATTTTATAATTGAATTTGTTTAATATTTTAATATTTCTGTGGTACACAGGAATTGTGGTGAATATGGAAGGTAATGGAGTTTCTTTGACTGCTCAGGACACTGGACTAAGCAATGTATACATGGATGAGAACCAACAAAAGGCACAGTACCATTTATGATTCAAATAATTGTCTTCAATGTTCTTTGTTATAGAATTTGAATTTCCTTTATACAGTATAGACATTGATTACATTCATATACCTGTATATGAAAATACTTGTAATCATCTGAAACCTTATTTTTTTTATGGCCATACTCCTAGTCCAGTGAGAGTATCTGGGGATGGAACACCATACCATAGGCTTTCGATGTAAAATATTAACTTTAGAAGTCTAAAGTTCCAGCAAAGGCTGGACAAGTCTAATATTTGGCTTGGTGCACTGTCCCAAGCTTGACCTGTCTGAACACCCCTCTTCAAACAAAGGCACACAAGGATGAACTACATGAAAGAAAAAAGGAAACAATGCCCTATTAAGTAATGGAGACAATGCTGAATTTATATTTCAGTCACCCTGGGACATTTCATTACAAACTTTATTCTAGTCAGATACACTGTTTCAGCAATTACATGCTTTTAAAAACAATTTCAGTATTACTTTGAATGACATGTCTAATCATTCATCAACATTCATGACTAAAATGGTTGTAACCTTTATGGTGCTTGAATGGTCATTTTACTTGAATTGTAACTGTGGCATATTGTTAAATTTAATGTTTTCTTGTTATAATCCTGTACTTTTTAAGTAAAAAATAAAACTGAAAGATACATGTTTTTGTAAAGAACTACATAGGTAATTCCTTTTAATCCACACACAATGGCATCGGGCCAGAACGCATCCTGATTTCTAGGTGTTGAAGCAATCAGAGAGCTCAAAGCCCTCCACTTCCCAGAACAAGATTGTTGGTCAATCACAGGGCCTACCCCTGCAATGCTACAGTTTATACAGTACAGCTGTGAGGACTAGAACAACTGGGGTAAAGTACCTCATTCAAGGCACTGTACAACAGAAGTGTCTGCAGTAGGGATTTGAATCCACAACCCACCAGTTATGAATCTAGAGACTAAGCTGTTACATTACACCTCCCACAAAGATTTTTCTAATGAACTTTTTTGGTGTGATGTGTTGTCACAGATTTGGGTGGATGGTACGATGAAGGGGAAGACATGTGGTGTGTGTGGTCAAGGAGATGGGGAGTCCAGGCGTGAGTACCAGATGCCTGGAGGGTGTGTTGCCAAGAGTGCAGAGAGTTTCACCCAGTCGTGGGTTATCACAGGAGACACTTGCCAAGACGGTAAATATCTGTTGATAGTGTATACTGTATGTGAAAACCTGATTTCTGCTGCTCGTGCTCATATTTGCATAAAAAAAGTACTTCCAACGTTCAGAAAGAGGTTACTGTATTATTGTGACTGATTATTGAACTTAAACGTTCTTCAAGTGGATAAATGCATAACTGAGCTCAAAGTTAGAAAGACTACAGGAACTAAAATTATCCTGCAGCAAGGATCACACCTTAACCCTTCTCTTGACGACAGACTACTGTTCTTCTAAATTCTCTCTATTCATTGTAGGTTTCATTTCACACCTCTCTTCACCTATCCTGACTTCACACCTCCTGATTGGCCTCTCTTTCTGTCCCCTGCTCCCACCCCTCACTCCTCCTCTCTCCCAGCTTTTGTTCTCCCGCACTTTACCTTTGCTTACTGCTCTGTCTTTCTCACACCTGACGAAGGCTCCAAGGCCGAAATGTTGTTTTCTTTCTTCTCTTTTCAGCATGGAATAAACCTATTACTTGTTCCTTTGCAGCCTACACATGCTGACGCAGCTACCCACCTGAATTAATATATATCTACAATGTTTTACACTACTTTATGAAAAGTACAATTACAATAGTTTTATTAAAATGTTAGGTTTAAAATTATTCATTTTTAAAATTCCATGGTGATCTTACTTTTGTAAATCATTTGAGCAGAACTACTGCAGAATGTTTAAATATCTCTTGGTATATGATGCCAAAGAACATAGAAAGAATGTATTCATTTAAATATTAAAACCATATTAATTTTTTAATTAAATGTTATAACACCTGATTTGTGTTGTCAGACTGTAAGTTGAAGCGAGAATTTGTGAAACTGGACAAACAGACCGCACTTCATGGAAAGGATGTCAAGTGCTACTCCACCGACCCTGTGCTTCAGTGTATGTCTGGATGTACCCCCACAAACACCACACCAGTCAGATTGGGCTTCCATTGTCTGCCTATAGGTAAAAACTTTATACTTACAGGTGTAAAATTATCTGTGTGCTGAAATCATGTGAGTAATGAGAACACTGTGAATTATTACTTGAATCCCCAAATTTTGTGCTCCTTTTTTCTTTCTAGTACACTTCAGATTGTTTGGTGTGCTCAATAGCACAGACCTACAAATATTAATATTGAAAACACAAAAATAAACACTTGATCTTAACTTCGTGTATCCTTTTCATCTTTCTTTAGACACTGTTGTGAACCTTCTGGATGGAAACTTCAGCCAGAAGAATGAGGATTTGGAAGAAACAATGGATTCCCACATTGCTTGTTCTTGCACAAGTCAATGTTCTTAATCAGAGTACAAATTTGAGCCTGTATGTTTTTGGTTTAATTATCTTCTTGACAATTATGCCATATTGTAGTTCCGGAAATAAAAGTAATAAATACATACCTTAAAGGCACCATCTGAGCAATGTCTTCCTTAAAATTAATCCTGAATATTCTCAATATATAGTACTACAGAAATATGCTTTTGTAATAGGAATATTTAACCAGTTATATGTTTAAGACACACATTAATATATTAGTATATGCAAGCCAAGCTATTGTAATGTAAAGATGCTTATTCCTGGTGGGGGTTGCAGAAACTACAGCAGAATATGGGACTGCATCCTGAATGGGATGCCAAGAATATATGAAAATAAGAAAGTAAAGAGATTTGTAAAGATTTTGTAAACCTTTTGCCAAGAATATGCCCAAGTAGTTAATATAATTAGATGCATCTGAATTCTTTGTTCTCTAGCACAACACACCTTTTTGGCTGATTTTGCCATCACATGTTGCACAGTTAGAAACTATATGGTGATGTCTGGCAGTGTTTATCACAGATCGCACAGGGATTTTACTGCATCACCTCCAAACAATAATCCAAAAAGGTCCTACACTGTCCTTTCATTTCACTAGTCACATGTCCTTCAGCATGAGCTAATGCCTTCTGATTTTACTGTGGCATAGCAGGTGTACACAAATACTGAGGTATTATTGCACACAGGTGGCAAGGTGACTCACATACAGCAGGTTGTGTCAATGAAGCATCCAGCTGTATTTTCCAATCATTGCTCTAAAAGCACTTACTGCCCAGGAGACTTTACTAAAAAATTGGAAGAATGTGAATTCTCTGCCTTTCCAGACATAAGATAAAACTTTTCTGAAAAAGCGATTTTCACTTTTTGCTCTCAGTTTCTTGATAGTCCAAATGCAGGATTTTCAATAAGGATCCTATCATCAACAGAGGTTTATTTAGTCAGTCCCAGAAATAGAGACTTGTCTGATTGTTGAGTAGGCAGTAAATACTCAATATTCCTCTTCCATTGTTAGTTCTGGTTTAATTAGTCTGTTGGTTGCAATCCACTGATGTACTTGGATGGATTACATTAATTTAAGGTTAAAAAAATATTTACAGTATTTGTCTTCTGGCTGTTGTAACACTACATTTTTATGAAGATGAGTCAAAATTAAGTGGCCTCACTGCAGATATTCTAAATATTAAAAATAGCAGTAATTAATGTTTTTTTATCCTAAATATGACAAAGCCTCTTAAATATAAAGAAGGAACCTATATTTAAGTTACACAAGCAGTTATTTTTTCTGTTGCTTTGCTACACCTTCTCAAGAAGGATATACAAGAATAAACACCTAATTTTTGTAGCTCAAAAACATGAGCAGTACTGTACATATTGTCTGTGAGGCCCGTGATGGTGTTAACTTGGCTCAATTCCATCAATGTATTGGGAAGTGCAGCAAGCTTAAGAGAAATACCTATGGCTCAACAACTGGAGGTTGCATACCTGCAGAAAATGCTCTGCTGCCTGTTTTTGAACAATTCTGGAATTGCAGTATATAAGGAATGACAATTAAAATACTTGCATTTGAAACCTGTAAATCTTGGTGAGAACATCTTAAAAGAGCAAAATTGTACCTTTGAGAACAAGACTGAGGAATGAGCTTTTAACAGTGTCATGAATCATCAGCTCAGCTCCTTGCAGATTTTTACTGGAATTTTGCCACATTCTCCCCACCCCCACCCATTCATCCATCTAACTGCTGCTTTCAATCCCGGGTCCCAGAGGAGTCAGAGCCTAACCCAGCCAGCAACAGCTGCAAGGCGGGTTACACCTTGGGTGGGATGCCAGTCCATCCAGCACACTAACACACCAGGACAAAATCTCAGAAGCCAATTAACCCACTCTCTGGACAGTGTGAGGAAAAATACACAAACATGGGGTATCAGACAAACTCCACACATACAGCAGTCCAGGTGAGCTCTTTTGTATACAGTTACAAAGTTTAAAATGATCTGGTGCTTGAACATCTCTAGTGTGCTGTAGCGGCAAGGCTTATTAAAAATATAGGAATTAAGTTTGCTGCTCCCTTGACAGTCTCTCCCTCCCTCATCTGAGTGGTGCTGGATACAGAGAGGCCATTCCATTTGGTTCACATTTAAGGTGTTTTTCTAGCTGATAGAGTTTCCTGATAAGGAACAACTCCCAGGGCTGAGATTCACCAGCCACCCTAATAAATGGTAATCTCTGGTGCCTTACTGTCTGTGAGATTCCTTGGCAGAGTCGCATCCAAGGTTGTTTACAACCCTGATGTCAGAGAGCATGGTTCATCATCCTCCACCTCGATCAGCCAATCAAGAACTGGTAGGGCAGGGTAACCCCAAGTGGGTCTCGAATGCCCATTGAAACTTTCAACCAATGAACGACTGTAGTTCTTCCAGATAAAACAGGCAGCACAGGACCCAGGAAGGGGCTCCTCCAGGACATTCTTAGACTCATCTCGGACAATCACGTAATGGCCAGTGGGTCCGAGTGCCAGGACTTTGCTTTGTTCTAAGAATCGAGAATGGAGGTCACCCCCGTGTAACCAAAGGATCTGCCCGAGGTTAGCCCAGCAGCAAGCCTCGTGAACCGCCAGTACCCACCGCAAACGCTCGCCTTATCAAGGAGTGAACTACGGTCGGAACTGTCTTCCTGTCTAAAGAGTGTGACTTTCTTGGACCCGCAGTCACTTTCCATGTGCACAATCTCTGCTAGTTAATCCAGTACTGACTAGCCAGTCTTCAGAGAGCCCACTGCCAGTACGTCGCAGCAGGAATCTCTCCCTTCTTCACCCCCACATCACACCGAACCAGGACTGCCTGGCACCGGGCCAGAGGACACCGATTGGATGCAGCAACAGCCTGTCGCTATTCTCTTGTGTCCGTGGGAGACCTGAATCCACACAGATTGAATGAGTATTCAACGTTCTGCATCACAGCTTGAGAATTCATTACCTCAACCTGAGATGATATCAATTTAATTCCTATGAGTGATGTACAGTACTTGCCTTTGAGTATCTAGTGTAGAAGTTTTAATCAAAGTTTATTAGTGAGAAGGTATAAATGAATGGTATACTGAATGTATGTCCCTCTTGGTTTGTAACTCTTCGTGATTGAATACATTTTGTATTCTGCTAACCCTTACTCTTAAGATCTGTTATGTTTATGTATTGATCTATTATGTTAAATGTATTGTCATGTATTTGTATCCATGTGCGTGCGTTGATGAGTTTTCCCGCAAGGTCGGTTTTCTAATAGCCATCAAAGAATCATTTTGTGACTTAATGCTACAATTAATAATTGTCCCAGTAAATGCACAAAACCCCTACAGTGCCTTATTCATCACCCACGATACAAACTGTTGATGGATTTTTACACCTTTAATGAATGAATTTACACCTTTTTTGCTCCATCTTGGGTAGCCACAGTGATTACATATCCACTAGTCAATAACTGAATATATGGACAAACATTAATAGGTAAGCCTAGTCAGCTTCTCCACAGAAATCATATTAAACCTTTATGTAAGATGAAATGCTTCACCTGGGAAAGGTTATTCTGCTAGCTGTAGTGCATATTTTGATTAACATTTTTAAAAAGTAAGCCTTTACAAAAAAGTATACGTTAAATTTGTTTATGGTCTACAAATGCATCACATAAGTAGATTGATACTCTATAAAAAGGTGGTACATTGTAACAGTTTGCAATTTAATAATGCCAAAATTACAGATCTCAGAAAACAACCTGTACTTGACTTGTTTGTCTAGGTATAAGCATTCAGAGTGAATCAGAGTTTTCATGTATTTTAATGGAAATTGTGAAGGATTGGGTAAAACAGTCCTACATAATTTATCATGCTCTTCTGACATGATGAAGATGATTAACCTGGTGGGTTTTTTAAAGATCAACGAGCTTCTGGCAAGGTCAGACTGGAGAGGTAATGGAAAAGCTTCATTACTAAAACAGATCAAGTAAGTATCTGCCACACACCCGAAGAAGGCTCCACAGTTGAAACATTGTCTCTTTTCCTTTCAGCATAACTAAATCTGAAGCAGTTACCTGTTTTCACAAAAACTTTTAACAAATGAGGCACGTACCATCTTGAAGGACTGATGGTTTGTAGCTCCTGTGGGCATACACTTCAGCACCAGATTATATCCTGGAAAGACTTGGGTGTGAACTTTTACATGTGACATTTAATATCCCATCTGTTTCACATCCTGTGCCACCATTATGTGTTTGTTGTAGTTGCAGATGTAGCTGTAAACACATTTCAAGCTAGTAAATGTTTGAGGGGGGAGTTGTCCACATTTTGGTTGTAAAAGAACAAGAAAACATTAGTTGCAAAGTGAACAATATAATGGTTTCCACTGCTGAGGCTTGAATATGGTAGATACTTTATATATTACCTATAGACCATTGTTTTGCTAGGAAAGTGTCCAGCATTCACCTCCACTTTTTAGTAGTGTAATTGCAATACCGTGCCCAGTGATTACCACTTATAGTGGTACATGTTGCATCCAAGTGAAGATGTTACAATTCACCATTTCAAAAACCTAAATTAGTACACTTCTAAATGAAAAAGCAAATAGTGCTAGTACCCCAAACATTGGGAAAAAAATACAATCAATGATGAATCAATTATATAATTATACAGTTTTGAGTTCAAAGATGAGCCTGAAATAGTTCACATCACAATTGTTTTATCCTTTGCAGCTGAATATATGATAAAAGCAAACTAGTACACCTACTATTGCCTTTTTCATGCTCCACACAAAGCATTTCATGCAGGTGTTCACTAAAGAACAGTGTGCAAAATCTTCCAAGTAGAAGCACTGACGATAAACCAACCAACAGGGTCTGTTGAGGAAAGGAAAATGGATACTAATTATAGGCCATTTGAAGTTCAGTAGTAAAAGCCATTGAGAGCCTGTCCTTCTCAAGGGTAGAAGTACACCAATATCTGTAATTGAAGTAGTTTACACAATCTACTAATTAAAGAAAATCACAGATTAGTTATTTTGGTTATATAGCCTTTTGGGCCATAAGTAGTTTTAACCCAGCATGGTATTAGAAGAACCCAGGGTGTCTGCCTCTGTGATGTGGCTAAGCAGAGTTCCAGGCCCCCAGGGTCAGGAGTTCTGCACCTCCTGTTTCTTGTGTCCTCTGGATCACACTTATAAGGCTAAGTTAGAAACTGCTGGTTTTAAGTTAAGAAAGTTAGAAACTTTCTGCTATATCTTGGAAACAAGAGCAGCACAAGCGCTACTTTCAGCATCACAAACCAATGAGGGGGGTTTCACTGTTTGTGCTGTTCATACGGGGGCAGCTTCACGGAGCTCAGTGTGCCCGGCATTCGGGGTGCTGCTCCCACAGGGCCAAGTCTGTCCCACTGTCCTGAGTGGGAGCGCGGATCCCTCTCTCTCCCATCTCTCCTACAGGCGGAGTGGCATCCTACGCTGTTGCCTGGAGAGAGGGGCTGGCAGGTGGGGCTGCAGGAGAGGAGGGTCAGGTCTCTCCTGTGTGCGCCGGGCTGGCAGCTGGAGCCCTGTTATCTCATTGATACGAGATGACGGATGAGTTCTGAGGCGATGGGATTCCAAGAGGAAGCTGTATCACCGCCTGGAGAAAGGAGACAGGAGACGGGAGACAGGAGACCGGGCTCTGCGCTGTGGGGTTTCGGATGATGAGCCTGGAAACAGGTGATTCGCAGAATGGTTGAAAAATGGGAACATGTCAGGCAGGCAGGCAGGCAGAGGGAACACGGGGGTGGAACTTTTACCTATCCTGGATAAAGCGGTTAGAAAAGTTTCACAACCCAAAGCAAGGCTGTATATGGTGAGGGGGGCTGTCTGGTGTGTAAAACACTTGGTTGCAGCACTGTGAATATTATGCTTAAAAAGCTATTGAGTCATTAGGAAGACCCCCCTATTCCAGTGTATTGGCTGTAGTGTTATCTTCAGAAAATCATAAAAAAATAAAGAACAGTTTCACAACCCAAAACAAAGCTGGGAAAAGTCAGAGGACCTGTCTAGTATGTGAAACACTAAGTTGCAGCACTGTGGGTGTTGTGCTTAAAAATATATTGAGTCATGAAGAAGACCCCATTATCCCAGTGCATTGCATGTCTAATGGTGCCATATTGAAAAAAAATCATTAAAAAAACTAAAAGAGGTTTCACAGCCCAAAGCAAGGCTTGGAAAGGTCAGAGGACCTGCTTACTGTGTAAAACACTTACTTGTAGCATTGTGGGTGCTGTGGTTTAAATGCTATTGGCTTGTGAACATCATACCCCTATCTGAGTGCATAGTGCCACATTAAATAAAAGCATGAGAAAATAAGATTCACAACGCAAAGCTGTGTCAGTCTTCTGTTTAAAAAATCGGTTTGAACATCATGGGTGCTGTTTTTAATAAGCTGCTGAGTAAAGAACAGGAATTTTCCTGCTGTCAGCAGTATTGTGTATATAGGAACAAGTAATAGGTTTATTCCATGCTGAAAAAAAGAGAAGAAGAAGAAAGAGAACACAACGTTTCGGCCGTGGAGCCTTCTTCAGGTGTATTGTGTATATAGTTGACCTTTACCTGAATGAAAACATGACATAAAGAAAGGGTTTCAGAAATCACACAAAGTTTTATTCCCGTGCCTACAGTCTGGGTAATTGGAAACTGCACTGTTCTGTTTCCTATGGTGATATACGGGTTTTTCGCACAAAGCCGAATTGAGCAGTATTTCTCACGTTGTGAACTTGTGTACACATCGGTCCCCCAGGGTTCCAGTTAGTGTGTAATTAGGCATCAGTGAAAAACCGGAGGTTTACAAAAAGAGAATTAGCTCACTGATAGTTTTATGTAGAGACTGTGAAAACTTTCACAAGTAGAGGTCTTTAAAATGTGTTTGACTTGAAGGCTTTCTGTGTTTCCCTTGCAAATATATGGACATAAGAATATTCGTGCATGGTCAAGAAAATGGCATAAAAAACACATAGTGAAGGCTGTGAAAACATTCACCATGTACTTTGTACAACAGCAAGTGTTTTCGTAACTCTAGGAGGTTTCGTGAAAATGCTACAGGCGTTTCAAAATCATTTTCAAACTTCAAGCTAACTTTAGCCCGGTCTTCACAGACTTCCTTCTTTGAACTCAGCTGTGCTTCAGTAAATAATGTACAGTTTATCAGCTTCTGCAATGCTTCTAGTTGAGCAGTATTTGTGCAATAAGCACATTGTTTAAATGGGAGTGATATTACCCATGTCTACTGTATATCATTGTATGACACAGGTTTGAGTTGGAGTGTCTGTTAATAGAACAGAGCACTTTCCAATACATATAACTACTGCATGATTTCTTTATTCATTTCAGCTAAATGAGGTAAATTAAATCAGTCAGAATCTCGGAGTGCCAATTGTAAACATAACCCTTCCCTCCTTTGTTTAACTTAAAGAATTTAGCGAAGAAATCCTGAATCACAATATCATCACTTAATTTATCCAGATACACAAATTCATGCCAGAGCCAACAACAAGCTATAATAGTGAATTATTTTTTTGCATTTTTATACATTTCACACAGAGTGGTGGCTCTGTAGCTAAGGATCTGCAATTGTAGTTGGAAGGTTGCTGGTTCAAATCCTGCGGCCGGCAGAGGAATCCTACTCTGTTGGGCTCCTGCGCAAGGCCCTTAACCCCAACTACTCCAGGGGCGCTGTATGATGGCTGACCCTGTACACTGACCCCAAGCTTTTCTCTGTATGTGTCTCATGGAGAGCAAGCTGGGGTATACAAAACAGACAAATACCTAATGCAAGAAATTGTATATGGCTAATAAAGTGATCTTATATGAGAACCAAACCAAAAGTAATTCTCTGAGCTTGCTTTGAACTGTCTGTGTGCAGCATGCTACATTGGAGTGCTCATTACCACTACAAGAGCAAAATAAGTTTTTTTTTAAAAAGAAACAAATGTCAAAATGTTTCCAAAACGTCCACTTGTGATACTTTAGCTGCTTAGTTACACGATTCCATATTAATATAGCTATCAAGTGATGTTAAATCACTACAACATTTATCTTTTTACAATAACAGCAAGTGGTGTTCTTACTACTGTACTGTACGTATTCTTGGAAAAGGATAAAACGTTATAACTTTTTTATGAAGTACAGAATATAAGCTTAATGTAACATATACGGCCAACATTGCAGGTTGTGCGAGCTGACTTACCAGCGCGGTGACGTCACCGCCCTTCCCTGTGGATAGCAGAGTCCTCAGCTGCTGGGCTGAAGGGAGATCTCCCTTTAGCTCAGCTGGCTGGTTCCCTGTTGAGTGACACTGAAAGCCTGGGTTTGAGTCCCCAGTGGTCGGGGACTGACCTGAGGTGGCAGTGAGGGTGCATACCCACATGAATGTGAGAGTGCTACATTAATAATGTTAGAACAAGTACATTAAAGCCAGAACCCATAAAATGACCAAGTTAAAGACTTTGATACATAAAATATTTTTGCATAATTAAAATATTTATGATGAAGGTGGAAGGTTGTGTACTTTTGTCCAACTGAGCAATCTTGCTTTTATAAAATATACCAACTTTTTAATGTTTAATGATTAACATGCTGTAATACAGAGTTTAACATTAAAAGTCTACAGAGTATACAACTTAAATTCTTAATTGAGATTGTCCCTCAGCAGTGATCAGAATTCGAAACCAGGTGTTTTCTGGTGACAGCTCAAATGCTGTACATGAGAGGTTAAGCTTTATTAGCTCCACCTGACAGTGATTCCGGATAGTGTTATCATAGCTGCGGTTATATGCAGTATGATGCGATATGACGCATTATGATGCGACACGCCCACTACTTTTTACCGCGGTGTACGCTGCTTGTTTTGATTGG
This sequence comes from Atractosteus spatula, assembly GCF_055471065.1. Taxonomy (NCBI): domain Eukaryota; kingdom Metazoa; phylum Chordata; class Actinopteri; order Semionotiformes; family Lepisosteidae; genus Atractosteus; species Atractosteus spatula. The sequence continues at coordinate 58,762 of NC_142716.1, read as the reverse complement.
CTACATCTATATATGTGATGTACAGTATGGATACATATACTTTGAAAATTTGGAATTATGTAAAGGACACTTTAATGATCTTGAATAATTTGTAGTTTGGCTTCAAGTCACTTTTCACCATTTATGAGTTAAATTGAAGGGATAAAAAGGTGGTTTAATCACTAAGAACCTGCAACTAATTGAATAACAGGAGCAGGATGCTATTTAACGAGTGTTCTTGGTAGTAATTTGGAAATTAATTTGGCTTTGGGATGAGAGATCAATAGGTTAGCTGGCTAATGCTTGTTTGGTCATTGGAAGCAGGTGTGTATTGTATTAGAAGTGGTGGTGGCCCTTCGAGGAGACGCTGGGATTGGCTCCTGGTGAATTAACCACAGCTGTGAGGTCATCATGAGGCTTATACAAGGCAGCCCAGGAGGGTGGGTGTCTGGGCTCTCTTTGTCTCTTACTACAGCAAGTGAAAGAGTTTTTGTGTAATTAGACTGGTGGTTGTTAGTTTTTAGTGTCATTACTGTATAAGGTAAGTGATTTTGCTATGCTTTTTTTAACCAAGAGTTGTTGAAGAATTGTAAAGCTTTTTCATAGATGTGTTTTTAAAATCTTTAAGAAGTGTCAATACTTGAGAGTATGGAGTGTAGTTAAGGTTAGTGTAAAGTCCCTATTTGCTTTTGGTTTAGACAATTTTTAGTTTTCCCAACACTTATACATTTTGTTTTAGTGTATGAGACTCTTGTTGGTAAATACTGTAATCTCTTCTCTAGAGCTCAAACCAGCAACACAAAAGGCTTTATATCCTCACTGGGAAATCAGGGAAGACCCTTCTCTGTCCAACATACTGGTGCTTCTGTCTCTGCTGGACTGTAGAAAACTGTGCTGCTGCTTGTGGTCTTGAGGTGAGCTTTTAAGGCTGGGAGAAGTCTGCATGGCACTTGTTCTGGTCCCCTCTCTGTGGGAGTTGCGTGGTCATCATGGTTTTGCTGCCCTTGTCTCCTTCAGGTGCTGTTCTGAGAGGCAGATGGTGACAATGAGCACATTCACTTGAGAGAGGATGCTGGTGGAGTTTCCAGCCAAGATTGTGTTGGAACGGTGTGTGGAAACTTTAGGCTTCTGTGCACAGACCAGCTTTTTATAAGGCTGATCAGCAGTGGTTCTGATTGTCTGTGAGTTAAACTACACTGCAATGCTCAGAGCTTCTCATCCCCTGGCCATCTGAATGCACAGTGTGGAGTGACGGCTTGGAGAATTGTTCAGAGGAAGCTCGCTGGCTGGCTGAAAGGATACCCGCTGTGTGACCTGTTGATGCCCACCTGTAAGTATTGAAGTCTTGTGGTTTTAACAGTGGAAGGTGAAGAGGTGCTGCAAGCAGTCCTTGAATATTCTGGATGCCCATGGATCTTGAGCAGTTGTAAAGGTAGTGTCTAGGAGGAGGTGAGTTTTACTCTTCTATCCTGTCGTTTATGTAGAGTAGGTTAAAGATTAACTTTCCATATACATGTAGCTTTTTATAACCAGTATGTGAGCATTAATGAAGTGATATATTTTATCCTTAAGAATTGGCTTAGTGTTAGTTTTGGAAGCCTTCTGGTGACTTTCTATGTTTGAGTGTTGGTTTAATTTGAGGTGTAGGTTTTCTTATCTTCTTGGTGCTGTACTATATACTGACATGTATAGTACAAAACTGGAACTGGGAGTAAAAAATCTTACCGTTTCAAAGTGCAGAGGATCAAATCTAAATCTCTACTTCAGGTTCTGCTGTTGGAAGGGTTGACCAGGCCTTTGCTCCCAGAGGGATGACCTTTATTTGCCAGGAATGTGTAGATGTGGCACACTGTAGACTGGGTGCTTTCTCTTCTGTGAAGATCTGCTTGAGGAGTTCTTGGGTTCTAAACCAATACAACAGCTGTGTCAGGGGACTCTGTCAGAGCTACTCAGTGAGTTCTCTACCACCCAGGAGTAGAGACCGGGGTGACTGTGTGTGGGGCAGCTCTGGGCTTGACATTGCTTGATCCTCCTTCAAAGGTAGGAGCGGCTTTCTGTTCTGACTGCCACTCTGCACACCAGCTTAGGGATGGCTGTTTCTAGGAGCGCCTGAGCCATCTGGCTGGTTGAGCCATAGCTGACTGTTCCAGGCAGGAGGGGACCCTGATTTTAAAGTCTGTTTAGTTGTAGCTGCTGGGGTTCTTTGTTGGTTTTCTAGCTTAAATGAAGCGGTAAATCAGGAATGGAAGCCAAATACTGAGTGTTGTGTGAGCACTGGGAAAGATTTGGCTAAATGATTTTGCTAATGGTACCAGTGGAAAATAGAGATTGGCAGTATGTAAGATTTATTTCATGGGTGCACACATGTAACTAAATCTTACATTGACTGACTGAAATTTTGAACTGAATTAAATTTAAAAATGGGGAAACCTATGCTCCAGTCTAGTTTAAGATAGACTTCCTGATTTTAGCCCAGTGAGGCTGTGTTCTTCCCATTTCCTGCACTAAAAGCCATGCTGTCAGAGGTTTAGTGTAGAAAGGGGTGGGATGAGTTTCCAGCTGACTGGAAGTGGTATGTATTCTCTTGAGAAGGGAGAGAGCAGTATGGAAACTTACTTGTGCTGGAGGACTTCATTGTTTGTGCTCCTATTTAAACTAGTTTAGTACTGCATATTTTTGCCTTGGCTCCTGTGTATTGACCTGTGACCATACAGGATACTGTGGTAGTAAACTATTTCTATTTTTACACCTTTTGTAGTAATTTTAATGACGTGTTTAGGGAATGTTAAGCTTGCTTTTATCAATGGCTTGTTCTGTATATGTACAAGCTGTAATCTCTCCAATGGTAGAGAGCATGCTGTGGCTGGAAGGCTGAAATCAATTTTAAATGTTAAAGCTCAAACCGTTCCCCTTTTATGGAGCTCCAGTCAAGGCTGCTGCTGTTGGTTCTGAAGATGGTTAGTATTTTTGGTTTCGTACTGCTGTGGAACCTAATTATTTTTTTGGGACGGGGGGGGAAGACTTTCTTCTCTTTTTGTAAAATAAAAACAAATGCAAACTTACTGCACCTCTTTAGGTGTGTGTTGAGGCCTTTTTTTTAAAAAAAAACATTGTCCACCACTATTTGATGGGGTGTATACAACTTTGCAACATCTGTCAATTCTCTGTACTGAAAACTTGTTACTGTTTTTTTTTTTTCGTAGAAGTGCTGGTAGTTTTATTTAGGTGTACATTAGTTGTACTTGTATGTACCCTTTGTCCAGATGGGGGAAAAATAGTCAATGGAAGAGATCTTTTTCCTTTGTTTTAGGAAGATTTAAACTTCTTTAAATTGACCTAAAGATCTGAGTATTTGTGGGGCAGAGGGAAGCGAAGTTGAAGAATTCTCATCTCTTGCCTCGGGAAGCTTGCAAGCTAATGTCAAGGAAGAGAAGCAAGAGCATCTATGTCCTGGGTGAGCAGAACAAGGATTTTGTTTTTTTTTTCTATTTCAGCCTGTAAGGAGCCAGCATTGAAGGTTAGGATCAGTGATCCATCAGGATTGGGGTGGAGTTGAGTTGATCTGTATGGTTTGAGATGGATGCACTGAATTTGAAATGACTTTTTGGATTCATTGTTTTTTTTGTTTGGTTCTGCATGTTTATTCCAGTGAGCTGTTGACAACCATCAATGAATATTGCAAAAGGATCCAGTTTCCCTGGAAGTCTGCTGTGTCAATGGAAGAATGTTAAGGAAGTGGAAGGCTGTGCCTATCTTAGCTATTGCCTAAATCCCTGACCTTGGCTGCTCTGTGATGGGCAGTTTGCAGGAAATACTGGTCAGTAATCCAGTCAGCCAGAGTCTTCAATGCTGATCCAATTATTGCTCTTAACTCAAGTGCACTCTTGTGGCCAAGGTAAAGGTGAGTTTGAGGGGGAAGTAGAGGGGAGGTTCAGGTCAAGATCTTTGTGAGGCTGGTCAGCACCGGTGCTGATTGTTAATTAGATTTTAGTACAATGATCAGTGTTCCCCAATCCCTGGCAAGATGAATCCACAGTGTAGAGAAACAAGGTAGGTGAATTCTGTTCAGAGGGAGCTCACTGGCTGGCTAAAAGGATACCAGCTTTGTGGCCTGTTGTCCATTTGTGAATATTGAAGTCCCGTGCTTTGAACAGTGGGGAAAGTGAAGAGGTGCAAGCTGTCCCTAGGTTTCCTGGATGCCCATGGATCTTGGAGGAGATGGAAGGGTAGTGTCTAGAAGGACACTGTCCCTGGAGACGAGGTGGGTTTCCCCCCCCCTTAACTTACTCCAAATCTGTGACCCCTTAATTTTGTACTTGTGTAATCCTTTTTTGTTATGGATGAAAAGCTCCTTTTGGAGTAGTCTGTTAAGCACTTGGATATCTTCTGGTGGCAAATGTCATGGTTTTTAATGTGTTAAACCTTTTTTGGCTTTCTTTCTGGGTTTGTTCCCTGCTTGGTTGAAGCTCTCCTACACTTTCGTGCACTGAACTGGCTGTCATTCTGGCTCAAAGACTGAATTACTGCATTGTATGTGATTTATTTCATGGGTGCACACATGTAAGTAAATCACATTGGATGCACTGCAGTACAACAGTGACTTGGCACACTGCAGACTCCTTACTGGTTGAGGCTCTGAGGAGACGGCATGTCAGCCAGGTTCTCTTGATGGGTGTCGGCACAGGAACTGCTCTCTTCACAGGAGAGGAACTGCACTGGATCCTTTCTCTGTGGCTAGAGCCCTGGACTGGGGGTTTTCTTTGCTCTCTACGCTTTCTCTGTTGGTTTGTCCTGGACGGGTGCTGCACTGTGAACATTTTAGCAGTTTAGTACAAAACTGGATCTGGGATGAAGCTTCCTTACGGTTTCTAACAAGTGCAGAGATCTCGGTCTAAATCCTTCTCTCTATTTCAGGGTCCCTGCTGTCAGAAGGGATGAGCAGGCCTTGGGTCCAGAAGGACTTATCATTTGAATGTGACAACATGCAGGGGTGTCAGTTGTACTTATCTGTGATGGAGTCTGATAGTGGAATCTGTTACTCTGTGCCCATATAGAGGTAGGAGATGTGAGCTCTCAAGGCAAATGGACACCTCCGGCTCAAATCTTTTGGTTTTACATGCATTGTATCGGTTTAAAACTGGTTTGAATCAAGTTGGTAGTGCCAGCTCACTCCAGATAAATTTTTCAAACCTAAGACCTCTGTCCTAAAGTCTCTTGCTCAGCAGTTTCCATGCTAATTCTTGGGACCATAAAGTGCTGCATGTAATTAAGTCATATATGCAAATGAATCGTTGTCTGTACTGGTTAATATTTCTGCTTTACTTCAAGTATGTTTCAGATATCGTACCTTTCTCTAGTCTTCCCAAGCTGAACACATGGTTAAGTAATTTGTTCCTCCAGTCTTATTTTATTTTAAATAAAGGTTAATTTCCTTTTTAGTTAAAGATAACCAATGGATTAATAGTGGTGGGATAGTTTTCTACAGTTGATTGTAATCTATTAATTATCCAAATCTCATCTGATTAACAGATGAGGTGGTAAGTGCTAGTTTAGTCATTGGAAGCAGTTGTGTTGAATTGGAAACAGTGGGGGTGTGGAGGTGGGACACTGAGCCCAGGTTGGGATTGGCTCCTGTTAATCGCCCTGAGGAGTTTTATAAGGCAGCCCTGGAGCCAGTGTGTTCTCAGCTGCAGCAGGTGAAGACACTCCTGTGATTGTGGTGGTTTTTGGCTTTTAAAATGTTGGTTTTACTGCGGTAGGTAAATGTACTGGCTTCTTTTGAGATTTTAATCTAAAATTTTCTAGGTTTGCAAGCCAGTGTAATCATTTACTGTAGCCCTGAGCTTTATTGGATGAAAATCAAGCGTTTTGTTTTAGTGATCTGTTAATTTTTATACTGGTCTATCAATAGGTTTGTAGTTTTGTGCTTTTTTTCATTCAGTTTATTAGTATCCTGTACAACAGTCAATACACAGGAGCTGTGGTGGTAAAGGTGTTAATTTGGGTAAGTGGTTGTTGAATTTTCAGAGGAGTTTCTAGTCATTGGGGAATGTGAGACTTGCTTTTATTTAGGGTTTGATCTGTATGTGTACAGGCTGTAATCTCCCAGCTGGTAGAATGCATGAAGTGGCTTGAAGGTTTAAATCCATTGGTTGTGGCCCATCACTAGGTTGAGTGTTACTTGTGCTTTTGAGTTGCAATTGTTCTGAATGTTTAAGCTCTAAAACCTTTTCAGTCCAGGCTGCAGCTGTTTGGTACTGAACATGGTTAGTGTTTTGGTCTTGTACTACTGTGGATCTCAAGATACTTTTTAGAAAACATTTGTAGGAGTGTCTAGTCACTGTGCAATGTGAAGTTTAGTTTTATAAATGGTTTGCTTTGTATTTGTACAAGCTGTAGTCTTCCTGATCTGACAGAAAGGCTTTAATCCTTTCACAGTGGTTTATCAATGTGTAGCAGGTGACTTTTTTTGGGCAAGTTGTAATTCTGATTTTACACATCTAGGTTTTGCATCAAGCTGGAATTAAGCTCTTAAATTAAGAGAAATTACCTGGTGCTGCAGTAAATGTAGTGGATGACATTTAGCTTTTTTTAATGAGATTATTTAATGCTCTCAATTCTACACCAGTGTCAATTCTTTGTACTCTAAACTAGTAACTCTTTTTAGAAGTGGTGGTGGATTTTGTTACATTAGATATAAAGTATATTCTATCACATGATAAAAGCCCTGTAAACCTGGGTTATTGGCAAGTGGAATAAGCAAGCTAGAGAATGTTGGTTTAGTTCTACAAATGTTCTCCGTCTTTTGCTTTTGTAACCCATTCGAACAGTTTTAACCTGTTTCAGTCCGTATCCTTGCTAATGTCATGTGTTTGTAGCAAGAGCATCTGTCTTGGGTGACCAGTGCAAGGATTTGGGTTTTCTTGTTTGGGCCAGTGTTTATGGATAGGCTCTGATCAGTCAGGGTCGAGGGTGGAGTTGATCCGTTTTGGGATGGATGCACTGAATTTGAACTTGTTGAATTAATCTTGTTTGCTAGTGACAACAGTCATGGAGTATTGCAATAACATATTCCCTGGAAGTCTGCTGTGTCAATGGAAGAACTATACACTAGCTGAAGTAGCTTCAGTAATTGCATGAATCGCTGACTTTGGCAGCGCTGCAATGGACAGTTTGTAGGAGTGACTGTTGATCACTGCTTGTGGTCCACGTCTGAGAAGAGGTAACTGGTATTGTGTGGATAAGGCTGAGGTGATGCTCAGCCAAGATTGTCAAGCCTCTGCATACAGTGGACAGTAAGCCAATCATCCCACTGCATGAAGTCCCTGGCCCCCTGTACACACAGTGTGGAGTGACAGGCCTGGAGAATCCTGTTCAGAGGAAGCTCACTGGCTGACAGAGTACCAGCTGTGACCTGGTGATGCCCTACCGTGAGTATTGAAGTTTTCCACATTAAACAGTGGAGAGCAAAGACATGCTGAAAGCTGTCCTTAAATTTCCTGGATGCCCATGGGTCTTGGAGCAGTTGTGGTTATCGTCAAGGAGGACACTGTACCTGGAGCAGAGGTGAGTTTCACTCTTCTCCTGTCTAACCTAATCCAAACCACATTTGATGCTCTATAGGCTGCAAAGGAACAAGTAATAGGTTTATTCCATGCTGAAAAAAAGAAGAGGAACACAACGTTTTGGCCGTGGAGCCTTCTTCAGCCTTCTTCAGGAGCCTTCTCCACACCTGAAGAAGGCTCCACGGCCGAAACGTTGTGTTCTTTCTTCTTTTTTTCAGCATGGAATAAACCTATTACTTGTTCCTTTGCAGGCTATGCATGCTGACGCAGCTACCCACCTGAACTACTTTGATGCTCTATAACCATTTAGTATTGGCGAGTGGCAAGTTTCATTTTCTGATGTCCTTTCATGTTTCAGTCCCTCATTTGTAAGAATTTTATAATGGAGGAAAAGGTACTTTTGGTGTAGGCTTAATGTTAAACTCTTATTGTCAACATGCTATCCATTTAGAAATGAGGTGTAATTTTGGATTTGTCTTGTCTGTCTTTTGGGTGATGTTTGCTCCTTGATTGGGTGAGGCACTGACGTGCACTTGACTGGCTGTCATTCTGGCTCTCAAAGACTAAATTAGTGCTTTGTATGTGATTTATTTCATGGGTGCACACATGTAAATGAATCACTTTAGTTCAATTGTGACTTGATGAATCGGACTCCTGGCTGGTTACAGCTCTGAGGAGACGGCGTGTCAGCCAGGTTCTCTTGATGGGTCTTTGCACAGGAACTGCACTTGCTCCCCTGTGGCACAACAGTGGACTGGGGGGTTTTCTTTGCTCTCTGCAGGGTGTTGTCCTGTTGGTTTGACTTTGGACCCTGTTGGTAGTGAAAATGCAGGGTTGACTATTTCTAAGAAAGGTAGAGGACTTGGGCTAAATCCTTCTCTCCATTTCAGGCTCTCTGCTGCCAGTAGGGATGAGAAGGCTTGTGCTCCTGAGGGAGGACCTTTCATCACCAGGAGTGGAGTGCAGATGGGGCCAGTCTCTTTCTGTGAAGGTCTACTGGAGGAGTGGGGAGCTTTTTCCAAGTCTGAATGTCATTGATAACATCAGAGGATTCAGGTTTGACTACAATGTGTACAGTAGCTACATGGGGAACATTTTCATTGGCTACAGTACATACACCTGGGTATTCTGGGTTCACGTACAATTGTGTAGACTGTTGTATGGGGTATAATTTATGTGTACTGGACAGATGGCTTTTGGCATGGGACATAGTGTTGTATGACAGAAACCCTTGGCTACTTCTAGTTTGTACTTGAAGTTGAAAGACCCTGTAATCAGGGTTAGAGATGCAGGACAATCTGAAAGCAAAGCATTCTTTAGTTTACTGCATGGAAAACTGAATATTTTGAGAATCTTTGATTTTGCAACTAATTAACTGTAGCAATCTGTTAGTCATCTTCAGTATTCAAGCCAGTGTTGTGATGCAAGATAGTGATGTTGAAATACTTTTTTTACACCGTGTATTCCAATGAGCAGGTGACAGCTGTCAGACTGAGAATGGGGGAGTAGGAAGCATTACTGCTGGTGAACTTGGGCTGTGCCGAGTGAACAATGTGAGCAGAAGGTAAGCAAAGGAGAGATTCAGGTCATTGTGAGGAGAGCTTTTAAAGTTGGGAGCAGCCTACACAGCACAACCTGGTCCCCTCTATGTGGAAGATGGGAGTGGTAAGTTCTGTTTCTTTTACAGTTGGTGCACTTGGCAGTGGTTGAAGACAAGATGCTCCTGGTCTCAAGAGAAGAGTGTTGGTGTTTTGGTCTCTGGAATGTTTCTGTGATTTAGGGTGGAATGCTGTGATTTGTGCTCCCCAGTCCCTGCCCACCTGAATGCAAACAGTGCTGATGGACGCCTTGTTTGGAGATGAGCTTCCATTGAATAGTATTGGCCGTCTGAAAGGATATTGGGAGTGTTCTGTGAGTATTAAACACTTGGGAAGGTTGTGTAGAACATTGTCTAATCATTGAGTTTTGACATTTTGCAGCTTGTGACTGTGGTTCTCTACACTTTCCCCAATCAAAGATGACTGAAATATCAAACTATAGTTTGATTAAAAGCATCTTGTTTATATGGAGTCAGGTGTGAGTGTCTTGCTAGCAAATTCCAAATGCATTTTCAGTTTTGTACTAGGCTTAGTTTTGAGATTCACTGTGCAAGTTTAGCTTCCTGTTTAACAGGGTAAATATGTGGAACTGTAGGTTTCTTTCTTGTAGGCTTTTGTTTTGGCGATGTTTCTTGCTTAAGCAGTTGTAGCACCAGCAGCCTCCTCCTCTTGAGATTCCTTGGAGATGGGTTCAAAATGTGAAATACCAAGTCAGGAGACCCAGTAGATCAGTGAGATCCTTACCACTCCAGAATAGACTGGGGAGGCTGTGTGGGGCAGCTGTGGGCTTGACACCACCCTCAAAGGTAGGAGCGGCTTTCTTTTCCGACTGCTCCTCTGCACACCAGCCTTTTGATGGCTGTTCCCAGGAGCACCTGAGCCACCTGGCTGGTTGAGCCAAAGTTGACTTTGTTCCAGGTAAGGGGGGACTCTGATTATGTAGCCTGCAGCTGCTGGGGTTCTTTGTCGGTTTTTTAGCCTTCATGGTAAAGTGTCACTAGCATAAGTACTGGTTAATCAGGGGACGGAAGTCAAATACTGAAAGTGTTGTGCAAGCACTGGGGAGGATTTGGCAAAATTGTTTATGGTATGACTGGAAAATTAGTGAATTTTCAGTATGTAAGATTTATTTCATGGGTGCACACGTGTAACTAAATCTTACATTGAAATTTTAGAAGTGAATTTAGTAAATTTAAAGGGGGAACTAAGCCAAGTATGGCGTCTTCCTGATTACCCAGTGAGACTGTATTCTGTGAATGTCCACCACAATCAATCCTGTCAGGTTTAGTGCACAAAGGGGAGTGAGTTTCCAGCTGATTAGAAGTGGTTGTGTACTGTGCCTTGTGAGGGAGAGAGCTACATGAAGACTGTCAGAGGACTTTCTTATTCTGGATGTGTACTTTAACCATGAGCACAAAATGTTATTGGTGTAAAACTGGCTGTGAAACTTGGTTAAGTGGTTCTGCTGATCTTTTAGAAAACCTTTTTAAAGAAGCTTCTAGTCATTGGGGAATGTGAGGCTTAGTTTGACCATGGGTTAATCGGTATGTGTTCAAAGTGTTATCTCCATGATAGTCAAGTGTGTGATCCAGTTTCAAGTACTGTGCTTTTGTTTCAGTTGTTTAAAATGTTCAAGCTCTAAAGCCTTTTCACCTTGGTTAAGGCTGTAGCTGTTTGGTACTGAAGATGGATAGTGTTTATATCTCATACTGCAGTGGATCCTTGCTGTTTTGGAATTGTCTTCTTTTTGCAAAACCAGAAGAGGCTTGTCTCAAATTGAGTTTAAGGCAAAAGTTCTGCTGCACTAGGTATGCACTTTTAGGGTCTCTTTTAAAAAGATTGGATTTCAATTACTATTTTATTTGGACATGCAGCTTTGCGTAATCAGTTCTGTATTTTGGTAGTGGTGGTTGGATTTTAAGGATGGGTAAGTTGAGCTTGAATGTGCAATACTTCTACATGGTGAACTACTGTAAATGGATTTGGTAACAATCATGTATCTTTGTTATAAGGCTCAGTTGGTTAAGCTAGAGGTTTTTAATTGGTTGTCTCAAATTTTCTACCTTTCTTGCTTTTGAAACTGATTTGACTAGTTTTCATTTCTGGTTTCAGCCAGTATCCAAGCTAATCTCAAGGAAGTGAAGCAACAGCATCTAAGTCCAGCATGAGAACTGGCCTGGAGTATTGCAACAAGATCCAGAACTGTCAAAATGTTAGTGGTGTCTGTCTCAATGATGCCATGCTCTATGATGGTCTAGCTCAGAAGAAAGGAGGCTAGCTTTGTCCTGAATAAGGTGAGGCGATCCACCTGCTTCAAGTTCTCATCTACAAAAACTCCAGAGCCTCTGAAAAAGTGTGGAAATGGTGGGTAAACCGATCATCCCACTGCCTGACGTTCTTGGGCCGTTACTAGCATCTTTTGGTGTGGATATGCATTTGCTCTCACCCTTATCTGTGCACTTTTGAGGCCTAGGTACAGGTGGGTTTGAAGGTAAGTAGAGGAGGTGCAAGTGTAGCTGTTTTTCCTGTGATGGGTCAGCAGTGATGCAGATTTGTGATTTTGATTATAGTTCAATCAGTGTTTTGCAGTTCCTGGCCAGCTGAATGCACAGTGCAGTGACAGGCTTGGAGAACCCTGCTCAGAGGATGCTCACTGGATACAAGCTGTACCCTGTTGATGCCCATTGGTAAGTATTGAAGTCTGTGGTTTAAACCGTGGAAAGCAAAGAGGTGCTGCAAGTAGTCCTTGAATTTCCTGGATGCACATGGATCTTGGAGCAGGTGCAAGGGTGGTGTAATAGAGGACATGTCCCTGGAGCAGAGGTGAGTTTCACTTTTTTTTTTTTCCTGTCTAACCTTATCCATAGCAAACTTGATGCTATATGACCATTTAGCATTTGCTTGTCAGAAGTGTTTACTGAAGGATGAAAAGCTTCTTTTGGAGTAGGCTACATGTTAAGCTCTTGGACCTCTTCTGGTGGATAATGTCACACTTTAACATGCTGAACATTTACACTACGTTTCTAGAGGTGAAGCTTTATTGGGCTTTCTTCTGGGTAATTTTTCTTCCCTGCTTGGTTGAGGTATTTGTATACTAATGTGCACTTAACTGGCTGTCCATTCTGGCTCTGTAAGACAATTACTGCTTTGCATCTGATTTATTTCATGGGTGCACACATGCAAATAAATCAGTTTAGATGCACAGCAGTACAATAGTGATGTGGCACACCAACAGCCTCCTCCACTGTAGACTCCTTGCTGGTTACAGCATATTGGCCAGGTACTCGTGATGGGTGTTGGCACAGGAACTGCTCTCCTCACAGGGAAGGAACTGCATTGGATCCCTCCCCTGTGGCAAGAGCCCTGGACTGAAGGTTTTCTCTTGGCTCTCTGCAGGGTGTTTTCCTGTTTTATCCTGGACAGATGCTACAACAAACACTTTACAAGTTTAGTACAAAACTGGAGCTGGGAGTAAATGTTCTTGCGGTTTTCCAAGTGCAGAGGATCATGCCAAAACTGTCTACTAGGTTTTATGCTGCCGGGAGGGTTGACCAGACCTTTGCTCCCGGACGGATGACCTTTCATCACCAGGAGTGGAGTACAGTCTCTGGGATCTTTAGCAAGATCTGCTGGAGGAATGGGGTGCTTGTTCAAAGGCTGAAAGTCAATGGTAACATCAGAGGATCTCGTCAGGTGAGTGGGTGTAGCGAGCCTTTCTGCCCAGTAAGAGAGATGGGGCATCTTGAGAATACTGGTTACATGGGGTACTTCATTTTTCATTGGGTACATTTGGGTACTCTGGCTATGTTGGGTCATTTGGCTACATAGAGTATATTGGGCAGGCAACATTTGGCATGTGCATAGGAGTTGCAGCAATGGTGTAGTACATGTGTAGATTCAACTTTTCTTTTGCCTACTTATTTTTGCACTTATAATGGACTTGAAAGACCCTAATATCTGGGTTGGAGGAATGTGGGACAATATGAAAGCCTTGTCTTTAGTTCATTTCATGGAGAACTGAGTATTTGATAGTCTTTAATTTTAACTGATCTTGGAAGAGAAGCAAGAACAATTTGGGTTTTGTCTCTTTGGGTCAGTGAGATGAGTATTTGAGGGTGGGGTCAGTTGTGATCAGTCAGGGTTAAAGGAAGGATTAAGCTGATGTTGAATTAATTTTTTACACTACATGCATATTCCAGTGACCTGGTGACACCTGTCAGATGGAGTAATTCAAAAGGGTCACGAGCTTCCCTGGAAGTTGGCTGTCAGTAGTATAAAGGGAGATGAAGGCTGCCTTCTTACTGAACTTGATTTGTTTTCATTGGTTGCAGATGTATCGGTCCCTCACCTCATGTGAGCGTGATGCCAACCTACAAGATTGCCCAGCTCTGGGACAAGGAGCCTGCATTTGGTCAGATGAAGTTAAGGTGGTACATCTGCAAGAACCTGTGACTCTACATGCGCATTCCAGCAGATTGGAAAAGTGTAAATACTGGTGATGAGTAAACTTTTTATCCCACTGCCTGATTAGTTTACTCCCAACTCATCTTGCATTTTTAGTATAGGTTGTTCAAACAGTTGTTTAAGATGTTATCCTTGTTTGATCTTTTTGGCATCAATGTCAAAAATGATTGAATGGGGGGGGTTCTGATTTTTCTTTATTTTCCACAAGGTGCTGTTTTCCCAGATCTGTCTCAGTGGGGAGCAAGGAGTGCTTACTGCTTGGGAAGTGGACTTGGGCTTCCCTCAGTGAACAAGGTGAGTTGAAGGTAAGTAAAGGGGAGATGCAGGTCAGTGTGAGGAGAGTTTTTAATGTTGTGTGGAGGAGGGAAATGGACATTCTGTGTTTTGTCCTTACAGTTGGTGCACTGAGAGGCAGCTGTCAGAGATGGGATGGTTTTCAGCCCCTGGTCTCAAGAGAAGAGTGTCGGTATCTGTCAATTATGTTTACAGAACAGCCTCTCTCAATGAGGCTAGACCATGGTGGTGCTGAGTGGTATGAATGACTTGTGAATGTTTCCACTTTTTTTTAAAAGAGTGGAATGCCATGATGGGTGCTCCCCAGTCCCTGCCCACCTGAATGCAGACATGGAACAGTAATGGCTGTCTGAAATGCATCAGGAGTGTGATCTAATTCCTTTCTGTGAGTATTGAAGTCCCGCAGATGGAACACCAGAAAGCAAGGAGGGGTTTGAAGCTGCCCTTGCTGAATCTGCTGGGCAGCTGTGGATGTAGGAACACATGCAAAGGTAGTCATGCAGGACATTGTCCCTCTAGCATTGGTGAGTTGTGTCCTTTTAGTTTCTGTTCTTTGATTTGGGAAAGTGTCGAGATGTTCAAGTTGGTCATTATACTCATATAGAGGTATATGGTGTAACAAAATGCTATATAACTAGCTCTTGGATGGTAAGTGGTACAAAAAAGAAGCAATGTGCAAAATCATGCATCAACTATTAAATAAAGGATCTAATGTTATGGGGAGTGAATTTCTTGACATGTGAGGTTGAGGTAGATTTCAATGTGTATTTGAGCTTTAAGAGAAGGTACAGTGAGGGTTCAGATCATGGGTGAGAGGCTGGCAGTTTAATAGTGTGGGGGTAAAAACTGAGTTTGGTAATCTGGGCCTGAGTGCTCCGGTACCGGTTTCTGGATGGTAGAGGGTCAAACGCTCTTCTTGCTTGGGTGTGTGGAGTCTTTGCTTGCAGCTTTACTCAAGCACAGTCTGTCATAAATGGACTGGGCAGTTTTCACCACCTGTTGTAGGGCTTTGTGGTCGGCAATACTGCAGATGCAACCTGTCGGTGTACTTTCTGTTGTGCATCTGTATAAGTTGGTGAGGTTCTGGGGACATCTTGGCCTTCTTCAACAGTCTTTGGAAATGCAGGCTCTGTTGTGCTTTCTTAATCAGACTGGTGGACAATGGACTTGGCACACACCCCTGGGGGACCCCAGTGTTCAGAGTTTGTGTGCTGGAGGTGTGGTTTCCAAGCCTGACAGCCTGGGGTCTGCCTGTCAAAGTCCCAAATCCCATTGCAGAGGATGGTATTGAGACCCAATGCACTGAGTTTCTTGTTTCTGGAATGATGTTAAAAGCTGAGCTGAAGTTGGTGAATTTTTTTATTTTTATTAATCCAGAAGGGATAGGGCAGTGTGTATGGCAATGAAAACTGTCATCTGTGGATCTGTAGGTACGGGTTTAGTTTCGGGAATGGTGTCCTTAATGTGCCCCATGACAGCCCTTGAAACACTTTACCATGATGGTTGTTGGCGCCACCGTGTGGTAGTCATTAAGGCATGTTACTGTGGTTTTCTTTGGTATTGGGATGATGGTGGTTGTCTTGAAGCAGGTGGGGACTACAGCTTGGCCCCAAGACATGCTGAAAATGTCTGAATACACTTGGCGGTTGATTGGTTTAGGTTCTGAGCATGTGACTGGGAATGATATATTGGGCCTTGTGCGTGTTTACTTTTAGCAGAGATCTCCTCCACATTTGCAGACTGCGAGAGCACCTGGTTGGTCGCAGAGGATGCAGTTCTGTTGAGTGGATTCAAACTGAGTGTAAAAGGTGTTGAGCTTGTTGTGCAGGGAGGCATCATGGGCAGGTGCACAGATGTTTTTTCTTTTGTAGTCTATACCGTCCCACATGCGTGTTGGGTCATGAGTGCTGAAGTGTTCCTCTAATTTTTGTTTAAGTGTTTTTTGCATGTTTAATACCTTTCTTTAGATTGATCCCAGCTGACTTGAGTTTTGATTTATTGCCTAATTTGAATGTTTCATACCTTGCTTTGATTAGGTTGTGAACCTCTATGGTTTCGGTTTAGAAAAAGTTAATTTTTTTTAGTGTTCCACTGCCAGCACGTCTTGATGTAGCTAGTGACTAATGCATTTTCCTATGTCTGTGTGTGATCCCTGTGTGGCTGCCATTCTGACTGCTAGTTTTGCTTGCCTGCACAGTTTACTGTACGTGGGGAGGAGAGACTGATCTGAGCAGTGTATAGTACTTCTAGTGCTTCCTTGTCATTTGAGCTGGGGGGAGGGAATGTAGATGGTGATAAGTTGTAAATGCCCTCAGCAGATTATTGAAAATCTAGAGTGGCTGAGCAGTGTTTTGTGATGGTAGATGCATTGTTGCACCACACGTTAATAAAAATGCATATATCCTCGCCTCTGGTTTTACCAGACTCTGCAGTTCTGTCCACGTGGAAGGCAGAAAACCCGTCTAGGTGCATCGCCTAATTCTGTGTCGGTACTCTTTTGGTGAATACATGAGTCCAGAGTCACAGCTGAAATTGACAACTAGTGTAAAGCTACTGGCTCCTTTATAATTAGGAAAGAAGTTTATACAAAATGTTTAAATGCCTTTTCAATTTTGGATGCGGCTCATGTTTGTGACGTTTGGTGGGCAATTTAAGCTTCCTTAAGACTAAATGTGCAAAATGTAACTGTTGGTCTATTTTTCTTGGTAATAGTTGTCTTTCTTGGTGAAGCACTGTTTCACTTCACTGGCTGTCTTTCTGGCTTTTGAAAGATTTATTTCATGGGTGCATATTGAAGTAAATCACTCCAATATAAGAGACTTGGCACACCAGCAGACTCCTTGTCATGTCAGCCAGGTTCTGTTGATGGGTGGTGGCACAGGCACCGCACCTGAGCCCTGGACTGGGGGTTTTCCTGTTGGCTTGTTTTGAATGAACAAAGTTTGCTGTGGAAATGTTGGCTTGAATGTTTCTAAAGTGCAGAAGATCAAGTCTAAATCTCCACCTGAGTAACTTGCAGATGTGGTACACTCTAGACTAGGATTGCAGCTGGGGTTCATTGTAAAGATTAAGTTGCCCTAAAACAAAAAGAAGAAAGAGAACACAACGTTTCGGCCGTGGAGCCTTCTTCAGGTGTGAGCACCTGAAGAAGGCTCCACGGCCGAAACGTTGTGTTCTCTTTCTTCTTTTTTTCAGCATGGAATAAACCTATTACTTGTTCCTTTGCAGCCTACGCATGCTGACGCAGCTACCCACCTGAACTACTAAAACCAAAATGTTTTCATTGAAAGCAAGGTTGTCTGTTTTAGTGCAGAAAGGGGAGGGATGAGTTTCCAGCTGTCTGGAAGTGGATGTGTGCTGTGCTCTGTGAAAAGGGAGGGCTGCATGAAAACTGTAATGCTTTTGTTGGAGGACTCTCGTTGTTTGTTTTCTTTTAAACAATTGCAACTGCTACAGTAAGTTTTTTTTGTTCTATGTATAATATACCAAATTGTGTGTAGTTTTGCCCTGAGTATCCTGTACAGCAGTCATAGGAGATGTGGCTGTAAAAGTGTGAACTCGGGGAAAGTGGTTGTTGAACCTTTGTTTTCAGAGGAGTTTCTAGTCACTGGGGAATGTGAGGTTTGGTTTTATGAAGAGTTTGATCTGCATGTGTACAGGCTGTAATCTCCCTGCTGGTAGAATGCATGTAGTGGCTCAAAGATTTAAATCCATTGGTTGTGGCCCATCACTAGGTTTTGAGTTATTTTTGCTTTTGAGTTTGTTGTTTTGAATGTTTAAGCTTTAAAACCTTTTCAGTCCAGGCTGCAGTTCTTTGGTACTGAATATGGTCAGTGTTTTGTCTTGTACTACTGTGGATCTCAAGAGTATTGGGGCACATTAAATTGTTCTTTATGTAAAACCAAAATTTAATTTGGTCTTTAAAAGGCACATTACTGCATCCCTAGGTATGTGTTAAGAAAGCCCAAATTTCAACCACTACCTGATTGGATGTACGACTGAGAATTTGACTTAATACCAGGGTGATTTTATTTAAAATTTGTTTGACTGTCTTGTCTACATGGAATACAACTGTAAATGGATTTGGTCATCCCTGTTTACCTGGGTTTTCGGACAGTAGAATCTAAGCTAGAAGCTTTTAGCTCAATTTTGAGGGAGGAGTTGAGTAGGTCACTTATGTTTGCAGATGGATGCACCTGGGATCTGAACTACTTGAATGCTTTGTTTTGTGCTGTATGTGAATTTCAGTGAGTTGGTGACAATTAAGATGGAGTTTTGAACTGAATCCAGAGATTCTTTGGATATCTTCTATTGAAAGAGCAGAACTACAAAGAAGCTGACAGTTGTCTTTTTGGTTACTGCCTGAATTGCTGAACTTGTCTACTGTGATGGAGAGCTTGCAGGAGTCACTGTCTTAACACGGGTACATGCCACCATGCTGTTGATGGGGAGCTCAATGGCTGGCTAAAAGGATACAATCGGTTTGATTTGATGCGAGTATTGAAGTCCTGCGCTTTTAACAGTGGAGAGTGAAGAGATGTTTTGCAGGTTATCCTTAAATTTCGTGGCTGCCTATGGATCTTGGAGCAGTTGCGAAGCAAGGATCTCGGAGGATTTTGTTCCTGGAGCAGTGGTGAGTTTCACTTTTGTTTGTCTAATCCATGTCCAAATCAAATGAATTTTTAATTTGTCCTTGCGTGCAAGAAGTGTTTTGAAGGTTGACAAGCTGCTTTTGGGTTAGGCCTAGTTTTGAGCTCTTGATGTGATGCTTTAATGTGCTAAACATTGAGTCATAGTGGTGTATTTTTTCTTTTGGCTTTTTTTCTGGCTCATTTTTCCTCCCTGTTTGGTTGAGGGATTTGTAAACTCATGTGCATTTGAGTGGCTGTCATTCTGGCTCTGGAAGATGGAATTACTGCTTTGTATGTGATTTTATTTCATGGGTACACATGTAAATGAATCACTTTAGATGCATAGCAGTACTATGGTGACTTGGCACACCAGCTGCTGTCTCCAGTGTCGAGTCCTTGCTGTAGACGGCACGTCAGCCAGGTTCTCTCGATGGGTGTTGGCACAGGAATTGCTCTCCCTGGGGAGGAGCTGCAGTGGATCCTGCGACAGGAGCCCTGGACTGGCGGGTTTTCTCTGCAGGGTGTTTTCCTGTTGGTTAGTGTTACACTGTATGTTGGGGAGTGGAAATGCTGGCTTGACTGTTTCTAAGAAGTGCAGAGGACTTTGTCTAAATCCTTCTCTCCGTTTCAGGCTCTCTGCTGCCAGACGAGATGAGCAGGCTTGTGCTTCAGAGGGAGGATCTTTCATGACCAAGAGCACAGATGGGGTTGGGCTCTGGGATGTTTCTGTGAAGATCTGCCGGAGGAGTGGGGTGCAAGTTAAAAGCTGCATCAGAGGATCGAGTTGGGTGAGTTTCTTCCCCCTCCTAGGAGGCGTGATGGAGCATTTTGGGTATGCTCTGGGTGTATGTTGGTTTGAGGTACATTTTGTGTAGACTGCATATTGTGACATAAAGTCCAGTGAGTTTATTGGTTAGGCAGCTGTTGGCATGTGCATGGGAGTCATGTAGTACATTTAGAAAACTTTTCTTACGGTTTGTTGCTCTTTTAATGGACATGAAAGATACTGTTATCAGAGAAATGTGGGAGAATATGAAAGCCTTGCATTTTTAATGAATTTGATATTTGGTTTTGTAACCTACGTTAACTGCTTCAATTTGTCTTTTGTGTCCAGCTGAAGACCTAGGCGGACAAGGAAATGGATCTATGTCCTTGGTAAGCAGGCAAGGAAAAACTGGCTTGAGGGAAGGGATAAGTTAACTGTCTGTTTTGGGATGTAATTTGAGAACTTGTGTGCAGATGTTGAAATGCTTTAATGCAGATATTGGCGATGGACTTTTCCCCTGTGGTAGGAGCCCTGCACTGTGGGTTTTTGCTTTTGCACATTTCAGGGTGGTTTTCTGTTGGGTTTGTTCTGGAATTGTGTAGCACTGAACTGATCATTTTGGTCAAAATGGGTGTTGGGAGTGGGAATGTAGACTGGACTTTCTGACTAGTGCAGAGGACTGTCGAGCTTTTTTTCCTTTAGGTTCTCTGCTGTCGGGGGGTGACCAGGCCTTTGCTGCCGAGAGAGGACCTTTAACAGGATGGGAGCCCAGATGTAGCAGACTGAGATCCATCTGTGAAGATCTGCCAGAAGACTCGTGGGCCTGTTTTGATTTTGGAAGACTATGGCTACGGAGGAGCATCGATACTGCTGTACAAGTTCCTAATGACAAGCGAAGAATGAGGGGGAGGCCTTTTGTGGGGTGGAAAGAGGTTCAGGTGGTGCATGAAGCTATAAATGAATCTCTGCAAACTGGTCTTGTAAAGGCTGTTTGCATCTTGGATTGTAACTTTAGCACCTGAGCCACCTGGCAGGGAGGAGACAAAGTGACTTCCAGTGTGGGAATGGAGAAAGTTTAGTTTTGTAGCTTGGGAACCATTTTGTAAATTATGGGCCATTTGAAAAGCAGAGTTTGAGAGTCTAAGGTCAAGCAATGATTTATTTGCATGGGTGCACACATGCACATAAATCTTGCATTGGCTTTAGAGTAAATTGAATTGAGCCCCTAAAGTAGAAATGAGTAAAAGGAGTAGTTATGCCATCCACTCATGTGGGGGAAAAGAGGCATTGGTTTAGCTGAAAGTTGCTCTTTTTTCATACCTGCACAGAAAGCACTTTTGTCATGGGGGATTTGTGTTCTGTTTTGTGGATTTGTAAGTACTTTGCTAGACAATGTTCTCCTGTATTGAATGTATTTTTGTCTGTATGGTGGCATAATAAAACTTGCTAATGTACCAAATCTGTTCTTGTGTTTATTGCATGTTGATTGTGGTTGTACAAGGTGCTGTTCTTATATTGAATACATACTGGCACTGGATCTGCTTTTCCCTGCATTGCTGTACTTGGACATTTTACACCCTAAATGAGTTTTTGATTTCAGTTTTTTACTACTCGGGATTTAGGTTACACTCTGTGTACATTTGGTGTAGGTAGTGGATGTTTTTTTTATGGATCTAAGTATTGGTTTACAGTCACAAACTTGGTATTTTATGTTTTTTGAGAATCTAGGTGAGTTTTAAGGTATATTTAGCCATTGATGGTGTGAAGCACAGAACTGAAATGCTGCTTTGGGTTTATGAAGAGTTTTAAATTACCGCTGGGTGGCTTTGGATTAGTTCAGTTGTGTAGAAAGGAATATGCACAGATACGGTGGTGTCCAGTGTGAAGGCAGAGTCCTGGTGAAGGGTGACCTCTTGGCTTCCAGCTCACGAGCCCCAGTTGGATGGGTCCTATAAAGGTAGTATTTTGTCCCCGTGTGGTTTGTGTTTTAATGTTAAGTTCTATACTTTGGCTGTTGTCCCTTCCCACTGGTTCATTAATTCATCCATCTTTGCTGTTTTGACATCTTTAATGAAACTCGACCAATCTGATCTCGGCTTATTCAGTATTTAACTTGGTGGTTTTCAGAATGTAGGGGTATTTTGGTTCCGTTTTGCTTTGTGTGCTTTTTTGTATAGCTTTGGCTTTGTGGAGGTGTTTTGTACTTTGTTTATCCTTTATTTTGCGTTATCAACCTCTGTTCTTTTGTGCTGTTTTTTTGCTTATTCTTGTTTTTGTTTGTAGTTTACTAGTGAATTTGTGTCAAGGGTAAGTTGTTTGTTGGCTATATTGTGCAGATGTAGTTGTTTGTATGAGAGTAGTGTAGTATGGCTGAGTGCCTTTTTGTTTTGTATGGTTTTGGGTAGATGGTGAAGGTTAGCCAGGGTGTTGGATGCTGAAGACCTGAGTTTTGTTTTGGTAGAATGGTCACTTTCCCTCACTTCATTATCCAGCTTCTTTTTGTTTTCTTTGGCACTGCTCTTCTGTTCTTTCTAAATACTAGTCTATGTATTTAAATTTTTTTTAGACTAAAACTTATGCTTCCCGAGTCCTTCACCAGCATCCTAAAAGTTACATCCCTAGACACTTGGGGTTGTAACAGGCACACTGGACACCCCCTGATATGACTTGCAGTGCCACCTCTGATGGGGGGAGTCTTTACACCTACAGTCTATGGCGGGGGGGGGGGTTGCGCTCATCTGGTTTGATTTGGTAGGCAAACTTTTGTAGTAAGTTTGTTTTACCTTTATTTTACCTACCCTGTTGACTAGACAGTACCCTGCTAAACAGTATTAGTCTAGTGTGGAGGTAATGTTGGCAAAGTGGTTTATCTTTTCACTCTTGGCTTTGATTGTTGCTAATGGTCCTCTTCACAGCA
This sequence comes from Atractosteus spatula, assembly GCF_055471065.1. Classification (NCBI taxonomy): domain Eukaryota; kingdom Metazoa; phylum Chordata; class Actinopteri; order Semionotiformes; family Lepisosteidae; genus Atractosteus; species Atractosteus spatula. The sequence continues at coordinate 36,548 of NC_142716.1, read as the reverse complement.
CCTCCCATGAGTCATACTGGAGACACTCATATTTTACAAGGTGTTTAATTTTAGTTTTACTGTATGTATTTGTCTTTTAGTCTTCCTTTCCCTTCCAGGTGAAAATATCCAAGAAGCAGTTTAAGTTGTCCAGTATACAAGGTTTGTGTAGTGAATTTGGGTGCTGCTATTAGTATTTTTGGCTTGAGGTACTTGTTGATACCTTTAAGTGAAATAACTTCACTTTATTAGCCCTTTACAATTTCTTGCATTAGGAATTTGTCTTTTCACATACCCGGTTTGCTCTCAATGAGACAGACACAGGTAAGGAGAGAGCATGGGGTCAGAGCACAGGGTCAGCCATTGTACAGCACCCCTGGTGCAGTTGGGGTTAAGGGCCTCGCTCAGGGGCCCAATGGAGGAGGATTCCGCTGCTGGCTGCAGGATTTGAATCAGCAACCTTCCAGCCACAGATGCAGATCCTGAGCCACGGAGCCACCACTGCACCCAAATAAGAAGTGTATTGGATGTAGTGCTCCAGATGAAGCAATTTTGTAGTGTAGGGATTGAGATTGCAACATGCCCTTTTTATTAACCTTGTCAAATGGTTATTGCTGCAGTAGTTGTAGATTAAAGGGGTTGGCATGCTTAGATGGAGTTTGAGAGGTTGCAGTTTAGGGAAGACAACTGCTAGCAGTAAAATGATTTAAATTTATACTTTAGGCTTTGTGTAAGAACACATTTACAATTTTCATCCTTTTAAAGTCATTAGATTATTTAGTTGGTGAGGTATTGGTTTTATAGAGGGCTTGATTTGTCTGTGGAGTAGATGTGTTTGGGATGGTACAATGAATGATTCCTGCCAGCAAGGAGGTACAAATCCATTAACAGCGGTTTAACTTTACAGGTCACTGCACTGCTGAAGATGGGATGGGATGCAAGTCTATTTCTCCCATCTCATTGTGCCAGAATGCAAGTAACCTACCTTTGTGTTCTTGGAGTTGTGCAGGAAACACAACTTGGAAGAAACGCACAAACTGGGGAGAAAATTGAGTAGTCCAAAGCTGGTTCCGATGCACTTGTTCTCTAAAGTGTAATGTGCAGAAAAATAAACTGGTGACACAAATACCATGTGTAAGGAGTGTTTATTTTCATGAGCCCTGCATGAAGGAGTCCTTTGGAACCGTGATGATGGCTGGGAGAGAAGCAAGAATGTGCACATTGACATTTAATAAGCAATGGTATGTATCATTCATAGGGTGAATAAAAATACTGTTTCACATTAGTTATCACATCATAAGCTTGAGTTGGTAGTTGACTTAAATCAACCTTTTCTTCATTTTTAAAAGAACCCAAATAAGTGTGAAAAGGTCAGGTTGTCCAGATCCTGCCTCTTCAAGTTCAACTGCTTGTAGACATGTAGTTAAATTTCATTAATTAACAATACAATGGTGACATACTGAGTTTAAAAAGATTTTAAATGCCACTCCAGTTGTGCCATATTCATATATGTCATAGGAGATTAGTAGTTATCAAGGTTTTGTTGATTTATTACTCTTCAACTTTTGGTACAGTAGCTTAACTGCTCAGTTTATTCTACTAGAGCTTAGGGGTTTCTCCAATCCCAGAGGTGAGTGTGATTTGGGTCATCCAGTACAGAGTGTAATGACCTTTAAAATTGGAATCTATTTCATTAGTTATATCCCAGTTTTTTCAAGTACCATGTTAATCATAAAAATGCCAACTTTGTAGGATTTGAATTGTAATTCCATGGTTTAGCTAAAGAGACACTTTAATTTGTGGTTTTGTTTTTAACACTTTTTCTTATAACCTTTTATAATTAATTACATTATGAAATAAATCCTCTTAATTTACATGGACCTGTTTGGAAGTTTCCACCAATTATAAAGTCAGTAGAAACTTTAACATGTGTGAGTAGGTTATTGCAAAAAAGGTAGTAGATTTAGTTGTTAAATATCAAATAAATAAATACTTTTCTCCACAAAAGGTTTGCAGTAGGAGCCAAGTGTATTTAATCCAAGTACCTCTTTTCTAAAATCAACTTTGTAAGCAAAAACATGGGACTAACCAGCAAACAAAAGATTTGTCCCAGCACAAGTAAGGAAACAGTACTCACCACTCTCCTCAGCTCCTTGAATGAAAACAGAGGCACAGGAAGTCTGCTCTTTTATCCTCTGAGCTGGGCTGCCTCCTCCCCCTCAGAATGTACCAAGTCCAGTGAGGGGTGAAACCTTCACAACTGACTGCTATAGTGGCTGGCTGAATTAAATCAACAGTTTTACAAACTCAATATAATACATCTATTCATTTGAAGATGGATCATGAATTTCTCATTTTTGGGGTTAAATAAAGTGCGACTGATTGAATCATAACTGGGAAGCTATTTATTGATGAATATTGTTTGCACTTTTGAGCCTCTTTTTTGATCAAGAGATTTATACAGATGTGGGCATTCAAAGTGCATGTTTAAACCTGCTTAATATGGAATCTTAATATCGAATTTTAAAACAAAAGGGAAATTTTGGTAGCTGAGCATAAAAATAACAGGAGCATAAATCTTTGAACATCATATCATAATTGATATTAATTTAGTACTATAAACACTATGCTTTGTGTCTAAGTGATAGGGGTAGCTTAAATAAAAAGTGCACAGAAGGATTGCACTTTACAAACATTTTATGCATCAAAGACTCACTTTCTGTGGTTAAGTTTTGATGTGCTCTTTCTGACTACATTAAGTTTAAAACATTATTAAGATTCAAATATTATGGGTTCTTTTAAAAAGCATATAATCGTTTCTATTAATCCTTGCATTATTCCAGTAAAATACACGTACTTTTTAGAATCCACTGAATGAGGTAAGAGTACTTTACTAGCCATATTCAATTTCTTGCATTAGTAATTTGTCTTTTCCACATAACCCCAGCTTGCTCTCCATGAGATACAGAGAGGTCTGGGGTCATTATACAGCACCCCTGGAGCAATTGGCCTTGCTCAGGGGCCCAATGGAGAAAACATCCTCTGTTAGCTGTGGGATTTGAACCAGCAACCTTCCAGCTACAAGTGCAGAGCCTTAGCCACAGAGCCACCACACTTTCCCAATGTGATTATGAAATGGAAATATGTAGTAAAAGAAATTAGTAATCACATTAATGGATCAAAATATTAAAGATTTATGTAACTGATTGTATAACTGTAGTCTGTTTTCTTTGTAAATATTTTTTTTGTGACTCATTCAGTCCTGATTACTTTTGGAACATTTTGACGTGTCTGTTTCAGCAGAAATTCCAAGTGCTCTGTTGGTGCAGTGGGTTTGGCTGAGTGGTCTTCTCACCCCCCTGGGAGATCTGGGTTCAATTCCTGCTTAGGGCTGAAGTTTTTTTTCTAATAAACAAAGTCTACTTTTTAAAAACATGAAATAGTAAATAGTATGTATAGTATATTAAGATTTTTATATAACTAGATAGTAAAAAAAAAAATATTTAGGCATGAAAAACAGGTAGAGCATGCTTCATTATGAGGTGTGCACTGTTGGGTGCTGGATAGCTCAATGGGCTAGAGTCTGGTGTTACTAACAGCAAGGTTGTGGGTTCAATTCCTGCATGGGCCATGAAATCCCATTTTCTATGGTGTGGTGGCTCTATGGCTAAGGATCTGAGACTGGCTGGTAGGTTGCTGGTTTGTATCCCACAGCTGGCACAGGAATCCTATTTCATTGGGCTCCTGATTGAGGCCCTTCACCCCAAGTACTCCAGGGGTGCTGTATAAATGGCTGACTCTGCAGTCTGACCCCAAGCTTCTCTCCCTGTATGTGTGTCTCATGGAGAGACAATTAGGGTATGTGGAAAGACAAATTCCTAATACCATAAAATGATATATGGCCAATAAAGTGTTATTATCTATTGTCCTTTACCTCTATAGGGAATCAAAACATTTCAAAAGTTAAAAGTCCAAATGTTTCCAAAACATCCATTTGTGATATTTTTGGCTGCTTAGTTACATGATTCCATATTAATATAATCAAGTGGTATTAATTCAGTACCATTATTTATAACAGCAAGTGGTGTTTACTATGTATTCTTTGAAAAGGATAAAAATAATTTCACATGTATATAAACTACATAGTGTTAGAAGCAGCATGTTTAAACTTTTCTTTATCCCACTGTAATTCACCAATTTAAAGATTTTGATACCTAAAAAGATGTATGAAGAAGGTGGAATACTGTTGTGTACATGATTTATATATTATGTTTTGTTTTTAATTTCTGTTATCAAATTTTCTCTTTGGATTTTCTCTTTGTCGATGTAAACCTGAAAGAGGCACATTACGTTCACACGCTACAGTATAATAATAAACTATTTGTATATATCCAACTAAGCAATCTTGTTTTTATTATATCTACTTACTTTTTAAGTACTTTAATATTTAACATGCTGTCATACACAGTATACAACTCAATTTCTATAACTGGCAAAACATTGTTCCTCACCTTTGACTTGGATTAGAGTCAGGCATTTTCTGGTGACTGTCCAAATATTCCACAAAGAAGTGCAGTCCCACAACTGAGTGTTTGTAAAAAGTTGCAGTACCCAGCAGATGCTGAACCTTTTAAGTACTCCCGCATTATCACCCGTGCCTTCTGAATGGCTGGATCTGTAGATGGGCTGGCTAATACTTGTTTAGTCATCGGAATCAGGTGTGTCGCATTATGAACAATGGGGCTTTGCAAATTGACCATTATTAACATGTGGGGATATGTTCTTGATTAATTAGCCACACCTCTGAGTTAATGATGAGGGGTTTAATAACACAGCCTTGGAGACTAGTAGTCAGTCTGCTTCTGGCTCCTGGATGGGTAGGAGCTCCTGGCTTGCAGCTGTGTTAGCCCAAAGACTGCTGTGGAAGGTGAGTGGTTTTGATGTGTTTGTTGGGTTTGGGTGGTAATTTGAAGAAGGTTGAAGTTTTTGAAGGTGTTTAGAATATTTTTGTACTGTGAGTTTGGGAATGGTTTTTGTATGTGATGGATGAAAGGTAGCATATTCAGTTGAAACTTGACAGTCTTCTAAAGACTGTCAAAATGTTCTACAAAGTCGTGCAGTCCCACAACTGAGTGTTTGTAAAAATAATTGTTACCCAGCAGATCCTGAACCTCTAAGTACCCCCCCACATTATTGCCCATGCATTTCGAATGGCTGGATCTGTAGATGGGCTGGCTAATACTTGTTTAGTCATCGGAAACGGGTGTGTGTCGCATTATGAACAATAGGGCTTTGCAAATTGACCATTTTGAGGACATGTTGGGATAGGGTCTTGGTGAATTAGCCACACCTCTGAGTTAATGATGAGGGTTTTAAAAACACAGCCTTGGGTCTAGTAGTCAGTCTGTGTCTGGCTCCTGTAAGGGTAGGAGGTCTTGGCTTGCAGCTTTGGTGGCCTGAAGACTGCAAAAGGTGGGTGTTTTTGATGTCTGTTGGGGGGTGGTAATTTGAAGAAGGTTGTAGGGGTTTAGAATATTTGTGCAATGTGGGTTGGGGAAGGTTTGTGGTATGTGTTGAGTTGAAAGGTAGTATAACTGGTTGAAACTAGACTTTTTTTCTGAAGATATGGAAGAAAAGTTACTTTATTTTAATGTGTTCTGAAATCTGATGTTTATGCTTGTGAGGGTTATGCTCTTTGAATTGAAATGTTTTCAGCCATGGGTTGTCTTCTAAAAGGTCACCTTTGTAAATGGGTTTTCCAAAGGGTGGTAGGATTTAAACCTGTTTGGACCTTAATTTGTTTATTTTCATTGGTTTTTGTAAGCATTCAAGGCTATAGGACATTAGTCTTGGATGATTGTTTTCAAAAAGGTGGCAGGTAAGAGAATGTATATTGAGTTGGCAAGTAGGTAGTATTTTAGATCCAGTTCAATGTTTAGGCAAGGGTTGAGTTGGGGAAATTGAGATGTATGTTTGTGGTGTGCAACTCCTTTTTGTTGTATATCTAAACTAATTTTAGATGGGAAGTTGACATTTGGAATAATTACAGAATGGTTTTTCCTTTTTATATGGGAAAAGGAGTTAAAGGGCTTGGGACTAATTTGGTAAAGTGTTTTGTTATGTATGGTATTTAAAGCTTATTGAATAGTGAATTTTGTACTGGAGGTACAAGTGACTGGAATATTGAAGGAGAGTCAATTTTGACTTTGTGGCTTTTGGAATGGTGACGGAAATAAACTGGGTGCCAATGTGAAGTTTGTGTGTTACACACGATGCTCTACTTGGGCAACTTAAAAGGATAGTATGAATATTATTGATGTGAAAGTGAGGAAGAGTGTCAGGTTGGCTGCACTGAGCTTTTTGGATAATGATGAAAGTGGTGGGGTTTTTTTAATGGTTAGGAGTTTTCCTTTTAATTGAATACTTATTTTTGTGAAGTTTTATGCTTAAATATGAGTATTTTTAAACATGCTTAGATGTTTAGGTTTATGGTTGTTCTGAGGTTTCAGTTTTGTCATTTTAGCTGATGTGGAAATTAGTCTATTTTGCTTTTATAATATGAATGTTTTTGGTAACATTGTTTAGATTAGTACTCTGAAGTTGTGGAGTAAGGTATGCTGGTTTACAGTGAGGGTGGTTGTGAATGATGAGGCCGTGTTGGATTCAGAGAAGAGTTGGAGCTTCACTTCTTTTCAATGGCTATAATGTTATTGGTTCTAGTTTTAGACATTGAAGATGTTCTGTTATGATTTAGCTGAATGATATTTGAAGTAAATTTGTTTAGAACTGTTGTTTCCCTGGTGGTAAACTCTTTGGCTAATTGAACCATTCACACCTATTTTTGATTCATTGTAAGTAAAGCCCCGTATATATTTGGATGCGTTTAATGATGCCCTTATTACACTAACAATTGATGTTGATGGTTATGGTTTGTTATTAGGTGAATGTGCTGGTTATGTTCTTTTTGAATTAAGTCAAAGTCTTAATTAACAATGTGAATAGTCTGTTTTGGTTGTGTGTTGTTATGATGAAACTTTGCAAATGTCATGTTTTGGAATTTCTATTGCTTTGTATTTTTTTTTTTTTTTAGTCGCGCAATACAATGTAGAACTGAAATTGGAGCATTTATTTGCTCTATAATTGTGGAGTCAGTTTGTTGTTTCTTGATGGAAGTGTGCACAATTACATTTGTTTAGCAAGGGGTATTGTGCAGGAAGGGAGGTGTTAGTTTTGGGGGTTGGTTTATTTCGAATTGTACAGATGCAGCCATTCAAAACGTGTGTACACTGCGGTACAACAGGGTGGGCACATCGCATCAAAACGCGTAATTTCAGGTCATACTGCAATTTACCGTATGCAAATTAGATTGTTAATAGTATCTGGAATCACCTTGTAAAACTGCCACCATCGAGAGCTTTCTCACCAACGGGATCACCGTGTGGTATGGCAACACCTCTTCGCGAGAGAGAAAGGCACTGCAGAGAATGGTCAATATGGCCTAAAAGATCATCTGCTGCGGTCTCACCGAGATTAAACAGCTCTATGAGGACCGCTGCCGTGGTAGAATTCTGGCCATCACAGAGGACAGTCACCACCCCAGGCATGAGCTCTTCACCCCACTGCCCTCAGGCAAGAGATATAAGAGCATATGGACACTTACCACTAGATTCTTCAATAGCTTCTATCCACAAGCAGTGAGACTGGCGAACACATTTAGCCATCCCCCTCAGACCACACCTACACTATCACCATCTACATCATTATGATTTCTTATTTATTGCACATCTCCAGTCATTGTTTACACGTCTGTATTGTTTACATTCAAACTGTCTACATGTTTACTTGTACATTGTCTACTGTTTGTTTGTATATTGTCTTGATGCACTGTCTGCACTTTGTTTTGTTTTTTACACTTGTTTTACAATCGAGAGACTTTCTGTAAGTAAGAATTCCATTGTACCAGTACCGGTTACATATGGCAATAAAGTTCAAATTCGAGGTGGAGCTCATAAAGCTTAACCTCTCATGTACAGCATTTGAGCTGTCACCAGAAAACACCAGTTTTGAATCCCGCTCACTGCTGGGGGACAATCTTTATTCAATTAAGAATTTAAGTTGTATACTCTTTAGACTTTTAAATTTAAACTGTATTACAGCATGTTAATCATCCAACATTGAAAAGTTGGTATAGTTGATGAAAGCAAGATTGCTCAGTTGGATAAAAGTACACAACCTACCTTTATCATTTTAATTATGCAGAAATATTTAATGCATCAGTCTTAACTTTAGATATTACTAATAGTATTAATAATGAATGACCTTGGACAAGCTGTAAACTCAAAGTATTACCCTGGTCCACATTCTTTGTAAACTAAAAGACAAAAAGTAACACCACAGCATTTCGTTGATCCAATCACGTATTTGTTTCCAATCATACAAAGTAAGTTTTGAGAATCTCCGGTTCACCATGCCTTTCACATGCTCATAAATGATATCAATTTAGGAATATAAACATTATCTAAACTGTATATTGCTGGTATTGGTAGTTTAAAGAAAATACACACCAGTATTCCATTGCTCCCTAAACATTTTAAGCATCAAAGTTTTGCATGTGGTTATTTCAGAAACATTTTGACATGCTCCTTCTGACCATATTGCTGTATGTTTATATACTTTGTGAACAGTGTTTGTTTTAACCTTTTCTGCGAATATGCTTATCGGAGTAAAAAAAAAGCATACTTTTAGAATGTTATTAATAGGGAATATAATATGGAATCGTGTATCTAAAGAAATTAATAATGATGGAAGTACTTTAGCACAAACACTAGTATAAAAGTTTCTATTGATATGTGTATGGCTATTTCACCACAATCCTAAATCACTGTGTCAGTGGTGTGATGGCTTAAGTGACTGATTTGTTAGTGTGAAGTTGTGTTCAAATCCAGCAATTGCTATTAGTTTTTTTTAACAAACATTTCTCTGAAAAAATAAAATTGGAAATATTATGGACACTACAGTATATTGACATTTTCTATATTTCTAAATTTCACAACATGTTCATAGTTTATGTACACAGCAGCACTGCAGGGTGTAGGGCGCAAACCCACGTGAGCCCGAAAGCGCCACATCATTAATACAGTAATATCTTTTGTGTTGCATTAACAAGTTTTAAAAAAGTAGACACTTTAACTCTTCAGTTCACAGAGAGATTTCAACAACATAGCCTCACAACATTGTCCAATAATACTCTTCTTGTGTCTAATTTTTAGTTTAGCAGGATTTCATTTGAAAGGCAGTGATGTCACCGCACTGGCAAGCCCAAATCATATGTTTAACCCGTTCAGAGCGTACATTACATTTTAGCGTTTCATTTTGAGCTGAAGACCCTCACACCTGAAGAAGGCTTCACAGCCGAAACGTTGCATTTTCTCTCTTCTCTTTTCAGCATGGATTAAACCTATTACTTGTTCTTTTGCAGACTACGCAGGCTGAAGTAGTGTTGTACAGTGATAATAGACATGCTAAACTAAAAGTGTGTATTGTCTGTTTAGGGTTTTGTAGCATTCCAGTTTGTTTGTACTTGCAAGAATAGCGATTACAAACATTAAAATCATACTTACTTTATACTGTCCAACTGAGCAATCTTGCTTTTATAAAATATACCAACTTTTTCATGTTTAATGTGTATGATGCTGTAATACAGTTTAAAATTAAGTCTAAACAGTATCAACTTGAATTCTTATTTCTATTAATAACTATCAAGTGGTATTAAATACAGCTCTTTAGTACAGATTACACTTTTCTAAAATTTATTTAAAAAATAAAAACAATTACAATCCAATCTTTCCATGTTTCTTCCCAAGAGGAAGTACAATCCGCTCCTGCTTTGTTTAGGGATGGTATGAAAAAGAAATGTAAATGGTGAGAAAGCTATGCTGAAAGTTTAAAATGGTTAGAAGACAAAGATAACGATTTACGTTGCATTGTCAGATTGTGAATCAATGAAGACATTTTAATTAAACATGCGTTTGCGATTTAAATCAAAATGGGGGGGAAAAGGGGACTCTCATTATCAAAACTCGTTCAGCTGTGGTTTTTGGTTTCATGGAGGGCTTCTCAGATAGTTGGGCATTCAGATAGATTGCCAGGCAAAAGGATTAGTAAATTAATTTTGTTAAGGCAAGTCAGTTGTTTGTGACATGACATTGTGGCATTATTATATAGGACGGACACAGTGACTCAGACACTCTTTGAATGAAATACGGTGCTTTATTTTTCAGTACAGCACCCAAACAAACGCAAACGCATTTTTAATGAAATGCTTTTATTCATTCATAATCTGACTCGCATAACGCACATTCCTGAATGCCCCCCCCCCCCCCCCACTCAACAATCTTGGGAAGAACACGAAACAGCCTGTTAATAAAATTGTTGCAATTTTGTTCTGTCGGTTCTTCTTCCCAGAACTTGTAAATCGCATTGATCAGTTCTTGCTTTGTGCTGGGTTTAGCCATTTTTCAACTATAGTCTTTCAGGGAATGCCATACCATCTTTATTGGATTTAAATCTGGGGATTCAGCTGGAGTTTTCACACAGTTTACTCCTGCTATAAGCCTCGCCTTTGCTGCTGTTATATATTATATTTTGTTATAGATTTCTAAATATCGCAACATGTTTGAAGCTAAGTCATTTCTTAATAACGAATTTCAAGCTGCTACTGATATTATTGACACTATTGAATTTGTTGGTCTTTCTAAATATCACAAAACATTCAAAGTTAAGTAATTACCATTTTCCATGAATACTTGCATTCATTATCACAGTAGAAGAAACATACTTTTCAGAATTTAATTAATTTGGAAATGTTTTTACGTGCTCCTTCTGACCATATTGTTTATATACTTTGTGAGAAGTGTTATTTTAACCTTTTCTGCGACTACGCTCGTTATTGGAGTAAACAAAAGCATACTTTTAGAATGTAAATAATAGGGAATATAATATGGAATTGCATTATCTGAAGAGCATGCTTGCCAGCGCAGTGATGTCAGTGCATTTCCCTCTGAATAGCTACTAAATAGGCAGTGAAAACATTTCTGTCCATAAGGGGATGGGGGTCTTTCATTGGAAGGTATGCCTATTCTACTCTGAGAATGTAGGGGAGAGGAAAAGTGCCCGTGGTCTTTTCACTGAAACTTATCAAAAACTATAGTATGCTTAAGAGTTGTTAAACTGGTTTTTATTTATTTTTTCCTGCTGGAGCACCACAATTCACACTCAACCACATCACAGATTAGTGCCAGTGTCACGCCCTCTGTAGCCAGAATGCGCTCCTACTCTGTCCTGTCCCTAGTTTCCTGTGCTTTTCTCTCCTTCTGGTGTGTCTCTCTCTCTGGGGCTATATATTTCCAGGTCACTTATTCTCCTTTGCTCAGCATTGACATTCGGATGTCCTGCGACCCGTCTAGTACCAGGTCACCGCTCCGTCCGTGGTTCTAGGGCATAGGTTTCTATACGACACTCCAGAACTCTTTGCACTGCTGAGCCCAGGTTAACTCCCCATTCCACCGCTTCACATAGGGTCTTTTTCCACTCTCCTGCCATTCCAAGGTTCGTCCCTTCCAATATCTGTGACAGAATGCTGAACCATCTCCGACCCCGCGAGCGGTGCTTTGTCTTTCTGCAGTTTTTTTTCTTTTTTACGCTGGGCCTTTTTTTTTCAGTTCTTCTATTCTAATCATGGGATGCCACTCCTGACATGTGCCTGTGAGTGGGTTATTCTGTGTTATGCCGTCCCAACATACTTCCGAATACCTGGCTTTCCTCGTGTTGTCTCTCCCGGCATCCGTGATTGAATGTTGAGCTGGCTTTCCTATTCTTATTGCTGGATATCACTCTGGACATCTGTGTCTGTGAGCAGACTCTGTGTCTGGCTCTCTTCAGGTTGTTCATTCCGATATCAGTGATAGAATGTTGAACATGTTTTGTCTAGTCTGTGGTTTTTTTCCCTGGTTTTTGTGTTTTTTGCTTGGCGTTCTGATTTTTCACTTCCTGGTTTCCCCTTCTTTATGGTCCACCATGGTTCCTATCTGCTTATTGTGGTTTAAATGAGCTTTTTCCTCCCTCCAGTGCTGTGCAGCTCAGCAGCCATCTCACCCTGCAACTCACAACTGCCAACCCACTGAAGCTAAGCAGGTGTGAGCCTGGTGAGTACCTGGATAGGAGACCTCCTGGGAAAAACTAAGGTTGCTGCTGGAAGAGGTGTTAGTGGGGCCAGCAGGAGGCGCTCACCCTGCAGTCCACGTGGGTCCTGATGCCCCAGTATAGTGACGGGGACACTATACTGTAAATAAGCGCCGTCCTTTGGATGAGATGTGAAACTGAGGTCCTGACTCTCTGTGGTCATTAAAAATCCCAGGGTGTTTCTCGAAAAGAGTATGGGTGTAACCCCGCCATCCTGGCCAAATTTCCCATGCCTCCTAATAATCCCCCTCTATGAATTGGCTACATTACTTTGTTCTCGGTGAGCTAATTTTTTTTTTAAATCTCTGGTTTTTCATCGATGCGTAATTACGCACTAACTGGAACCGGGGGTACCGCTGTGTACACACGTTCACAATGTGAGAAATACTGCTCAATACGGCTTTGTGCGGAAACTCCTATATTGCCATAGGAAGCAGAACAGCGCAGCCTCCAGTTACCTATTCTGGATTGGAAACCTACTCTCCTGCCTTTTTCTACAAACCTCAGAACTCGACTCGGACTTTGCCTCTCGTCTAGCCCCCTAAGGTACTGCATAGGGTCCATCTTCCCGTTTCCTCAGCGGGTCAATCCTGACATTCTGGATTTCCTGTGTTTTATTTCAGTTTCACAATGGTTCTGAAATTTAACACTTATGCAAGACATACTGTTTTTGGGCATATTGAATCTGTTACTTTGCTTTCTTTGTGAGGAGAGTTATCCTGAGAAAAGATGTACTTTTCATTACTGTTTTCTTGGTTTCCAAATATAGCTATTGTGCTATGCTGTGCAGTTGTCACAGATGTCGGAAGGGACAAACTGTAGAATGGCAGGAGAGCAAAAAAGACCCTATGCGTAGCGGCGAGACAAGGGTTCACGTGGGTTCAGCTGTTCAGTAAATGCCGTATAGAAATTCATGCCCTAAGGTAGTGGACGTGGGGTGACCTGGTGCTAGGCGGGTTTCAGGACATCTGAACGTCGATGCTGAGTGAAGGAGTATAAGAGACCTGGAAATGTATAGCCCCAGAGAGAGAGAGAGAGAGAGACACCAGAAGGGGAGCAAAGCACAGGAACCTAAGGACAGGACAGAGTAGGAGTGCCCTCTGGCTGCAGAGGGTGTGACAGTACCCTGCCCTTCATGGGCAGCTCCTGACGCCCATACAAATAAGTGAGTTGCATAGCACTGGGGGGAGGAAAAACCTCATTTAACTGAAAGGAAACCTCCGGGAGTCCACGGCCGAGAGCTGCCCCCTCCTCCAGGGTATAAACCTTTATTGGGTAGAGGAAGGGGGGGTCAGGTAGAGCTCCGGAGACGAAAAACATAAAAAGGACAAGTACACAAGAACAAACAACCACAGAAATAAACGTGGGAGATGAGGGTAACAAGACCACAATAAACAGATGGAAACCAAGAGTTCCACAAGACAGGGGTCAGGGGGACCAGAGAGAAGGGGAAACCATGAAGACCCGGGGAAAAATACAGCAGACTGGGCAATAGGAACGTTCACATACTATCACTGATATCGGAGTGGATAACCCGAAGGAAAGCCAGACTGTAGCCTGCTCACAGGCACAGATGTCCGGAGTAATATCCAGTGAAAAGAATGGAGGAACGGCAAAAAAGGTCACCAAACTAACGCAGATATCAGCAGAAGACAACCTGCGGAAAGCCAGGCAGCAGCCCACTCACAGACATAGATGTCAGGAAGGTGATATCCACCAATTAGAATGGGGAGAGGAAAAAAGGCTCACCATCCTATCGCTGATATCGGAGTGGACAACCCGAGGAAAGCCAGGTACAAGACGCTCACAGACACGGATGACCGGAGTGATATCCAGCGATGAGGGCCAGCTCAACATTCAATCACGGATGCCGGCAAGACAACCCGAGGAAAGCCAGGCCATACCCCGCTCACAGACACAGGAGTCGGAAAAAGCATCCCACGATTAGAATAGGAGAGCTGAGTGAAAAAAAGTTCTGCTCGCGGGGTCAGTAGGAGGCTCAGCATTCTGTCACAGATGTCAGAAGGGACGAACCTTAGAATGGCAGGAGAGCGAAAAAGACCCTATGCGTAGCGGCGAGATGGGAGCTAGCTGTTCAGGAAATGCCTTATAGAAACCTATGCCCTCAGGTAGTGGACGTGGGGCGACCTGGTGCTAGGCAGGTTTCAGGACATCTGAACGTCAATGTTGAGCGAAGGGGAATAAATGTCACTGAAGTCACAAGGGACTTGTGGGGGAAAAAGGTGTTAGGATCCTATGTGGTGCCGAGAGAATAGGTGTCCGGAAATCCAAAGGGCGAGAGACAGAATACGAGGTCGGGTAGGCAGGCTAGGTCGCGTTTCCAGTAGTCGGGTCGGTACGGTGTCCAAGTCACAAAGCCGCTAGACGGAAACGAAGATGAAGCCGGGAATGGAGCAGAGTCAGGTATCCAGTAGTCAGGTCTGTTAGGTATCCAAATCCAAAAGCCGCGAGACAGAAACAAAGACGTTGCCAAAGACAAAACAGGGTCGGTATCCAGAAGTCAGTTCAGTAAGGTACGTGCACAAAAGAAAGGCTAAGATGATCTCAACAGTGAGTGAGTGCTGAGAGGAGAGAGAGGGTTTAAATGGGAAAGAGGGCGTGAGCAGTGCTAATTGCTTAACTAGGGCTCAGGTGTTGATGCCAAGAGGAGCACGTGGGAGTGCGGTTCGTGACGGTATCCACCCCCCTCACGTGCGCCTCCAGATGCCGTAGACTGACGGAAGATCCTGATGAGGGACTTATCCAGGATGTCCCATTCTGGAATCCACAATCTGTCCTCAGGACCGAATCCTTCCCGGTCTACTAGGTACTGGCACTGCCCCCTGTGCCAGCAAGAATCTAGAATCTTATTCACGGTAAATGTGGAAGTGCCATCGATGAGTCGGGGTGGAGGTGGCCAAGGTTGGGGTCTTGAGAGGGGAGAACGGTGATAAGGTTTAAGAAGAGAAACGTGGAAGGTTGGGTGGATTCAAAGGGTAGGATGCTCAGTCTGGCCGTTAGCTTTGGGATGGTAGCCAGTAGCGAGGGAGTCGGAGGTCCCTAGAGGCTTGCAGAAAGCTTTCCAAAAGCGGAACGTAAACTGAGGGTCTCTGTCAGAGACTATATCAGTCGGTATGCCGTGGAGTCTGAAAACCTGATGAATGAAAACGTCAGCCATCTCCTGGGCAGTGGGTAACGAGGTAAGGGGAACAAACTGGGTGGCTTTGGAAAATCTATCAACAACGACCAGAATGACAGACTTGCCTTTACTTAACGGGAGATCAGTAAGGAAATCCACGGCGACGTGAGACCGGGGACGCTTGGGGATAGGGAGAGGTTGATGGAGACCAGTTCTTTTGAGACGAGGTGTCTTGATCCTGGCACAAGTGGAACAAGCCTTAACATAGTTGGTGACGTCAGTCTTGAGGGAGGGCCACCAGAAGTGAGAGGAGATGACCTCGCTGGTGCATCGATCCCCCGGATGTCTGGCAATGTGAGAGTCATGGCCCCAGCGGAGAATGTCGGAGCGGACCTGGTCAGCAACGAAAAGCTTATCCGGAGGGCACTGGGGGGGAGTACAGGCTGGCTGGACAGTGAGCGTCGTACAAAGTTCTTAATGTTGCAGCGGATGGCGGCAATAATCTTATGGGGAGGGATAATGGGTTCGAGGGGTTTCTCAGTCAGGAGGATCATGCAGGCAGGAAAGGGCATCAGCCTTGACATTCTTAGAGCCAGGGGTGTAAGTGATGAGAGAGTCAAATCGGGTGAAGAACAGGGACTACCGGGCTTGAGTTGCCTTGCCGACTGGAGGTAGGTCAGATTCTTGAGATCGGTGAGGATGGTGAAGGGATGCAGAGCCCCCTCCAGCCAGTGTCTCCACTCTTTGTGAGCGAGTTTAATGGAGAGTAGCTCCCTGTCACCCAGGTCATAAGTCATCTCGGTGGGAGACAATCTTCGGGAGAAAGGCACAGGGGTGAAGAGCGCCCCCGTCCCCATGACGTTGGGAAAGGATAGCGCTGACTTTGTGAGCGAAGGCATCAATTTCCAGGACAAAAGGCAGAGAGGGGGTCAGGGTGGTGGAGGAGTGGAGCAGAGGTGAAAAGGTGATGAAAGGCGCTTCAGGAGTCCATTTGCCATGCTTGGAGCCCTGGTGGTCAAGGAGATAATGGGGGCTGCGACAGAACTGAAGTCCCTAATGAAGTGGCGTTAAAAATTGGCAAAACCCAGGAAGCACTGAATCTCCGTCAAGTTCTTGGGGGTGGGCCAGTCCCTTATGGCTTCCATCTTGGCAGGGTCCATCTCAAACCAAGTGGAGAAATGTCACCTAGGAATTGCACCCTAGACACATGAAAAAGGCAGCTCTCCAACTTGGCATATCGCTTGTCCTCAATGAGGCGACGGAGGACCTCCCGGACATGGGTTGTGTGTTCTTGAAGGGTGCTGGAGAAGACCAAGAGATCTTCCAGGTAGATCAGGACATACCGATTTAATAATATCCCAAAATGTCATTCATGACATTCTGAAAAACAGCCGAAGCGTTGGTGAGACCGAAAGGCATGATCTGGTTTTCGTAGTGGCTGTGAGTGGTAATGAAAGCCGTCTTGCATTCGTTGCCCTCGCAGATGCGGATGAAGGTTGTAGGCACCACGTAGGTCAAATTTTGAGAAGATGGTGGCGGGGATAAGAGGCAGATGGTAGTGGTTCTGTACGGTAATTGCATTAAGCTGCGGTAATCCACACATGGTCTTATGGAGCCATCCTTTTTACCAACAAAACTCGCATAGGCAGGGGAGGCGGAGGGGTGAATAAATTCTGATTTCAGAGTCCTGGGTGTAGGTTTCTAAGGCCTTGGATTCCTGTACAGAGAGAGGGTAGATGCATCCACTGGGAGGTAAGGTACCTGGATTTAGCTCGACAGGGCAGTCGTAAGGGCGATGTGCGGGGGAGAGACAGGGCTTTCTGTTTACAAAATGCCAGATGAAGATTGGCGTAAGCAGGGGGTATAGTGGATGGGATATCTTGAGAGATGAGGGTGATTGGGAGTGTCTGGGGAAGTTGACAACAATGGGTAATGCAGCGAGGGCTACAGGCAGTGATATCACGGCAAGACCAGGAAATACGAGGATTGTGTACTTGCAACCAAGGAAAACCAAGATTAAGTGGAAGAGATGGGGAATGGATGAAGAGGAGCTGGATCTGCTCATGGTGAGTAATACCAATATGCAGAGAGAGGGGGATCGTATGCTGTTCCACTAATCCCGGAGAGAGGGAGGAGCTGTTGATGGACTGTATGCGAAAGGGAGGGGGGACTGGCAGCAGGGGAATCCTTAGAGAGGTGGCGAGACCGGAGTCTAGAAAGTTGCCCGCAGCACCCGAATCAACAAAAGTCAAGATAGGTTCCTGAGAACTGCCCCAGGAAAGAGTAGCACGGAGGGAGAGCCCGGATGTGGAAGGACTGAGAGAATGGATACTGACCTTAGCGGGGGGATGGGTGGTGCAAGGGGGTTGGACTAAAAAGGAGGCTCTGAGGTGATCGGGAGCCCCACAATAAAGACGGCATCCCTCAGAGAGTTGGTGGCTCTGTTCATCAGGAATAAGACCAGAGGGGAAGGGGGAGTAGCCAGAGTAGGAACGGGAGGGGTTTGGCTAGAGCCTTATGTTGCTGCAGGTGGACATATAACTCTACAATCAGCAAAACAAAGCTCTCCAGCGTGGGACAGACCCCTGCGGAATTGATGAATGAGGGCCTCCTGGTTCCAAGCAAGCTGGGAGGCCAGAACCTGAAAGTCTGTGACATATTTCTGGAGAGGCTTTGCATCTTGCGATAGGACTGAAAGGTGAGAGGTGGCGAAATAGGATTGGGACTGTCCAAAGTTGGTGGTCAACAGTGCTTGAAACTGTGAGATCTTGGCTTCCGGAGCATTCCTGGCGAGGAGACCCGCAGCCCATTCCAGGGCCCGGCCAGAGAGGTAGGCTACCATAAAATCGATCTGTTCTTTATCCGTGGGAAAGCAGTTTGGACAGAGATTATAAGCCATCCAGCACTGCGTCGGGTAAACCTGGCACGTTCGGATTGCCATCAAATCGGTCTGGGGTGGGAGGAGGCAGAGGACTGTAAGAGGCTGCTGAAACAGGAGTCGGCATGGGGTTCCGGGGTGGGTGGGAAATGACAGGCTGGGGGACAGACCCGGAGACAAAGTTAAGCAATTGTTGAACGTTGGAGCTGAGCTGGTCCAGTGCCTGAGTGCTTTGCCAGCAGCGCCGAAGGAAAATTAGAGCCCGCGGGGTCCATCTTAAGGCTCACTGTTCTGTCACTGAAGTCACTAGGGACTTGTTGTAAAAAGGTGTTAGGACCCTATGCGGTGCTGAGAGAATAAGTGTCCAGAAATCCAAAGGGCAAAAGACGGAATACGAGGTCGGGTAGGCAGGCTAGATCAGGTTTCCGGTAGTCAGGTCTGTGAGGTATCCAAATCCAAAAGCCCCAAGATGAAGCGAAGCCGGGGACAGAGCAGAGTCGGGTATCCAGCGGTCAGGTCTGTGAGGTATCTAAATTCAAAAGCCGCGAGATGGAAACGAAGACGTTGCCGAAGACAAAACGGGGTTGGTATCCAGAAGTCAGTTGAGTAAGGTACGCCCATAAGAGAAAAGCTAAGACGATCTCAACAGTGAGCGAGGGCTGAGAGGAGAGAGAGAGTTTAAATGGGAAAGAGGGCGTGAGCAGTGCTAATTGCTTAACGATGGCGCAGGTGTTGACGGCGAGAGGTGCATGCAGGAGTGCGGTTTGTGACACCAAAGAACTGCCCCTTCCTGTCTGTATTAAACCTTGTTCACTCAGTTTAAACTAAGTGTAAAGTGCTATGAAGAAGGATGCATGAAGATACTCTCATTTTTATGAAAGCTATAGTTTTTAGGTCTTTTAAACATTGTGTGCTCCTACAGTTTAAGGACGCAACGAATTTAAAGGTTTAACAGCTCAAGGGCAAAATATCCATAGATTTAGCCAAAGCTATTTGAATCAAATGGCTTTTTTTATTCCTTTTTAGGGACATATTTATAGCAAACAAATTAAGCCTAGGGAGGTTTTTTTACAGCAAGAAATTGTTCTGTTTGTACAACTGAAACACATTTTGGAGTATTATCACAATGCTTTTGTGTTTTAATTAATCCAAATATTTCTGGCTCCAGCATGCCAAACAACATGGTCTTTAACATCATCCCTGGAGATTTTAACTGCACCGCATCATGGAGAATCAGTATAGCTTCTGGGAAATACATTTTTCCTGCATCAGAGTTTAACTCGTTCAGAGCACCGCAGACAAATGCACACACCAGTGTCAGTTTTCCTGTAATCCAGTTAATGTACCAGTATGTTTTGGAGTGAGAGGGGATTGTATCTCGCATGCGGAGAAAACCACAGAACCCAGAAAGAACATGCAAAGTCCACAGTGCTGCAAGATAGCAATGCTAACCACTTTGCCACAATTAGAAATGGATGGATATCTTATCTTTCTAGTTTTGAGTTTTGTGTGCATAATTTAATGTTGAAAGCCACTGAGACATCTGGTATTACTGATGTGTTTATGAAAAAAAATACAAAAAGCATACTAACAACTGTGCCATCCTATTCCTTAGTTAATCATTTTTTTAAAAAACAGTTAATATTGTTTGAAAATTATTTTGAATAATATTTTTTTTCTTTAGCTGTATTTGTAATTTACTTTCTGATTTAATGTATATTTGAACAATGAAAATATATTTTTACAAGATGTGGGGAAAAGTGCAATAATTTATTACAGTGCTTAATTTGATGTTATTGATTACTCATGGTGTCACAATCAAATGTATGAACTGGAGGAAAATAACGAACCCTATGCGGAGCTAATGGGAGTAATGTCAGACTTCCAAAGGTCGTGGTTCAAGGTACGAGGTCGGGGTAGCCAGGTGAGGTCGGTAAACTAGAGGTCAGGCAGCGGGGTATCCAAATCGGGAGGATGTGAGGCGGAGACGTTGTCGGGGTCGGAGGCAGAGTATGGTCAGGTATCCAGAGATCAAGGCAGTGAGGTGTCCAAATCCAAATAACGCGAGTAGAGACGGAATCATGGTCAAAGGCAAGCGCACAAGAGAAAGTGAAGGCTATCTCAACAGTGAGCGAGGAGTAAATGGAGTGAAGGGGTATGTATGAGAGAGCGGGGAGTGATGGACTGATTGCTAAAAGCGGCGCAGGTGTGCACGCGAGGAGGTACCCCCCCCTCACAGGTGGCTCTGGACGCCCTAGACTGACGGAAGGTCTTGATGAAAGATTTGTCAAGGATGTCTTGCTCCGGAATCCAAGATCAATCCTCCGGGCCGTATCCTTCCCAATCCACGAGATACTGGTGCTGCCCCCTGTGCCAACGGGAATCCAGAATCTTATTAACAGTAAATGTGGGGGCGCTGTTGATAAGTCGGGGAGGAGGTGGCTGATGTATAGGTTTGGAGAGGGGAGAACGGTGATAGGGTTTGAGAAAGGAGACGTGGAAGGTATGGTGTATACGGAGAGTAGGAGGAAGAGCGAGACGAAATGGGACCGGGCTGATTCTGGAAATGACCCGGAAAGGGCCGATAAAACGGGGTTCCAACTTGGCGGATGGTTGGTGTAAGGGAATGTTCTTGGTAGACAGCCAGACAAATTGTCCCCTTTGGAGCCTGGGGAAGGGACTTCTGTGCTTGTCGGCTGCCTTCTTATAGCGACGTGAGGACTTCAAGAGAGAGACCCGGACCGTTCTCCAGGGTTTCCTGAGGGAAGACGTGTATTGACGTACCGAGGGGATATCAGGGTTGGGACTGGTGTCAGGGAGGAGAGAGGTTTGATATCCCAAGGAGTACAGGAAAGGTGAGATGCCAGTGTAGGAGGAGTAGAGGGAGTTATGAGCGCATTCCGCCCAAGGTAGCAGGGAGGTGCAGTTGTCCTGGGAGGCGGAGATGTAAGCACGTAGGTAGGTCAATAAGTCTTGGTTCAGACGCTCAGTTTGGCCATTGGCTTAGGGATGGTAGCCGTTTGTGAGGGAGACTGAAGTCCTCAGAGCCAAAAGTGGGATGTAAACTGGGGACCTCTGTTGGAGACCATATCAGACGGTATGCCATGAAGTCTGAAGACCTGAAGGACGAAGATGTCAGCCATTTCCTGAGCAGTAGGTAACGAGGTAAGGGGCACAAAGTGGGAGGCTTTGGAGAATCTATTGACAATGACCGTAATGACAGACTTGCCTTGACTGGGGGTAGGTCAGTAATGAAGCTCATGGAGATGCACGACCAGGGACGCCTGGGAATAGGGAGGGGTTGAAGGAGACCGGCTCTCTTGAGGCGAGGAGTCTTGGCGATGGCGCAGGTTGGACAAGCTTTAATATAGTCGGCCACGTCGGCTTGAGAGAGGGCCACCAGAAGTGTGATGAGATGAGCTCGCAGGTGCGAAGAACCCCGGGATGTCCGGCGAATCGAGAGTCATGACCCCAGCGGAGAACGTCGGGGTGAACTTGGTCGGTAACAAAAAGTTTATCCGGGGGGCACTGGGGGGGGTACAGGCTGGCTGGAGAGAGAGTGCTGCACAAGGTCCTCAATGTCGGTAAGCCAGGTTCTTGTGGTTGGTAAGGACGGTGAAGGGGTGCAGGGCCCCCTCCAGCCAGTGTCTCCACTCTTCTAGAGCGAGTTTGATGGAGTTGTTCCCTGTCACCCACGTCGTAATTCATTTCGGCAGGAGACAGTCTCCGAGAGAAAAAGGCACAGGGATGCAGAATGCCCATGGCGCTGGGAGAGGATGATGCCGACTCTGTGTGCTGAGGAATCCACTTCCAAGGCAAAAGGCTGAGAGGGGCCAGGGTGGTGGAGCAGAGGTAAAAAGGCGCTTCAAGCGGAGAGAAGCGTTGTCAGCTTCAGGAGTCCACTTACCCTGACTGGGACCCTTGTGAGTCAAGGAGGTAATGGGTGCAGCGACAGAACTGAAGTCCCTGACGAAGCGGCGATAAAAGTTGGCGAATCGCAAGAAGTGTTGAATCTGCTTAAAGTATCTAGGGGTGGGCCAGTCCTTGATGGCTTCTGTCTTGGCAGGGTCCATCTCGATACCAAGTGGAGAAATAATGTAGCCTAGGAATTGTAGCTTGGAGATGTGAAAAAGGCATTTCTCCGCCTTGGCATACAGTTTGTTGTCGATGAGGCGATGGAGGACCTCCCGGACGTGAGTGATGTGTTCCTGAAGAGAGCTGGAGAAGATCAAGATGTCGTCCCTGAAGATGTGGTTCATAAAATTCTGGAAGACTGCAGGAGCATTTGTGAGACTGAACGGCATGAGTTGATATTCGTAGTGGCCGTGGGTGGTAATGAAAGCAGTTTTCCATTTGTCGCCCTCTTGGATGCGAATGAGGTTGTAGGCACCACGTAGATCGAGTTTAGAGAAGATGGTGGCACCCCTGATGGCTTCTATGGTTGCAGGGATAAGGGGCAGAGGGTAGTGATTCTTGATTGGAATGGCATTAAGACCGCGGTAATCAACGCATGGTATTAAAGAGCCGTCTTTCCTTCTGACGGGGGAAAAAAAACTCACACGTGCAGGGGATGAGGAGGGGCAACTTTAGCGCGTGCTGTATGTAGCTTTCCAAAGCCTTAGATTCCTGTACATATGGGGGGGTAAATGCGTCCTCTGGGAGGTAGAGTACCCGGGGTCAGATTGATCGGACAGTCGTAAGGGCGATGAGGGGGAAGAGACAGTGCACTCTGTTTGCAAAAAGCTAACTGAAGATCGGTGTAAGCGGGGTATAGTGGGAGGAGGGTCTTGAGGGATGTGGGCGATTGTGCGTTTCAGGGGAAGTTGACGACAATCTGAAATGCAGTGAGGGGTCCAGGCGGTAATATCGGGGTGGGACCAGGAAATGTGAGAATTGTGTAATTGCAACCAGGGGAAACCAAGGATAAGTGGAAGAGATGGAGACTGTATGAGGAGGAGCTGGATCTGTTCACGGTGAGTAAAGCCAATGCGGAGTGAGAGAGGAATTGTCTGCCATTCAATCAGTCCGGAAGAGAGGGAGGAGCCGTCAACAGACTGGATGCGGATTGGAGGAGAGACTGGCAGCAGGGGAATCCTTAGAGAGGTGGCGAGACCGGAGTCTAGAAAGTTGCCTGCAGCACCTGAATCAACAAAAGCCAAGATGGGTTCCTGAGAACTGCCCCAGGAAAGAGTAGCATGGAGGGAGAGCCCAGACGTGGAAGGACTGAGAGAACGGATACTGACCTTAGCAGGGGGATGGGTAGTGCGAGGAGGTTGTAACTAGACAGAAGGCTTTCAGGTGTTCGGGAGCCCCACAATAAAGAGAGCATCCCTCAGAGACTCGGAGAGGGGAAGAGGGAGTAGCCGGAGTAGGAATGGGAGGAGTTTGGATAGAGGCAGGGCAGAGCCCTACGTTGCTGCAGGCGGACGTCTAACTCTACGACCAGCGAAACAAAGCTATCCAGCATGGGACAGACCCCTGCGGAATTGATGAATGAGGGCCTCCTGTTTCCAAGCAAGCTGGGAGGCCAGAACCCGAAAGTCTGTGATGTATTTCTGGAGAGGCTTTGCACCTTGCGATAGGACTGAAAGGCGAGAGGTGGTGAAATAGGACTGGGACTGTCTGAAGCTGGTGGTCAACAGTGCTTGAAACTGTGAGATCTGAGGATTCCGGAGCATTCCTGGCAAGGAGACCCACAGCCCATTCCAGGGCCCGGCCAGAGAGGTAGGCTACCATAAAAGCGATCCGTTCTTTATCTGTCGGAAAGCAGTTTGGACAGAGATTATAAGACATCCAGCACTGCGTCAGGTAAGCCTGGCACATTCGGATTGCCATTGAATCGGTCCGGGGTGGGAGGAGGCAGAGGACTGTAGGAGGCTGCTGAAATGGGGGGCGGCATGGGGTTCCGGGGTGGGTGGGAAATGACAGGCTGGGGGGCAGACCCGGAGACAAGGTTAACCAATTGTTGAACGTTGGAGCTGAGCTGGTCCAGTGCCTGAGTGCCTCGCCAGCAGCGCCAAAGGAAAATTAGAGCCCGCGGGGTCCATCTTAAGGCTCACTGTTCTGTCACTGAAGTCACTAGGGACTTGTTGTAAAAAGGTGGTAGGACCCTATGCGGTCCTGAGAGAATAGGTGTCCAGAAATCCAAAGGGCTAAAGATGGAATACAAGGTCGGGTAGGTAGGCTAGGTGAGGTTTCCGGTAGTCAGGTTGTGAGGTATCCAAATCCAAAAGACCCGAGACGAAACGAAGCCGGGGACGGAGCAGAGTCGGGTATCCAGTGGTCAGGTCTGTGAGGTATCCAAATTCAAAAGCTGCTTGACGGAAACGAAGATGTTGCCGAAGACAAAACGGAGTCAGAAGTCAGTTGAGTAAGGTACACCCACAAGAGAAAGGCTAAGATGATCTCAACAGTGAGCGAGGGCTGAGAGGAGAGAGAGAGGGTTTAAATGGGCGTGAGCAGTGCTACTTGCTTAACGATGGCGCAGGTGTCGACGCCGAGAGGTGCACGCGGGAGTGCGGTTCATGACGGTAAAGAACTGCCCCTTCCTGTTTGTATTAAACCTTGTTACTCAGTTTAAACTAAGTGTAAAGTGCTATGAAGAAGGATGCATGAAGATACTCTCATTTTTATGAAAGCTATAGTTTTTTAGGTCTTTTAAACATTGTGTGCTCCTACAGTTTAAGGACGCAACGAATTTAAAGGCTCTACAGCTCAAGGGCAAAGTATCCTTAGATTTAGCCAAAGCTATTTGAATCAAATGGCTTTTTTATTCCTTTTTAGGAGCATATTTATAGCAAACAAATTAAGCCTAGGGATATTTTTTTTACAGCAAGAAATTCAGTTTGTACAACTGAAACACATTTTGGAGTATTATCACAATGCTTTTGTGTTTTAATTAATCCAAATATTTCTGGCTCCAGCATGCCAAACAACATGGTCTTTATCATCCCTGGAGGAACTGTATTAGAGAGATTTTACCTGCACTGCATCATGGAGAATCAGTATAGCTTCTGGGAAATACATTTTTCCTGCATCAGAGTTTAACTCGTTCAGAGCACCGTAGACAAACACACACACCAGGGTCAGTTTTCCTGTAATCCAGTTTATATACCAGTATGTTTTGGAGTGCGAGAGGGAATCGTATCTCGCATACGGAGAAAACCCAAAGAACCCAGAAAGAACATGCAAAGTCCACACACAGGATAGCAGGAATTGCACCTAGGGCCCCAGTGCTGCAAGATAGCAATGCTAACCACTTTGCCACAATTAGAAATGGATGGATATCTCATCTTTCTAGGTCAGAGGTTTGAAATTTTAATGTTGAAAGCCATTGAGACATCTGGTACTACTGATGTGTTTATGAAAAAAAAAACATACAAAAAGCATACTAACAACTGTGCCATCCTATTCCTTAGTTAATAGATTTTATTTTATAAACAATTAATATTGTTTGAAAATTATTTTGATTAATATTTTCTTTTTTTCTTTAGCTGTGTATTTAACTTATTTTCTGATTTAATGTATATTTGAACAATGAAAATAAATTATTGCACTTTTCCCCACATCTTGTAAAAATATATTACAGTGCTAAATTTGTTATTGATTACTAATGGTAACACCTAACTTTTAATTTAGATGTATTTAAAACTGTGAACTAAGTGTAACAGCTTCCAGAAATACAATCGAGAATAGTTTTGCGGTGTATGTATAGATGAAACTTTTCTAAAATGTATATCAAAATTTATGACGATTAAAATCTATAATCTTTCCGCTTGTAATGTCATTAGAAAGTTCAATAAGTTCCTGCTTTGTCTTACAACGGTATCAGAAAGTAGTCTAAGTGTTGAGAAACCTGTGCTTAATGATAATCAAGCGACTTGGAAGTCAAAGAAAATGATTTTCGTTGTTTAATTTTAAACATTGTTATGAATGCAGACGCAATCGGTGCTTCACGGACATCGCGCAATACGGAGCTCCGCGTTTCCTCCCTCTCTCGGCGCCGCCTCCCCCTCTGACGCAGCGCAGTGGACGGCGCGCTGTTTTCAGAGCCTCTGATTGGGGGGGAAGACCTGCTGATGTGTTTTACATACCAGGAAGACCGAAGATAATTTATTCTATTCGAAACGTGAGTTATTTTTTATGAAATTTGTGTATTTTAAACATTTAATTAAGAAGTAAAAACCTTACAGCGTATAGAGTGTTTTTAAGCTGGTTATGAGGAAGTAAATCACTTGTTTTTTGCACATAAAAAGTGTTTATTAACTATCGAAAGCTGTTTATAGCTTTTAAAGTCGTGCAATGTCTAAGCAGGAACACATTATTATATCTCGTTTTTTAATTATTTTTTAAAAATTGTTTGCCCAGCCTAATCTTAAAGACTCTACTTGTGAAACTCTTCTAAGCCTGTGCATAAAACTATTGTAGCGCTCTCGGGATCACGAGGGATCACGCGCCCTCGCCGCTGCCTCCTCAGGTCGGCCCCCCCACCGCTAGAAACTCGAACCCGAACTCGAACAATATGTTGTCACTCAACACGCACCCAGCCAGCTGAGCTAAAGGTAAATGTCCCGTCAGCTTGACGGCTGTGGTCCCTGCTATTTACAGGGAAGGGTGGTGCCGTCACTGCGCTGGTAAGCCTGCTTGAACAACCTGCAATGGAAAAAAAAAAGAAATAATAAAGCAAGGAAAACGTATGATATATGTAAAAAATACAATTTGCTCACATAATTTACTTCATTACCTCTGGCGGTTAAATGTTTTTTTTTTCTGTTTGTTTCTTCTCTTGTACCTGTTTTTTGATCCACTGGTTGTAGTTGTATTTGTAAATTTTTTATAGGTATAATAAAAAATTTAAAAAACAAACAGAAAAAAACAACCTGCAATGGTGGCAGTATGCGTTACTCTCCTCCGCTTAATTCGCCGTCCTCAGCGAAGGGCTATCCCTTCCTGCAATGTAGTGCTCTCGGGCTCCCGTGGGTTTGCGCCCTCCACCCTGCGGTACCGCTGTGTGCATACTGTGTGAACATGTTGTGATATTTACAAATATAAAGAATGTCAATATAATGCTATTAAGATTTGCTCTTTTAGTTTTTAAAAGAAATGTTTATTTGTTAAAAAAACTCATAGCAATTCCTAGGTTTGAAAACCAAACCTCACACTTGTAAGTCAGTTATCTAAGCCATCACACCACAGACAGCATGGTGGTGAAACACTCGTACACATCAATGGAAAGTCTTATAGTACTGTTTGTGCTACAGTACTTGAATTTAATTATTGTTATTAATTTTTTCCGCAACACAATTCCATATTATATTCCCTTTTAATCCAATTCTAAAAGTATGCTTTAGTTTACTCCAATAACAAGTGTATTTGCAGAAAAGGTTTAAACGATCACTTTTCAAAAAGTATATAAACGTACAGTAATATGGTCAGAAGGATCACGTAAAAATGTTTCTGAAATAACCACATATAAGACTTTGATGCTTACAATGTTTAGGGAACAATGGAATACTGGTGTGTATTTTCTTTAAATTACCAATATTAGCAATATACAGTTACATGATGTTTATGTTCTTCAATTTATATTGTTTATGACCTTCAGATGCATTATGCTCCTTTTCTTTTTATGTTCATCTACTAGAATTTCCCTTCAGTTGTAAAATTCCTTATGAATATTTAATACTAAGTGGATTAAAATGTGCACAGTAAAGAGATTAAATGATTAAATCTTTTCACTGCCAACCAACGTACCGCGGTACGGTGCAGTGGCTTGTGCTTAGTTGTGTGTGGAATGGGTTTGTAATGTGGATTTCTAATGGCTGCATCTGTAGATGTGTTTTATTTTGATGTTCAATATAAATTTAAAGTAATCTGAATGCTGTGTGTGTTTTTTTTTCTACATGGGTTGTTTGGAGGTGGAGGCCAGATGTCTGTTTCCTGTGTTCCTGCATGTCTGCATGGAGTGCAGTGCAGATGTGAGAGGTGGTGTTCAATTTCCAAGATGAACGTTTGTAGTTATTGTGGAATGTGTCTGTTGCATTTTTATGTGCGATTTCAAAATTTGTAGCAGCATATGATTTTGTGCATGTTGAAGAGGCCTCATTATGAGTAAATTTAGATATTTTTTTGTGCCAGTGTTTCAACTTTAGAATGTGTCTTGATGGAATGGAGGAGTGTTTAAAGCAGGAGTTTAAAAGCAAGTTAAAATTTGTGGTAGTTCAAATAAATGTGATCTTGTGTTTTGAGTAAGTTAATGTGTGAAATTACTTTTCATTCTCCTTTTATTAAGTTTAAAGAACTTTGAATATGTTAGAACAATTGTTTGGAAGTTGTTTAGTAGTGTGATGGACAGTGTTCTCAATTGTAGATTCTATTTTCAAAACTTTGTAATCCAAGATTTTTTTTAAATTGTTTAATGCTCATTGTCAATGGTTTATTGTCACTTTGTGTTGTAGTTTTAGCATTGTAATTTGAGCACAATAAAGTTGCTGGGTGTGCTCTTTCAGGGTATTAATGAATGAAAAGACGGGGGTATGTTTTGTTGTACAATAGTTTTTTAAGTTGTAGTGTTTGGTGATGTGGTTTAATTTTGTTAAATGATATGGGATGTTTATCCAAGTTATAGTTTGATTGAAATTGATCAAGTTATGTAAATTGCAATGTTTAATATCCTTTCAGGGATTGAAGAGGCAGGTGGTGAGTAGTTGTAAATTCTCATTTTTGTTTGTGAATGTAAACTTGAAAGGGGTACTTTATGTTCACAAGCTACAGTATAATAATTAACTATTTTTATATCTCCAATTGAGTAATGTTTTTATTTAATATATCTACCTTTTTAAGCTCTTGAATATTTAATATGCTGTCATATACAATCTGAAGTTTAGATTTTTTTTTAGTGGTAAAAGAATTTTCTTTAATTTTGATTGATTCATAATTGGGCATTTTATGGCGACAGTGTCACATTTATGCATTTATTTGGTGACGTTTTAAATGTTCAACACTGTAGTGTTGCCCCAAATTGTTGTAATTAAAAAAAGCTGTGGTAGTTGGCAGTTTCTGAATTTGTAATTATTGCTTGCATTGAGTGGTTGGATGTGTAGATGGGTTGTGTAAGTCTTGTTTAGCCATCAGAAACAGGAATGTGTTATAAACAATAGGGCTTTGCAAATCCTCCATTTTGAGGACATGTTTGGATAGAGTCTTGGTTAATTAGGCACAGTTCTGAATTTATTCTGAGGGTTATAAAAATGCAGCCTTGGAACCAGTAGTCATTCTGTTTCTGGCTCTTGACCTGCAGCTGTGGTGGACAGAAGAGTGCTGAGAAGGGTGTTTTATTTTGATGTTGGGGGGGTAATTAAAGGAAAGGTTGGAGGTGTTTTGATTATTTGTTTGAGTTTAGGAAGGTTTTTGTGTGTTGGATGGAAAGGTAGCTTATGTAGTTGAAACCATCTTTTTTTTATAGATGGTTGAAATGTTCCACACAGTAGTGCTGTCCCACAATGGAGTATTTGTAAATGTGGTTGGTTCTACCAGACTCTGAGTCTTTAAGTAATCCCCTGCATTGGTAGTTTTGATGTTTGGGGGTAGTTTTGTAAAGTTGGTGTTGCATTTTTGTGCAATGTCATTTTGGGAAGGGTTTTGTAAGAAAGATGTTTTGTTTGTTTATTTTATAGTGTTTTCTATAACTTATTTTTTTAATTGAAATGTTTTCAGCTTTGGGTTATCTTTTATAAGGTGACCTTTGTAAATGGTTTTTCGCAAAGGCTGGTTGGATTTAAGTTGTCAGGTCCTGAATTTGTTTATTTGTATTGTCTGTTGTAAGCAATCAAGGAATTGGGACAATATGATTTTGGATGATTGGTTTTAAAAATAGATGGTAAATGTACTTGACAAGAAGGTGGTATTGTATATTTGGTTCAGTGTTTGGGGAAATTGCGATGGTTCTTTGGTTTGTGTAACTGCTTTTTGTTGTATATTTAATTTTAGATGGCATGTTCACATTTGGAGTAGTTTCATGGTGTTTTTTTTTAGACTGATGGAGTTAGTATTGGGGACTTTTTTGGTAACGTGTGTTTTATGTATTGTATTTTAATTTTTTGGTATGGTGAATGTTGTATTAGTGGTTGAGTTTTGCTGGTGGTGTGTTTTGTAGGTCTCATCTTTTTCAAGTGATTGGAATATTGAATGTGAGTATAATCTGATCTTGTGGGTTTTGGAATGGTTATTGAATGAAATTGGGTGCTAATGTGAAATTCATGTGTTCCACATGATGCAGTTGAGTTCATTTTTAAAATGGTTGTTCTTTGCAACTTTAAAGGATAGTGTGAATATCATTTTGAAAGTGAGGATTTGTTTCTGGTTGGGTGTAATGAGCTTTTTTGATGAATGTGGTGCATTTTCTTTGAAGGGTTAGGAGTTTTTATTTGATTTTTTTGATGGTTATATGAGTATTTTTAAACATGTTTAGGTTTTTGGTTGAGTTTTTTTGCAATTTTAGGTGTTGGTGGAAATGTGTTTATTTTGTCTTTATAATATGAATGTTTGTGACAGAATTGTTTAGATTCACACTTTGAAATTGTGGAGGAACGTATGTGGATTTTACAATGAGTGGTTGTGGATTCTGGGGTCGTGAATGATGTGGCTTTGTTGGATTCAGAGAGGAATTGAAGATTTCCTTTTTTCATTGTTTATAATGAGAGGTTGTAGTTGTATATGATGAAGTTTTGTTAGGATTTGAGTGAGTAATGTATGAAGTTACTTTTTGTTTTGAAGTATTGTTTGCATTGTGTATGGTTTCTTTGACTGTTTTAACCTTTCACATCTTTTTGGGGGGTATTTGTATGTAAAGCTCTGTATGTATTTGGTTGTGTTTAATTATGCCTTTTTTATGCTAGGAATTTATATTGATGGTTGCTTGTTTTTGTAAAACATTTTAATTTAAGTAAGTGCGCTGCTTGTGTTCTTTTTGATTTGCGTGAAGTCAGTCTTAACTTTGTGAATAGTATGTTTTGTGTTGGAGTGTTATGTTGAAAATGTGCAATTTATGTTTTGAAATTTGATTTTTGTAATTTGAGTTGTTCAATTCAATGTAGAACTGAAGTTGAAGCATTTATTTAATTGTGGAGGTAATTTTTTTAATGGGAGTCTGCACAATTACATTTGTTCAACAAGGGGTGACCTGTGGGAAGGGAGGTTTGGGGCTCGGTTTGTTTTGATGCTCAATATAAATTTAAATTAATCTGATTTGTTTTGTTTTTTTTTCCTGGGTTGTTTGGTGATGGCTTGTTTTTCATTTTCTGTAAGTACTCGTGGGGTCCTGTGCAGATAGGAGGTGGTGTCCATCTTCCAAGAGGGATGGTTTTAGTCATTTTTGTGGATTTTAAAATTGGAATGGAATCTATTTGTGTGCATAATGATGTGGTGTTGGTAGTGATTTGAGTGGATGTTTTTTGTGTGCTAGAGGTTTAATTTTGAGTTGTTTAAAATCAAAGCCAATAAATTGTGGTAGATTAAAGTAAATGCTTATTGTTTTGAGTAAGTTAAACATCACTGTGAGAAACATCAGTTTGTCTGTTATAATCTTTTGGATTGTAAAGTCTTTTATCCAAATGTGGTTTGTAAATTGTTTTGTAGTGTAATGGTCCATGTTTTGTTGTATATATTTGTAATGCAATAATTCAGACATTGTTTTGTTGCTAATGTTTGTTTTGTAATTTGAGTACAAGGTTTTTGGGTGTGCTCTTTTAAGGTTTGTATTGATGACTGAAGAGATGTGGCTGTTTTTTGTACCATGTAATTTGTTTGAAGTTTTATTTTTACTTATCTGTGTTTTTTTATTTTGTAAAATTGAGGTATGTAGGTGTTTCATCTTTAATTGAAAATGATCAAATGTCCTTTGCAAGGTCCATCTACCTTTCTGGGATTGAAGAGGCAGGGGGTGAGTATTTTTTTTTTGGGGTGGGGGGGTGCTTGTAGTTGGGGTTTAGATTCTTTTCCAGATTGCAGATGTTTGTTTGTTTGTTTGTTTCACTAAGTTAACTTTGGGTAAAAGTTAGGAGTAATTGCAAGTAGAGCCTTGTATGTATTTGGCTATGTTTGTGTGAATAGTCTGGTTAGATTTTGTATTGCTATGTTACATTGGAAATTTGTATTTGTAATGCTTTGAAATTCTTTGTCTTGATTTTTGTCATCCAATACAATGTACATGAACATGTTTTCTCAGATTGGAGGTAGTTTAGTTTTTACTTAATGGGAGACTTCACAATTACCTTTTTTGCAAGGGGTATTCTGTGGGAAGGAAGGTCTTGGATTTTGGTTGTGGGTTTGTTTTGAATTGAAGTGTTTTATTTTGATTAATATAAATGTAAACTAATCTGCAATCTGTACTGTTTCATTGGGTACCTGCATGTCTGCGTGGAATGTGGCCCAGATGTGGGAGGTGGTGTCCATCTTCCAAGAGGGATGTTTGTAGGCTCCTGAATTTTTTTTGTATTTTTATTTCCTGACTAATTGGAACAGAAGATGAAAATGGTGTGCGTTTTGAAGAGGTCATTGGGAGCAGCTTTCGAATGGATCTTTTTCCTCTGCCAGTGTTTCAACTTTAGACTTTCTACAACTGTATCATGTCTGGATGGACTTGAGGAGGCTGTTTGAAGTAGTAATGGAGTTTTTAAACAAGTAAATTGTGCTAAGTTAAGTAAATGTTCTGTGTATTGTTTTGAGTAAGTGAATGTGGGATCATTGTAGCATGTGATGTGGTGTTTTGTTGGATTGTAAAGAACTTTATTATGATGGGGGGGAATGGTTTGTAAATTCTTTTGTATTAAGGACCATTTCCTTAACTGTAAACTTTGTTTTTAATGTTTGTAATGTGATTTATTTGAAATAGTTTAATGTTCATGGAATGTTATGTAGTCTATCTTTATGATTTGTAGTATTGTAATTTGAGCACAATAAAGTTTCTTGGTGTGCTCTTTGAGGATTTGTATTGATTGAAAAAATGTGTGTATGTTTCTTATCCAATCTGATTGTTTTATGCTGTACTGTATTTTTAGTGATTTGAGAAATCATCTTTTGCAGGTTTTTTTTAAATGAGGTAGAATGAAAGTTTTTTTTTTAAAGACTAGTGTTTGATTGCTTAGGTTGTTGAAATGATGTAAATTGTTTAACATCGTTTCATAGCTTGAAGAGGCAAGGGGTAAGTACCTATTTTTTGTGTGGGTGGGTTAGGGCTAGTTTTTAGCTCAGTTGTTCTAGCTTGTGGTTGTTGTTAGCTTATGAGTTAACTTTACTTTTAATGCTAGAACCATAACACCATGTTCTGTATATTGTTTTGAGTAAGTGAAGGTGGGATCATTGTAGCATGTGATGTGGGGTTTTCTTGGATTGTAAAGAACTTGATTATGTTGGGGGGGGAAAAGTGGTTTGTCAATTGTTTTGTATTAAGGATAATGGTTGTAGTGAAAGTTTGTTCTTAATGTTTGTACTTCAATGACTTTGAAATGGTGTAATGCTGTTTGAATATCAATTCTCATAATGTATTTTGAGTATAAAAGTTTGTCTGTTTTGTGTTGATTCTTATGGTGACCAAAGATGTTTGTTATGTAATGTTGGTTTTAAGCTGCACTGTATTTTTAGTGATGTGAGAATGTTTTTGTTTTATATGTGCTAGTGTGCAGGATTATATTTTAAATTTCATTTTTTTAATATGTTATGAATGTTATGTTGTATTTGTTTAGAATTGTAATTTGAGCACAATAAAGTTGCAGGGTGTGCTCTTTCAGGGTATTGATTGAAAACATGTGGGTATGGGGTAAGTGATTGGAATGTGTTGGAATATTTTCGTATAGTGTTATTGTAATTTGTATTGTATTTATGGAGTTGGTTGTTTGGAAATTGTATTGGAATGTAAGAAAGTGATGTGAGCAGTTGTCAGTTTCATGGATTCAAGAGGTAGGTGGTGAGTATTTGTTATTGGGGTTGAGTTAGTGCCTGTAATGTCAGGATGTTGGGGTAGATGTTTCCTTTTATTTTGGACCCAAGGGTTAAGTTGAGGGTTAAGTTGAGGGTTAAGTTGAGGGTTAAGTTGAGGGTTAAGTTGAGGGTTAAGTTGAGGGTTAAGTTGAGGGTTAAGTTGAGGGTTAAGTTGAGGGTTAAGTTGAGGGTTAAGTTGAGGGTGAGGGGAACAAAGCTCTTTCTCCCAGATTTTCCCTAAGAAGGGACCATCTGGGACAAGGAGTGTTGCACTCTCCTTCCAACGACTGAAACCCTCCCAGTTTATTTTCTGATGTTCAGGCCTTGTGGAAAGGTAGTATGAAGTCTTTTGATCCACTCTGCTTCCTTTTTCTTTCTTTCCATCTCTGTCCAGTTGGGGTTGCTCTCCAGTCCTGTGGCCTCCAGTGCTTCCAGCCCGTGCTGTAGGAAGTGTGCCACCAGGTGAGTCCTCCTTTCCCGCTGGTTCCGGATGTTGTACCTGTGTTGTGCCAGTCGGGTTCGGATGGAGTTACCTGTTTCCCCCACATAGGTCACCCCACACGTTTTGCACTGGATGCCATAGACAGCGTTACTGGTGTTTTCTGAGAGCGCCCTTTGCAACTGGAAGATTTCTTTGGTTTTGTTGTTTTGGATGGTAGTTTTTTGTTTGAAGTGTTTGGCTTTTGGTGTATTTGATCTGTTTTGTATCGGTTTTAGTTTGCTTTGGACTAAGTAATCCTGTAGGTTTTTGTGTTTTCTATATGCAGATATGATTTTGTGTTCCCTCAGGAGGTTTGTGTTTTCTAATATCGTGGTGAATGTAGACTTTAGTTTTTGGTTGGTTATTACGCTGAGTTGAGAATATGTTGTGATGAGGGGTATTATTTTGCTGTCATCAGGTGTTTTTCTGTTTAGAAATGTTTGTGCCACATTTTTGAGGAAACTTCGTGTGTATCCTCTCAGGCGTAGAGCTTGGAAGAGTATGTGTTTGGCTTCCTCAAAGTCTTGTTGTTGTGTGCAGATTTTGTGGAAGCGTAGGAGTTGTGATTTTACCAGTCCTTTGAAAGTATGTTTTGGGTGGAAGCTGTCTTTGTGCAGTAAGCCGTGTGTGTCCGTGTCTTTGAAATATACCTTGATGTCCAGTTTGCCTGTGTTGTTGAAGGAGGAACCCTTGTATGTGGTGGTGTCTAGGAAGTCTATGTGGTTTTCATGCTTGGTGTATTTGAGTTTAATGGACCTGTGGTGTGTGTTGAGGGTGTTAATGAATTCTTGAAAGGCCTGTGGGCCGTGCGTCCAGGTTCCCCAGATGTCGTCAAGGTACCTGAAGTAGTGTGTAGGTTTGTGTGTACATTTTGGGAATACTGTGGCTTCCCAATGGGCCATATAGATGTCAGCATAGGCCGGAGCAAAGCGTTTCCCCATAGCAGTTCCTTTTATTTGTAAGTAGTATTGCTCTTCAAATTCAAAATCATTTTTGTTGAGACTAATTTCCAATAGCTTCAGAATTTGTGTTTCTGGTCTGTTGCGGTCAGGGTATTTGAGAAACCACTCCCGGACTGCTTTCAGTCCCTCTGTAGTTTCAATGTTGGTGTATAAACTGTCAATGTCAATGGTGAACAGGAAGGCTTCCTGTTGTATTGTAGCATTTTTGACTTTGGCTACAAAGTCATAGGTGTCTTTGATGTAACTTGGGTGGTGTTTAGAAATGGGGTTGAGGAAATGGTCTAGATATTCTGCTATTCTGTAGGATTCACTGTTGCAGTCGGACACTATGGGCCTCCCAGGTGGAATTTCGTAGGGGAGTGGCCATGTTTCTGGGGCTTTATGAATTTTTGGGAGGAGGTAGAAAATCCTCGGTCGTGGTGATTCCTCTCCTCTTAGGTAGAATGCCTGTTTTTTTGTGAGGTGTTTTAGTTCAACCAGAGTTTGTAGGATTTGCCCTATTTCTAGTGCTGTTTGTTTGTACAGCGGTTCTTCCAAAGTAGTATAGTGTTCCTGATTATTTAATTGTCTGTGTGCTTCTGCAATGTATTGTTCTCTATCCATGATAACTATTGCACTCCCTTTGTCTGCTGGTTTTATGACTATATGTTTGTTTTCCTTTAAATGTTTTAAGGCTATGGTTTCCTCCTTTGTTATGTTGTGTGAGTCCCTGTATGGTCGGAGTTTTTGTAGAATTCTGTTGTCCTCTTGAATGATTTCCTGGATTTCTGGTGGCAGTTGGTTTTCCCCTGGTTCCCAGCTGGATTTAGGCAGGAAGGGAACCCTTTCTGTGTCGGTGTCTTTATCCTCAAAGAAGGCGGTCAGTTTAAGGCGACGGTGGTATTGTCGGATTTC